>NC_056739.1:1983478516-1983696016 GCF_019279795.1 Protopterus annectens
TGTTAGTGACACAGCTATTCTTGCTGCAGTTTTTAATGAATGCTTTATAAATCTATGTACCGCAAGTAGTACTTTGATCATAGGCATATAAAATCTCCAGTTAGTGAACAAATGCATAGTTATTTCTAAAGATATAGTCAATCTTTCATTTTCTATGAAGATAAGAAGTATTGGGCTGAACAGTTTGTCTAGGCTTTTTGTATACAGTATCAAGGAATTTTTAGGTGTTTATCATATGGATTGCTGCAGTAGCCTTAGCTATTTGGGTTATATCCTGCCAAGGATATAACAGTCAGCCAACTTCCAAAGCTTTAGCACATTTGCCACGTGCCCAGACTGTGAGGCAGCTCATGCTGAGCTAACTAAAAGATAAGTTTGGGTGCCAAGTCCTTAAGAGTTTCACTGCAGCTGAAGAATATGCTCCTCTGAGGCTTTCATGTATCGGAGGTCAGCATGTACTGCTCTTTTTCTGGGCATATAAGTTTTCTTTGGGGTAAAAAACTTCAGTTTAATATGTTGTTGATTATTAATACTTTCCTCTTCAGTAAAGTTATTTTAAAGCTTAAAGTTTGTGTTTTAACGGACTACAATGTGACTATACTATACTTTTCATCAAGAGCACTCTTTTTTCTTTCCCAGTCAGTCCAAAATTTGATTAAAGTATCTGAAAACCATTTTGTTCCCTGTGGAGGAGAAGTATTTATTTTACTTTGTGGGGTTAGCAGAGTGCTTTAAAGTGATTTTATTCTGTGTTTGTCAGTAAAGTCGTCACTTTTAAAGACTTTTTGTTTTTATCGGCATTTGCTGCTTGTTTTCCCCATGAAAGAGGCACCATTTTTGGCTTGATCATGGAATAATCAGCCTTTGCCATCACAGCAGGCTAGCAATTTTCCTCAGTGGCAGGTGGGTAACTCTGCTCTGTGCATTTGTTGCAGACTTCTCATCTTTTACCCAGATACTTTTGGTGTAGCACCTACAACCAGTAAGGACTAGGGCTAGCCATTTCCTCTGTGGGTGCTGGGGTCCCCTCAGTAGGCAGTGGAGAGCCTTTCTTGTCAGTCCTGGGAAGAGAAAACAGAGAAAGCTTCCCTGTTTTGTCACTGGAGAAGCTGCTGCTGCCATTAATAACACTGTTGGTTTCATTTTTCCTGTCAAAAAGAAACAGAAAACCAAACATGGATCTACTCCCACTCAAATTTACTTTAGACAGGAGTAACTTGCTGGGTCTGGCTCAGGGTTTAATTTAGGGTATTGATCCTTTATGCAAAGTAGTTTCTGGTAAAAGTAAGATGGATATCTCCTTTCCTGAAGCAACTCAAGATTCTGAATCTGGACAGGAGGATGAAGGGATAGGTCTGTTTTCTCCCCTTCAGATTTTTGATTGAGATTCAGAGGTGAGTTTAGTTTTTGACTTTCCCCGTGGGATTGTTCTCCTTTTCTGTGATTATTTCTATAATGTGCCAGTGTTTTCAGTGGGGAAACATTGAGGTTTCTCAGTCCCTCAAAAATGCTATAAGCTGTTACAGAAGAAATTTCTAGAACCTGCACCATACCTCCATTTTTGTCAGCTTTGAATGATGTGTGTGTTACTGCCTGCAATTTTCATGGCAGTCAGCCAGCAGCCCCTAAAATGCAGATAGGATGTATAACGTTACTCACTTTGTTTTTATATGATTTTCCCAGACCTGATCCAGCAGCTATAGCTTTAGCTATTCCTTCTCCTGCTAAATACTCAGTGAATTTCAATCCAACTATTCCCATTAAGGATGGGAAGATTATTATTAATTAGTAAGGGAAAAAGTGTAAAACTGATTTTCAGAATTTTGAACTGTCAGACTCGTATGCTTTTTTTTTTTTTTTAAACAAGAAACATCTTTATTAAATGATCATGTATGACATAGGCCATGTTACATTTATATAAATGACAATAAACCATAGCAACACAATCTTAGTTGCAAACATTATACATTCTAACAACACAACTGTAGCTGCAAACATTATATGTCACTTTTAACATATCTAGTCATTGTTACTCAAGGATTACATAGCTCATTCAAATCTTGCCTTCTGTTAAACCTTGTTCCTCCTCTGCATGTATTGATTCCACAGTCCCCATTTTTTTTCTTATGTAATTTGCTCCTGCCCTTTTCTAAAGATCCCAGTTCCAGTTGTTTTAACTCTGTTATTATCTTCACTTCTTCTTCTTCTTCTTTCGGCTTTTCCTGGTTAGGGATCGCCACAGCGGATCACCCGTCCGCTCATGATTGGCAGTGGAGTTTTACGGTGCCGAGTTGCCAATCTGGTGCCCAACCTTCCACAGGAGGCACATGCACGCACACACTCACACCTAGGGCCAATTTGGAGTGTCCAGTCCACCTACAGCATATCTTTGGGATGTGGGAGGAAACCGGAGCACCCGGAGAAAACCCACGTGACCACAGGGAGGGCATGCAGACTCCGCACAGAAGGTACCCCAGCAGAGAATCGAACCGGAGAACGTGTTGCTGTGAGGTGGCAATGCTACTTCTATTAAAATTGGTTTAGACTTTGATTTCCATTTTCTAATAATTGCTTTTTTGGCAGCCATCATAATTGGACTGAGCAAGGCCTTAATATGTCTATCTGAGTTTGTGTCATAGCTCAAAAAATTAATTTCCCCAGTCACTCCATCTTGCTCTCCCAGCATCTCCGACAGTGCAGTCTGCAGGGAATCTTTAAAGTGTGCCAACTCAATATACTTCCAGAAAAAATGTTCCCAGTTACCGCTTTCTGCCCCTTTACACTTTCAACATTTGCTGTCTACCTGAGGAAAAATTCTTTGAAGTCTGCTTGCTGTATAAAAAATACCTATGTAAGCACTTCCTGGCAAAGATACGAAATCTTTTAGATTTTGTTGGATATTTGGGAGACAGTGTCAGGCTCATATGTTAAGATGGGTCTATATCACATCATTGAACTCTTAATTTATCCACTACCTAATCATCGAACCCTAATTGTCGAACTACCTATTCAGTGAATGACCTAATCATCGAATTGGAATTCATCAAAAGATTTTACTTGGCCATCCTGTAAAAAATGTTGTGAGATTGACATGCTGACTGGCCATGGTTTACCCATTACCTCATTGTAGTGTGATCTCGGAGTTGGTATATTTAACTTGCGGGGGGGGGTGCAGAGGGGAGCATCCCCCCTGCAAAAACGCAAAAAAAAAGTTTACCTTTCAGAGTTTTGCCCAAGTAAAATCTTTCAGTGAATTCCACTTCGATGATTAGGCCATTTGTTCAATAGATAGTTTGACAATTAGGACTGGACAACTAGGTATTTGATACATTAATAGTTCACAATGTGATATAGACCTGTTAAGATTTGTCCTAATTTTAACAGTATGAGGAATGTTTTGTCTGCAGCTTCTTGTTGTTGTTTGCAGTGTGTGTATGACTCTATTGTTACTTCTTTAAGTGTTATGGCCAGCTGATACTGTTTTGAGGTTTGAATGACTGTGTTCTCAGAACCTCCCAGATTATGTTAAAAATTATATTTTAAACTCTCCTTTGGTTGGAAATTTAGTTTTTGGCCTCTCTGCTGTGGAAGTGGTCAAAAAGTGTTATGAAAGGGGTAAGCTGTATAGGGAGTCGCTAAAGATTTTTCAGCCTTCCTTTTCCAAATTTTCCAAGGGACTCTCTAACCTCTCATTCAGTTTTTGTAAGAAATAAAACAGTCTCAACAAAATGCAAGTAAATAGGCATTTAAGAAGAAATAGAAAGGGAGTTCTAAAAAGAATTCTGGATTTTTTCAAAAACCAAGGACAGTTAAATAAGTCCTAATGACTATTTAACAAACTTTGGTCTCTCTCCCACCCTGGCAAACCCTATTTTCTTACAGTAGTCTGAATTTCTACTTTTCTCTTTGGCATCGGATAGTTTAAGACAAATGGGTTCAGAAGATCTTTCATCAAGGTTACAGATGGCAACGGGAGGAAATCCTTCTTTTCCAGGTGGCAATTCCTCATCCTCCAGACCAGGCACTTTTGTTTCCACCTGTTTTTTCATCAAGTGCTGTCCCAGGGAGTGATAGAACCAGTTACCACTTTCCAGGTGGGAAGGGGGTTTTATTCTAGGATGTTTTTAGTGTCAAAGAAAGAAAATGCTTGGAGACCAGATCTGGATCTTCCCCCCAAACGTGTTTGTGAGAGTGCCCAAATTCCAAATTATGTCACTTCAGACCTATTACCTTTTTTCTCATCCTCCTAGTAACACTAGATTTAAAAGATGCTTATCATACTCCTATTCAAACAGATGCCATGCATTTCTTAAAGTTTTGTATTTCTGCATTACATTATCAGTTCTCTGCCTTACCCTTTGGACTATCCACTGGACCAAGAGTGTTCACAAAGTGTCTAGGTCTAGTTATAGCTCTTTGCAGGCTATAGGTTATTCATCGTTTTCCATATTTAGACAACTTGCTTATCATTGCACAGTGTCTTTCAAAGTGGCAGGAATCTTTCTCTTGGGTGAGAGATCTTTTATAGAAACTGGGCTGGAATTCTAAGAAAATGTCAAAAAGTCTTTCATGACTCCTCACAGGATTGTGTTTCTTGGATATCAACTCGACGCCACAGTTCAAATAGCTTATCTTCCTTATTTAAAATATATCTATATCAAAATCTGTTTCTAAGGTTTTCCACTTAGACTTTGGTCGCTGCAAGGGAATACCTCAGGATTTTGTGTCTCATGGCTTCTATGATTCTCATACTAACTCTAGCAAGGCTCCACTTGAAAAAAGATACAGTGGTATCTGAAGTCTTTAAAAACAAAAAAGGGGTAATAGATTGTGTAGTTTCTTTGGTCTCAGCATCAACATCCCTTGTCTTTTCAGATTCCAGTGCTATGGTTTGTAAGAAGAGAAATCACTTGTTGGAAAGAAATGTATCCCTAAATTCAGTTCTCCCCTTCTCCAGCTGTGTTCCAAAGCAGTCAGTCACCACAGATGCCTTGGACTTCGCCTGGGAGCAGTTTCAGGAGGGATAAAAGTGCAAGGTGTGTAGGAGACCAAGGGCAGTTAAAAGAGGTGTTTTCCCTGATCAAGGCCCTCATCTCTCTGAATCTTTTCTCCCTGGGACCTCTTCATGTATTTACAGAGACTACCACTGTCATTTGGTACATCATAAAACAAGGGGGGAATCAGGTCATACCTCCCTCTACAGATAGCCATGTTTGTTTTGGATACAGCATCACAGTCTCACTCTGCAGGCATCCTACATTCAGTCAGAGCCAAGCTGAGCAGGACATGGCAGACCCTTGCAAATGGAAACTAGATCAGGAGTTCTTCCAAGATTTGATCCATCTGTGTGAAGTTCCTTGTGTAGCCCTACTTGCCTTCTTTCTGAACAATCAGTTGGCAAGTTTCTGCTTCAAGACTCCATGCAAGAAGGCCTGGAAGACTGATGTCTTTTCTTTTCCTTGGACATGAGTGCTCCTGTTTGCTTTTCCACCCTTTCTACTAATATCCAGGGAACATTTGAAGATTCAGAAGGAATCCCCCATGATCATTATGATGACCCCCTTCTGGCCCAGACAGCCATTGTTCTCCCTTCTTTTGGAAATGTCTAGGGGCAATTACCACAGGCTTCCTCACAGACTGGATCTACTCACACAAGAAGAGAGGTGTTTGAAACACCCCAACACCAATCAATTTCAGTTGATTGCCTGGATGATAAGGTCTTAATTCATTTTAGGCACCTGTTTACTAAGGATGTACAAGTATTAATGGAGCCAAGCTATTAGAAAATCATATATTAGCAAATAAAAATTATTTTCTAGTTGGTGCCAGCAACATAACCAACACCCATTCAGGGATAGTTGTTTTCTGGTTTTAAAATATTTGTGCGAGTTACTATGCTATGGCCTTTCTTACTCCTCTGTCTTGGTTCATTTATCAGACATTTCAGCATATCTGCCCATGGTTCCTCCTCGTTCAATGCATTCTCATGTCAAATGTTTTTGAAAGGGGTTTTGTATAGAAGGACTCCAAGAAAACTGGTGCCCCTCCCTCCTTGAGATCTTAATTTTGTGTTAGAGAAGCTAACGCTTAGTCTATCTGAACCAGCTAACTTGGCTGACTTGAGGTTCTTAACAACTGAAACAGTTTTACTGATTACTCTGACCTCTGCAAGTAGAGTATCTGAGTTGTAAGCTCTTATGGTGAGTTAAGCCTATCTCATTTGTCTCAGGGACAAATTTGTTTGAGAAATAATCCTGCTTTTATGTATAAAGTGGTATCTAAGTTTACTTCAAGCCAGACTATCCATCTCTCTGTTTTCTTTCCTGAACCCAAAAATGAGGGAAGAAATGATTCTCCTAACCTTTGATGTTCACAAACTAAATATTTCAGATCTTTGTTTCAATTATTCATTTCTTTTGAAGGCTAGAAGAAAGACAACCTGTGTCAAAACAGACTATTTCAGGTGGTTGTCTAAGGTTATCACCTTTTGTTATACTCAAAACTATTCTAGGCAGGGTCAAGGCCCTCTCTACCAGGGCCTTCACTTTATCTGTGTTTTTTTTGGAAAGGGTTGGATTCTAGAAGCTGCAACTTGTCCCTCTGTACATACTCTTATAAAGCACTGTAAGTTGATTCCTTTCCTAGGTCTAGGTCAGACTTTGCACAGACCATTCTCAAGGGACTCCCGGACTCTTCTCCTTCCAGCTGTCAAATGTAGTATACAAGGGTAATCTATCCATATGGCTAAGGGTACTGCAGCAGTGATCAATATGATGAGCATAGAACAGCTGTGTAAGTAAAGCTACCATAAAACTATATGTTTAAATGATCACTGCTATAGTAGCCACCCCCTCCCTCCATCTCCCTTGTATTTTTGGTGTGTTATGTCAGGTTGTAGTTAGTTATTTTTTGCTTTTCCTAGCATTGTCCTTTCAGGGTTCAGCCTCCCTCTGTATCTGTAGGCAGGAAAGTTCTGTAGGGCTTGGCTGCCAAACTTTTCTTTTAGTCAGCTTGGCTTAAGCTGCCTGACAGTTTGGGTAAATGTAAGGCGCCCTGAAGCTTTGGAAGCTAGCCAGCTGTTATATCCTTGACAAGATATAACCTATATAGCTAAGGCTAATGCAGCCGTGATCATTTGAGCATGTACTGTTATGGTACGTTTACTTAGAGAACTGCACCTTAACCCTTTATCTGTTTTACTTGATTCTTTGTATTGTATGGGAATGTGCTAAATGATTGGAAAGTTGCAGATGTTTTTCCCATGCATAGAGAAGGTCATACATGGACTTCAGGAAAATGTTCTGAAAGGCCGAGTTCCCATCTGTTTGAGTTGGTGATAACTCAAGTGGATGTAAAAGATCCCATGGCACTTATTGGAAAGAGTATGAGTCCTTTATTTATATACAAAAGCAATTCTTATTTACAACATATTTACATGTTTAGAAATAGTTACATATATATAAATATATATATATATATATATATATATATATATATATATTTATACATATTCAAATTATACCTTTACAATTATACTAAATTTTTATCCCTATTGGACCCCACTCATTTTTCCACCATCTGATTTTACTTAATATTATTGCTAAAGTCCATTTACCATTAAACATACTTTCATTTATTCTTTCATTTATTCTTTCATTCTATGTAACCCATTATAACTTTTTATCTATTCTTGTAACATATTGTTTATTTCTAGTCTTATAATATCCATATTTAATCATATCCATGTTTATTTTATCATCTTCTTTTATATCTTTGAAAAAATCTTCTTTGCATAGATTTCCCCATAACTTTTTTTTTACTCTTTTACATTTCAAAAACACGTTCCATAGTTTCTTCTTCTTGACAGTGTAAACAGATTCTGTCACTTTTCTTGTTATATGGCATATTTCATTGTACTGCTAATTTATCTTTTGTTTGTCTCCACAACAAATGTTGACATTTTTCTTTCTGATTACACCATTTGCTTCTTATTTTTATAGCTTTAATGTTTTCATCTGTTAGATTTTCCCATGGTTTTACATAGTAATGTTTTATCATTACATTCTTATACCATAATTTTCTTTTTCTATAACAGTTTTTATTTTCCATACAAAATATTTATCTTGGCAACATTCTCTCTTAATATATACACTCTTTTTTCCTTTTACTCTTTTATACCATACCCAAATATTTATCAGATTATATTTATACAATTTTGCAACTAAATATCTCATCTTTTTCATTTATGCACTTCAACACTTTGTACAAATGTAATTAAGCAGCATATACCATTGGGTTAATTTTACCCTAAACACCCTTCCTCTTTATTTACATATAAAACTCCTCTTTATACTGGGTTTAATGTAGAACCCCATATTAATGAAAAAGTTATCTGCAATAATTCCTATGCAAATACTGGTAGCAACATAAATACAGTTGCCAAGTATGCTGTTTTCCCCATCAGTACCAAATTTATCAAATAATCCTTTTTCTGAATAATAATTTATATGTTCTCCAGAAAATACAAGTTTTGTTTTATTTCTTCTATTGTTTTTCCCATTGAATTCTACTTACATCTTTATTCCCAGATTTTAAACCCAACACATACATTTCATTCATTGTAACATATTTACCCCCTTAGATTTACTACATCACCTAAACCTTTACATTTCTCTTTATTTAAAGCCACCCCATCACTTCTAGACACTCATTTGTGCAAATTGCTACTCTTTTATCCAAAATTTTTCAGTTATTATAATGTCATCTGCATATGTTAACAGAACTGGAATTCTTAACTGTTCAAGTGTTATATACCAGCCTCCTTCATTTTGTAATTTATTTCACATACTATCACATTCATAACTAATGCAAAGAGTATACATCTCATTGGACATTTATTTATTTATTTATTTTATTTTTCATTTGTTTACCGGGAAAATCCAGCTGGCCCAGGTCCATTTTCAGTGGATGCCCAGTGAGAAAAGCTCCACAATTAAGATATAATAAGAAGTTAATACAATGAGAAATATACAAAATGAGAAGACAGTGGATTACATACAAAAAGTTAACAGGCAATGCAGGACTGAAATACAGTTAGATTAAAATATTTACAAATGTAGTCTAGACAGCTTACATTACTAGTAAGTGTACATTGAAAGAAGTACAAAGACCAATGTGACTTATTCTAAGAGTATGTATTTATATGCAAGTAGAATAGTGTGAATTCTAGACTGAAGTTGTTTGAAGGAGAAGAGAAGGTATAGAGATTGTCAAGTGATACATGGGCAGATCCAAGTTGTCCTAGGATGAGATTTGAGTAATCTTTTGAAGTTTGTGTTGTTGTAGTAGAGGTTATATTAGTGGGGAGATTATTCCAGTTTTTGGCTATGATGTGGGAATATAGGGCTTTACCTGCAGTATTGTTAGCAGTAGTAACACTGAGGAGAGGTTTATTAGATGAGCGGAGAGGGCAGCTGGAAGAGTGGGAGGTTAATAGCTGTTTAAGGGCAAGATTTCTTTCTGGGTCATTTCTGATGATAAAAGGTGCAGGTGAGTTGTTTGTAAGTTAGTAAGTTAGGAAATTCAAGCCATTGAAGTTCTTTTAGTACTTGGCAGTGATGAGTTCTAAAGGGGGAAGTGCTGGCAAATTTGGCAATCTTGTGATAGCATGACTGTAACTTGTCCAGATCTGATTTTCTAGCGTGGGTTAGAATTGGTGCAGCATAAGTAAGTGTTGATAAGAGGTGAGTTTGAGCTAGGGTGATTCTTGCTTTCTCTGTGAGATAGTCTTTGTGCCTGTAAAGGGTTCCCATTTTTTGTGAACTATCTGAATGGATTGTTCTATGTATAGATCGAATGATAGGTTGTTGTCAATTTCAACTCCTAGGAGTTTTGTGTGAGTTGAAGGAGAGATGATAGTGTCATTCCTCGATGAGATGGTGAAAGTAGAGGAGGTAGAGTTTGTTTTATTAGGGGTGAACAGGAGAAGTTTGGTTTTATTGGGGTTAAGAATAAGTTGGATGTCAGTGATCCAAGTTTCAGTAGCAGAGAATGATTCTTGGGCAAGTTGTTGCAGGGTGTTGACATATGGGGCTGCACAGATGAGAGCGGAGTCATCTGCGTACTGAATGAGTGAGACTTGCTTAGAGGAGGTGTATAGATTATAAAAATAGAGGAGAGTAGTGGGCCTAATATTGGGCCTTGTGGTACTCCTATAGAGTTAGGGAGAGGTGGGGATTGTTCATTGTGCCATTGTACAGATTGTTGTCTATCTGATAAGTAGCTTTTGAACCAGGAGATAGTAGGGGAAGTAAAGGATAGAGAATGAAGAGCATCCAATAGTTTTTGGTGTGAGACCAGGTCAAATGCTATAGAGAGGTCTAAAAAGGTAGCAGATACATAGTTGTTGTGTCTATGATGATTAACCAGATTGGTGAAGGAGAGAAGAGCAGAAGTTGTACTATGGTGATGACAGAATTCATGTTGGGTGGAGGAGAGAAGATTGTTTGTATTCAGGAATTGCATAACTTGTGAGTGTATGCATTTCACTAGGAGCTTAGATAAGGGGAAAAGAATGGCTATAGGCTGATATGTGGAAAAGTCGTAAGATTTACCACCTTTGTGAAGAGGTATAATGTAGGATATTTTCCATAGTTGTGTCACATAAGCTTCCTGAATAGACCTATTTATTAGGATTGATACTGGATGTGATAGTGAGTCAGCTGCTATTTTTAGGAAGTTACCAGGAATACCATCTGCTGCTAGTCTGGTAGGTTTTAGTTTGAGGAGGAGGTTTCTAATTTTAGATATAGGTACAGGTGAGGGAGATAAGAATGGTAGGTTGGTACAGTTGCTAGGAGAGTTCCCAGCAGATGAGGCT
This sequence comes from Protopterus annectens, assembly GCF_019279795.1. Taxonomy (NCBI): domain Eukaryota; kingdom Metazoa; phylum Chordata; order Ceratodontiformes; family Protopteridae; genus Protopterus; species Protopterus annectens. The sequence goes on from NC_056739.1 coordinate 1,983,489,396, forward strand.
GGTGAGGTATTAGTGTTTGTTTGTTGGTTGGACAGAGTTTGGATTGAGGTTATGAAATGACAGTTAAGTTGGGAAGCTATATCTTTGCTGTTAGTATAGTGGGAGGTGGGGGTAGCAATTGTTCCAGGTTTTAGTAGGGAGTTGATACTATGCCAAAATATCTGGGGACTTTTTGAGTATTTGTCTTGGAGACCTAGGAAGTAGTTTTGTTTGTCTAGTTTGGTTTGTTTTTTGGCTAGATTCCTAAGTTGTTTATACTTTTGCTTGGTATGATTGGAGTTTTCTTGTTTCCATTTCTTCCAGGCCTTGTCTCTGGTTTTTAGTAGGGCTGTTGTGCCCCTCCTTAACCATGGAGCATAATTTACTGTGGTTTTTATCTTTCTTATTGGTGCAATGGAATTTAGAACTGAGATAAATATATTATTAAAGTAGTCTACTGCCTGATCAAGGTGTAAAGTTCTCAAAGGTTGCCAGTTACATTGTTGTAGAATGTTGTTTAGGTTATCTGGGGTAAGTTACTATCATCCAAGATGTGTCTATAGATTATGGGATTAGGAGTCTTGGTTCATTTCCTTAGACGGAAACTGAGGAGATGGTCACTGAGAACATCAGGTAATCAGGCATCCAGTCTGATAGTGATGTTTGGGGTTATTTACTAGTGTCCAGTCAATAATGGATTGTTATGGGTTTTTTTGTCTGTTGTGGTGGGTTCTTGAATTAGTTGTGTGAAACCATAAAGGCTAATATTGTTAGTGGGGTTGTTGGAGTTGCAGGCTTGCCAGTTGAGGTCTCTTAATAAAATAGTTTCTCGAGGGGAGTTTTGATTCAGCCATTGAAGGATTGCTTCAATAGCTGGAGAGTTATTTCCAGGAGGAATGTAGCAGCAAAAAAATATTAATTTTTTTATAATTGTTTATTGGTAGGATAGAGCCTATGGTTTCGGCGTTTTGAAATGTTGGCAAAGGGGTATGAAATGGCTGGAGGTTTATTTCATTTTTGAATAGCTTTGCAACTCCACCACCTTTCCTATTTTCTTTATCTAGCCTTATGATGTTGTAACCTGGTGGTAGAATGTCCTCACTAGGGACATGTGGTTTCAGTCATGACTCAGTAATGGTTAGAATGTCAGGGGAGTAATGAGTAATAATAGCATGTAGATCATGGAGTTTATTGGAAATACTCCTTATATTAATATTAATTATTAGTAGATCAGATTGAAGTCTATTGGGGAGGTCAGTAAAACTGGGCCCTGGGTTTGGGTGTATGTCACCAGCGATAAGAAGTCTTTTACTGAGTTTGAATATGTGTTTGATAGCATAGGTAAGGTTTGAGAGTGATATATATACTGCTTTCTTATTGATAGTTGTAGATAGGTGGATGTTAGAAGTATGTAGCATAATACTAGTGTTAAATAGTGCTGGACAGACTGTAAAGTTTATATGGGAGTTGGTGTGTTTTTCAGTAAGTGTTGTATGGAATGAGGTGCTGGCTACGGGTAAGGTAGTTTGTATGGCTGTAATGTAGGAAAGGGAGGTGAGGGCTAGTAGGAGGAAGAGTAGTAGGACTTGTGTTGTAGTTTATTTTGTATAGGTTAAGTAATGTTTGTTGCTGTGTGGTGGAGGTGGGGTTATGATGTGTAAGTTCTAGTATGGGTGTGGTGTCAGAGTAGGGGGTACTGAGAATTGGCTAAGACAAATGATTGGAGCAGAAAGTATGTCAGGTGATTAAGAAGAAGTATAAGGTTAGGTGTGGTGGGGGTGGGTGAGATTTGGGGGTAGGGTAGGGGAGTGGAGTGAGCCCAAAGGGTGAATGGAGCAGGTTCAAACCCCCAGCAGAGGTGAGTACCAAAAAAGTATCAGAGAGTGAAGGTGAGGGCAGAACACTGATAGTAGTTTAATGAATGCTAAAATCTGTAGTTAAATTATATAGGTATCAAAGGACAATAAAGGAGATGTAATTTAACTAAATTGTACAAAAAGAAACAGTAGTAATACCTATCACCAGTAAAACCCTAAGCTACAGGCAGTTAAGCTAACGTGGTGCACACATTATCTACGAGATGCCAATGACAGTAAAAGTAATAGGAAACCATTATTTATATGTACCGGTTGTGTTCAACAACCTTTTACAAGTAGTTTTACTTTATTATTACTATATGGATCTGACAATGCTCAAAACCTCCTTGAAAACTTTCCATTCTCAACTTTTCCTCATTCTATGTACTTCTCTCTCTCTAATACTCACATAACTACTGGTCTGATTTGATAAAAAAAAAAAAAAAAAAACACCTGATTTTTGTACTTTATATTCCTTTTCTGCTTAACTAATATATGTACAACCAATTGTTATCTGTATAAGATTTAGCTGTATTCGACTTGTATAAAATCTATACTAGTGTACTTAATGTTATACTTGTATGTACTGGAGCTTTTTTCCACGGGCCTCTGCTGCAAAAGGGCCTCGGCTCAGTCAGACATTCCTGGTCAACAAATGTAAAATAAATAAATAAATAAATATGCTAAAATACATAATTTTCTAACTTTCTCTCTCATATTAATTACTACCTATAAGATTTCACATCCAGTTGTATCAAATGCCTTGTTAAAGTCTCCTATCATAATTTCACCTTCTTCTTTTCTCTTAATAATATCATCCACAGTTTCTCTATTATTAATAATTCTTGACATCCTTTCCCCTTTATACTATATATACTATCTTCCATAATATTTTCCATTCTAGTTTCAAATCTCTTTTGTATTTTCATAAAGCTCTTATAACCATTATTATTCAATACTCTGTCTCCAGTTTTTAATTGTCTATATTCTTTCTTCCATATGAATGCAAGTATTTCACTACATAATTCTTTATACATAAATTCATTTAAGCATTCATTTAAAATCTTTGAACATTTTTTGCCAGCCCCTTTAATTTTTATACATTTCATACCGTATTCCATCTGGTCCTACAGCCAAATCTGTTACTTGTCCTAATGCTTTATTTAGCTTATTTATAGAAATCTGTTTTTCTAACTATTTATTCTCTTTTTCTTTTCACTTTTTTTTTACTTTCCATGTTTTTTACTACTATTTTTCTTTTAAAAATTTCTTGTACATATTGTAATACACTATTCATGATCCTTTCCTGAATTCTTTTTTATTTCTCCTTTTAGATTTTTATTTCTCTCATTCCACTACCATTTTGCTTTACTAATCTGCTTAAGTAACTCAATACTTCTCTTTTTCCTTGAAAAAAATATCTTTGCTTATATAACAATTCTTGTATGTTTTCTTGATTTCTTTTATATAATTATTTTTATTTGTCAAAGTAATTTCTATCATTGTGTTCTAAATCTTCCAATGCATCATTGTATGTTCTTTTACATTTTTCTTTCTCTACTTTTCTCACATCATATTGACAGTGTAAAAACATTTTTTTATATTTTCCTTAAATATCATCCATGATTTAGACCAATTTTTATAAAGTGTTCTCATATTAATATGATCTTTCCATATCTGTATTACTAATTTCTTTCCTTCATTTCATACGTTCTCATTTATCCATTTTATTCCTTTGTTGTTTGTCTTTTCTTCTTTTCCCGGTTAGGGGTCACCACAGCAGAACTCCGGTCCGCTAATGATTGGCAGTCGATTTTTATGGTGCCGAGTTGCCAGCCTGATGAAGGCATGGCCATTCACGCATATCTTTCGGAGGCCACGTGACCGCGGGGAGGACATGCAGGCTCTTTTTATTTATTCCTTGTTTTTCTTATCTGTAGCCATATTGCAAGATGATTAGACAATTCTGTTTCAACTACCTCACCTTCTGCTATAACTAAGCTTCTGATACTATAAAATCTATTTCAGTTCTATATATCACCCTTTTGTAAGTCCTTGAATTTTTGTTTCAGAGTTTTAACTTACCACATCTTATAATTTCTAGCACTTTTCTTAAATCATTTCCTTTCTTTTTACGCTTGCCTCTTCAATCACAATTAACATCTCCCTGTTGTTATAATATTGATATTTATCTCTACATAGTCTAAAATCTGAGGAAGTAAGGATTCTCTGTCTTTGGCATTAGTATAAACATATAATGTTATAGTTCTATATACCTGTTCTTTCCATTTTAAATCTACAGTGATTAATCATCCCATTCTTGATAAAGTTACATGTAATGTCCTTACAGTGTTTCATCATTTGTTAAAAATCTTTTGTCTTCTAATATAATTACCTGTGCATCACATGTATTGCACCACTCCAAAATCTCTATTCTTCTTACTATATTCTTAATACTATTCACATTTACAGAAATCACTCTAAAATGTTCGTAAAGCACTCTAAAATTTTCCTTTTCCTTTCCTTAGATTCTTAATTTCATATGTTCATAGCTAATTACATGGCTAGCTTTCTTAATTAGCCATTCTAAGCCTAACCAATTTCCTCCCAAAGGCGAGAATCAAACACCGTTCATTGTGTCTATGAGTCAAACACCTTAACCATTATACCAAACCCCCAATCATTAGCTGTATATATTCTTTTTCAGCCATTTCCTTTCTTTTTTCTTTTGTACTTATCCCTTTAATTTTTTTCTGTCTTTTACCAATAGAATTTTTTTTTACTACCTTCCAATGTATGTATTCTTCATCAGTTATTTCAGAACCTTCTTCTATATCCAGTTTATTTTTTCTCATTTCCCCAGAAGTATAACATTGTGTTTTGTCACATTTACTTATCAAATGTCCTTCTTTTCCACAAAAAAATGTTTTAGGTTGTCTCCAGTATTTTACAACATCTCTATTCCCCTCTACATTTATCATGCTTACTATGTATGTAATTATATTCTCTTTCTATTTGTAACACACTATTGTAATCCCATCCACCAGTCCATAAACCCCTTTTATCATAAACTTTTGATATGTCCAGTATTTATTTACATAAAGTTTTCATATGTTCTTTCAAAGTTTTTCTTTGCACTTCTGTTTAAAATCTTACATGAATTTTCCTTTTTGTTTCCCTGCTAAATACTTTTATCACATAAAGATTTAATGGGTTACAGTCTCTCTTTTTTCATATTCTCCAAGAAAATTTTTCATTGAAAAAACAGTGTCAGATATAATGTCACAAAATGCCTCTGTTAATAAGAATAAATGCTCCTGCCTCATTTGATTTTACACCTAAAGGAGCACCAAATTGTCCCACAGTTCATTCATATCCATTTCTTTGTCTTCTTTACTTTGAATTCTTACCAACTGCTTCCATTTTCATTTTCTTCTTTCTTCTTTTTTGCTACTCCCCTTTTGCCTTTTCCTTTCTCTGCATATATTTTCTTTTCCATCTCATCACTATTTTTCAGGATTGGGTCTGCAGCTTCTTTTTGAATTTTCTCCATATTGTTTCCACCAGGAAGTGTCTCCTTCATTTTCCAGCTCATTCTGCATCCACATTTCTGTAAGTAAATCATCCCACATCCTTCCTGACTGGAAGATTGTAATTATATATCCATCATTTGCCAACTCATCTCCATCAAACAGATTTCTTTGAAACATCTCCTCAGAATCCTGCACACATTCTCTGGTCTTGATGTTTGCTTTTTCATCCATTTCTCAAACCATTCCTTTATGGTCACTCGTCCAGACAGGATAACATAGACGAGTCTTTGTGGGTTGTGTTCAACCAGCTTTATTATGTACAAACATATTCGGACTGAGGCTTAATACCTTTTACTTAGATAAACGTATAAACAAACTAGCTATTACACTCATACATGCTCACTCTCTGGCTGCACTCTCAAAATGGCACTGAAGCTAGCACATGCTTGCTATTTATATGCATGTGCCGACCTCGAAATGCTTCTTTTTTTTTTTTTTTTTTTTTAAATATTTTTATTCATTTCCAAAAACAAGAAAACATGAATGCAGGTTATTTATGACAATGAAGTATTTACAAATTATTTAAAAAGGTAGGCTAAAACCTCTAAACAGATATCAAACATTAAAACCAAAATAAAGTATTTACAAGGGTGTCTATTGTTGACATGTAATTGACTTTCTATACAATTGTTTCCTGATTATAATCTGCTGCAGTCATTATTCTCCAGTATTTCAGTTACTTTTTGCCATGCTATGTATAATGATGTAGTTCTTTCAGTTCTTCCTTTAATAGTGTTAATTTCCAATTGCGATACTGCTGGCACCATATTCATGAATTGCTTAAAAGTTGGAGAAGCTTTGGATTTCCAGTTTGATGTAATGTTCTTCCTTGCAATAGCTAGGAGAGTCCATAAGATTACATATTTTGTTCTTGGCACACAGTCGGGTACAGGTGCATTAAACAAAATAATAGATTTGGAAGTCTGGAATTTATCATTGAATACCATTTGCAGAAAATAATTTATTTTATCCCAATATGGTTTAATCAAATGGCATTCAGAGAACATATGTTGCCAGTCTGCTTTTATTGATAAATCACATCTCCAGCAGCCAATATTTTTCTTAAACATAAGTTCCATTTTATGAGGGGTTACATAAGATCTGTGTATGAATTGCCATGTAAAAGTCTCCAATGTAATGAAAGTGATGTCTGCTTTGGAGAGAAGAATTAGTTTTTATCTCTGTCATTTGGCATGTCCATTAACTGATCTATAATAATTCCATATTTTGTCATTATTATGCATTTTTATTTTTGTTTGTTTTATAAATAGATGATAAGTATCCCTTTCCAGTAATGGGTTGATTCGTTAGTAATATTATATGTTCTATAAGGTTAGGAACATTTTGTCTTATTGATGGTTGCATTGTTTCTTGTTTGCTTAATATATACTGTCTTAATTCTTGTACATGTAACCACAAACTATCTTCCATATTTAATTTCTGTTTAATCTGGTCTATTGTCAGAGGTTTTCCAGAGTTTAGCAATTGATGCCAATATATTAATCCCTTTTCTTTAAGCATGTTGACTACTTCTATATTAAATGTTATTATATTACTTGTGTGTACGCTACTGGATATAAAAGAAATGACCATGCTTTAATATCAGGATTGCTATTAATAAGATTTTGGAATTTTTTTAATGTATAAGTAATGTATTTGGAACTTATATTTTTATTCTTATGTATCATATATTCCTTCATCAGTCATAGAAAATTGTTTGGTATGAAATCTGTATACTTATTTGCTACTACAAATCCTGATTTTAACCAGATTCTCTCATGAACTAGCTTCCATTTTGATGTATATTTTTGTATTTAGCCATAATTATATTGTTTTAATAATGGATGAATGCAAATATATTTCTATGTCTGGTAAACCTATGCCACCTATATCCCAATCATCTAGATGATACTTCATAGCTATCCTTGGTTTTTTTGGATACCATAGGAATCTTACCATTAAATCATTTAATTGTTTTAGGTGCGATTTAGCTGGTGGCAAAGAACAAGCTTGTATGACATAAACAATTTTTGGAAATATGATCATTTTAATTATATAAAGCCTTTCTTCCATTGAAAAGAATAATTTATTCCATCTTTGTATTAGATTTTTAATATTATTTAAGGTCTCTTTATAATTTGTTTCAATTGTAGTATCTAGGTTGTTAGTTATTATAATTCCCAAGTATTTAATTATATTATCGGTAGAGATATATTTATGGTATTTTTTATTTAGATCTTTTTTATTAGTATTTATAAGCAATACATTTCATAGGTTCATAGATTAGTACTAGGCTAACTGCCCTTGCGAGCCATTTTAAGCCTAGCCAATTATCCTTTGTGAGATTCAAACCCTGCACCTTGTGTTTGTAAGGCAAACACCTCAACCATTAGGCCACCCTCCCAACCGTAACAAAGATTATAGGTTTATAGATTAGTACTAGGCTAACTGCCTTTGTGGGTCATTTTAAGCCTAGCCAATTATCTCTTGTGAGGCTCAAACCCTGCACCTTATGTTTGTAAGGCAAACACTTTAACCATTAGGCCACCCTCCCAACCCCTCCCAACAAATTTGTTTTGTTCTCATTAAATTTAAGACTTGAAAAGTTTTGAAAGTTTTGAATGGAGTCCCATAATGCTTTTAAACTGCTATTATTATTTTTATGGTAATTAAAATATCATCAGCAAAAAGTTGAATTTTAAGCTCTAGGCTGTTGTCTAGTTGTATTCCTTCAATATTTTTATCCATACGTATATTATTTGACTAGCGCAAACAATAACAGAGAAAGAGGGCAGCCTTGTTTTGTGCCCTTAGTTATTTTAATAGATTTAGACAGACAAGATCCCAGTTTTAAATAAGCCAATGATTTTTCATATAATGATTTTATTAACAAAGTGAAGTTGTTTGAGAAGCCATATTCTTCTAAAACTAACCACAGATAATCCCAGTTCACTGTATCAAATGCGCTATTTATGTCTAAGCTAATAACATTCATTTTGTTTTTTGTGACATTCATATAATCAATTAAGGAAATAATTCTTTTAATGTTGTCATAAGTGTTCCTATCTTTTATAAAACCTGTTTGATCCTCCTCTACCAAAAGTGGTAGTAATTGTTTTATTCGAGCAGCATGTATTTCCATAAAAATTTTATAATCTATATTAAGAAGTGAAATGGGTCTGTATGATGAACATTCACTGGGATCTTTATTTTGTTTCAGAATTGGTGATATTAATGTGTACTTCCAAGAAGGAGGAATGTCTTTACCATTTTTAACTGATGTAAAGACATTCAATAACAACAGCAAAGCCTCATTTGATAGTAATTTAAACATTTCTGGGGTGATATTATCTATACCTGGGGCTTTGTTTAATTTTAGCTTATTTACTTCAGCTTTAAGTTCTGTCATTGTTATTTGTTTATCTATTAGTTATACCTGCTCCTCTAATAACCTAACTTTAACATTGTTTTTGAGAAAAGCTTTCAATACCGAATGTGTTTCTGTTTTCTCATTTTGATTATTAAGTTTATGAAAAAATAGCATAAAAGCTTCTAGTATTCCTTCTAAATCAGATACTTTCTTTTTGGTTTCTATATTATGTATTTCCTTGATTTGATTTGTTTTAATAATCTTTTTGTCCTATTTGCTATTCTTCTTTGGTTTTTAGGGTTCATTGAATAGTAACATAGTTAAATTTTTTCTAAGTTGATCATTTTTTTGTGGTGTAGTGTCTCTGAGTATTTTTTATTAGTATCTTCTAGTTCTTTTATTAAGTTGGTGTTTCCATTTTGAATATCAAGCTTTAAATTATCTACTTTTGACTGTAATTCCATTAATTCCTTATTCCACTGTTTTTATTTATTTTTATACCATCCCACCACTCTTCCATATAGGTATGCTTTCAATGCATCTCATATATATATTTCAGATACATCTTTTGTAAGATTGATATCTAGGAATGTTTGTGTCTCTTTAATATAAAATTCCTTAAAATCTTTGAGATTTGTTATGTAAGATGGTATTCTTGTTACTGATATCCTTCTCTTGAAACATAAGTCTGTCTCAAATGTTATGGTGTTATGGTCCGAAAATGGACATGAAATTGTCTTGACTTTATTTAATTTAGAGGTTAAATCCTTTGTTATGTACACTCTATCTATTCTAGAGTATGTATTATGTCTATGGGAAAAATGTGTAAAGAATAGTGAATCTGGGATAGCATACTCATTTATGTCAACTATATTAAAAGTTTCAACAAACTCAGATAACAACTTTGTTAAAGGTGATCTCTTACGTGTAGTTTTAGTATTTGTGTCAGTTTTTTTTATAATGCAATTGAAATCTCCAGCTATGATTAAATTGCCTTTGGTATATTGTACAATGTCTTCTAAGTGTTGTTTGGCCACTCTAACACCTAGTTCTGGTATCCAATAAATATTCACTAATGTATATATCATTTCATTGATAGATATTGCCACTAGACAAAACATTCCTGAGTTGTCATGGAACGTGTTTATGATTTTAGGCATTAAAGTAGTGTTTTTCCACAAAATTGCTACTCCCCTTTGCTTCTGATTATAGGTGGAACTTACTAGTATTGTATAATTTTTATTGTTTATTTTATTTATGTCTTCCTGTGTAAGGTGTGTTTCCTGTAAAAATACTAGTTGCGCTTCACATAGCTTTAAATATCTATAAAGACGTCCCCGTTTGCAGCTATTATTTAAACCATTTACATTAAGAGATATACATTTTGCAATTGGATTTATATTAGCTTTGCTTTTATCCATATTCATATACTCGTAACAATGTGTAGAAGTGTGTACATGAAGAGAATGACTTGTTCTTTCTTCTTCCAACAGTATTACAATAGATTATAGACATCCAATAAAAGTAAATTACAAGATCATAACTGAGAACAATATAAGATAAACAACCACCAAACCCCTCCATGAGAAAAAACATCTCATCCTTGAATGATCTAATCATTCAAGCGATCTCACTAAGTCTGCATTTCAGCATCCTCCCCCGGCCCCGCCATATGGTAGTTTTATAATGAAAAGTATCTTATATATCTCTTCTTAAAGGTACAGCACACGCTATTCTAAATTCTCCCTCTTTGAGAAATAAGTCATGCAATATTGACAACATTAATTGACATGCAATCAATACAAATAATTCTTTGTCATGCAGTTATACAGAACTAAATAGATATAGACAATTATGTCCAGGTTGCTGTGTATTTCACACTAGGCCTGGAAATATGACCAAATCATGTGACATAGAAATTAGAATTAGGTCTAGCAGCTGGGACGGTTTCTGTTGAATGTTCAACTTTAGGGACATCAGGAACATCATCAGGAATGGAAATAGAAGTTAAGACATGTTCTGCAACAGGAACATTGCCTGGATTGCTCTGAGATCTGGAGTCTGTATCACAGGAACAATGCTGTGATATCGATTCTGGTACAGGAAGAAGATGTATATGATTTCTCCTGTACTCAATACCCTCAGATTATACGAAGTAGGATCTTGGCTAGGTACATGTACCTGTTACTTGACCAATCCGGTCGGAACCCTTCACCATTTGTATCCTCATTGTCTCTCTTATTTTCAATGGACAAAGAAATCTGCTCAATTTATCATAGATAGACTGCTGGAAAGAATGCTTTCTGAGTCATTGGGCTCTAATTGTTCTGTTGTTCTTAGTTTTAGGGCTGAACAAACTGGAATAATAGGCAATGTTGTTCTGGTTTGCCTAAATTTAAGTCTCTAAGCAGGCAAGCCAAGTATGTCGTCATGGGGTATGTTTCTGAGATTGAGTAAATTCAAAAGGACATCAGTATTATCAGTCTTTGAACTCTCAAGTAATTGCTTTGCACTCCGCACTGCACTTTCAGCTAGTCCATTTGACTGTGGATATTCTAGACTGCTAGTAACATGTACAAAGTCCCATTCTTTTGTAAATTTCTGAAACTACTGACTGGTAAATTGGGTACCATTGTCAGAAATAACTTTGTGTGGACTACCATGGACTGAGAAATGATGTTTCAACTTGGTGATAACAGTAGTGAATGTTAGATTAAGTAGTACATCAGTCTCAAACCAGTTCGAATAAGAGTCTACCAACACTAAGTACTGCTGATTGTTCCTCTCAAATATATCAGGGTAGTTCAAGAACTTGACTTAACTGAAGTGGTTCTTTTTGCAAATGCGGTTTAGTACTATTGCATACTGAACAAGAAGAAATTACTCTATCAATGTCTTTAACTGGAGAAGGCAAAAATACTAGTTCTCTCGCCCTTCTTTTGTGACCACAATGCAAAATCTGGATGTATTTATGTTGTAAGGAAGCAGGAACAACAATTCTAGGACCTTTGAAAATAATGCCATCTTCCATCAAGATCACATCTCTGTAAGGAAAATAAGTTTGCACTTCAGGTGGTACACTAGATTGCTTTGACAGCCATCCAGTATTAATGTATTGGTTGAGCTTTTGCAAAATAGGATCAGTCTTTGTATGATCTCTCAGCTCATCAAGTCTCATGGTAGAAAAATTACACACTTCCATGAAGTCAAAATGCTCTGCATGAATCTGTTCTGTTGTATTTCTGGGTGGTCTGGATAAGGTATCAGCCAGATAAAGAAATTTGCCTTTTGTATAGACCATTTTGAAGTTGTACTTTTGCAATTTGAGCATCATTCTTTGTAATTTCACTGGAGCTTAATAGATAGACTTCTTTATATTAGTAACTAGAGGTTGGTAATCAGTTTCAATCTGAATAGCTTGACCATAGATATAATCATGAAACTTTGAACATGCAAATACTATTGCCAAAAGTTCTTTCTCAGTTCATAGGTTCATAGGTAGGTACTAGGCTATTGGCCCAAGGGCCTACATAAGCCTAGCCAGCAAGGTTTTAGCATATCTCACTTTATTTTGGGTAAGAGTTCTAGCTGCATAGGCTACTATGCTGCCTTCTTGAAGAATAACTGTGCCAAGACCAAATTTTGAAGCAGCATAGGAAAGAGTTACTGGTTTATTGACATCATAGTATCTTAATGTAGGTGGGGTGGCAATTTACTGCTTAAAGTCATCATAGTATCTTAATGTAGGTGGGGTGGCAATTTACTGCTTAAAGTCTACAAATGCTTTCTGGTGCTCTTCCAACTAAGACCATATAACATTTTTGGCATCGTCTCTCAAAGGTACTGTCAACTCACTGAAGTCTGGTATAAACTTGCTTAAATAGTTGACCATACCAAGAAAACGTTGTAGAGCCTGAACATTATCTGGTGCTGGCATCTCAAGAATAGCTGCTTGCTTGGATTGGTCTGGTCGCAAGCCGGTGCTAGTGAATAAATGACCTACATATGTAATTTGTGGTAGTCTGAATTTGCACTTCAGAGGGTTGAGCTTTAAGTTCACTTTGCGTGCCCTGTCTAGAACTTTCTTAAGGGTTCTGTCATGCCCTGCTTCACCATTGCCTCCAACCCAATAAATCATCTACTATTATGGCACAAGGATAACCTGAAAAAAATTGCTCCATTGCATGCTGAAAGACTTATTTATTTTATTTTACATTTGTTGACCGGGCTAGTCTAGCTGGATATATTTCCATTTTCAGTAGAGGCCCGGGGGAAAAGCTCCACACAAAACATAACAATGAGACATGTTGATAATAAAGAAATAAAAATAAAAATAAGAATATAAAATTAGTAATAAAATCAATAAAAGTTAAGGCACACAAACTACAGTAGTCATGAATAGTTCTAGGTCAGTTTCAAAGCATCTTAATTAATGGATAAAGGCTACGCCAAAAAGCTTTTACAATATGGAAAAAAAAGTTAAAGTACAAGTGACTAGAGAAGTAGAAGGAGTAATACAAGATAAGAAAAGAGGGAAGAGACAGTAGTCAAGAAGTGAGAAAAGAAAAGAGGATAAACGAGAGGAGATGGGAGAGATGAAAGAAGTAGGTCAGAGCATAGAAGGACTGCAAAGGGCAAAAGAAAAAACAAGGTGCTAACTATTAAGCACAGAGTAGGGTTAAAGGTAGAGAGGAGGGTAACTTCACTTGCAGAATTTATTCCAAATGGCATCATGTGGAGTTAATATCTGCCAGATGGCACAGTCATTAATGAAAATATTAATCTAAATATAAAAACACACGTTAGAAGTGACAATAATGATAATTTATCGATTCAGGGTCTCCTTGGATAAACAGATTTGGTATCATTTTATTCCTTAGAATTTGCCTTTTCTGGTGTTGTATTGATTTATAGGTTACTTGATTAAGGAAGCCATCTCCAAGCAGTGTCTTGACACCATAGAGGTCCACAGATGTCAAGTGGAAGCACATGAAAAGGTGCTGTAGATGTGAATGATATAATAGCATTCCAATCAAAACTGTAAAAATTCATGAGAAGGGGTAGAATTTGCTGTTGTTTCATCGAGTAGCTGTTCAGGCAAGATGTTAAGACATACCGTTATTAGAAAATTTAACAAGTAGCACACATTTAGATTAGCTAGTTGTCTTTACATACTTTAAAATCTTGTCTGACAACTTTGTTACTAATATAAACAGCAAGAAACTATCTTAACTTGCAACATTTACTGTATATACTGTTGATAATCAATATCTTGTTATCACATTAAAGCCAACAACCTGTAATGTTGTTTACTATTGCTGAAACTTTGTATCTCTATTTATCAAGTACATGATGTGGAGCTTTTCTCCCCGGGCATCCGCTGAAAAAGGACCTGCGTCCAGTCGGAATTTCCCGGTAAACAAATGTAAATAAATAAAATAAATGTTTGTGTGAAGCTTGTAAATATTTTATATGCAAGTAAGTTAGCAATGTTGGTCTAAATTCTGAGGCATTATAATGTTAAAGAATAAGAATCATGTTCATGATGATCCATCAAAGAAAATTTCTACAATGGACAATACCAACAAAGTAATATCACTGAATGTTACTGTCAGTGATTCACAAAATAAGTTTTATTTGCAGGGCCATGTCGCTGTGCACTGCTATGGTGGGGGAGGGGTTCTCTGCATCTTCCTAACTAGCTCTAGAGTCACACAATGGCATAATGGTTAAGATATTTGCCTTACAAATACACAGTGCAGGGTTTGATTCTCACATGGATTAATTAGCCAGCTTAAAATGGCCCACAAGAGCAGTTAACCTACTACTAATCTATGAACAACAATGGGGAAAAGTGCAAATTTAACATTCACTGAATATGACTTTAAGCAATAATGTTTTGTGATATTGTACATCGGACAATCTCCTGTCAGTTGCATATCTGCCTCCCTGAGAATCTTGGATTTGCATAATTCTGGTTTGTGTTGAAGAGCCAATTTAATATTGTCTGAAACTGTGTAGATGTATGGGGGTTGTGCCCATCTAAAGTGGCAGTTTGTCAATGAGCATCATAGTTTGATGGTATGACAATGGGAGGAAACTTCACAAGAATAAGAGTAACAGTTTTAAATTTAAAAGCATTTAGCATGAATATTTATTTATTTAATCATTTGTTAACTATGTTAGTCCCACTAGTAGCCGATTTTCCAGGGAGACCTGAGGTGGTATTTATCCTACTAGGGAAATTTGGCCAGGGCATCAGGGAACTTCCCCTACTCATCAATGTTGTGAGTGGGACCCATTTTGGAAGAGCACTTCCTGTTTCTGCTCTAGGAGCAGAGACATCACTGAGAAACAGGGAGGCAGATGAAAAGAGAAGGAGATGGTGGAGTAGTGAAAGAAATGAAGCAAATATTGAGACCAAAGAATGTTTCAGCAAATGATGGCTATATGGATGCAATCCTCCAGTCAGAAGGGTTGCAGAATGATTTACTTAAAGAAATGGTGTTGCAGAGTGAGCCAGAAAATGCAGGAGATGTTTCCTTGGGATCATTATGGAGAAAATACAAAGTCAGGATGTAGAGACAATATTGAAATGTCGTGCATTGGAAAAGAAAACTTGCAGAGAAAGTAAAACAAGGCAAAAGTGGAGTAGCAGAAAAGAAGGCAGAAAAAAATGAAAAATGGAAGTACGTGGTAAGGATTCAAAGTAAATTCGACAAAGAAATGGACAGGTATGAGGTGTGGGACAATTTAATAGCTCCTTTGGGCATAAGGTAAGAGAATTTATTCTTATTAATAAAGAGGTAGTTTGTGACATTATATTTGAGACTGTTTTTTTCTTTGAGAATATGAAAAAGAAAGACTGTTGCCCATTGAGTCTTTGTGATAAAAACAAAGGAAACAAAAAGATGATTCATGTACAGTTTTGAACAGAGGTAGAAAGAGAGACTTTGAAAGAATATTTGAAAGCTTTATGTAAAGAAGTTCTGGACATTGCAAAAGTATAAGATAAAAAAGGGGTTTATGGACTGCTGGCTGCGATTGTAATATTTTGTTAAAAATACAAAGAGAAAAAAATATACATATACCAAGAATGATAACTATGGAGGGAGATAGGGTGTTGTAAAATACTGAGGACAACACAAAACATGTTTTTGTGTAAAAGAAGGACATGTGATAAGTAACTGTGATGAAATAAAATGTTATATTGTGGGGAAGTGGGACATGATGCAAAAAATGTCAATTGAAATGTTATAAATGTAACAAAATTAGACATTTATAGGTGGATTGCAAAAATGAAAAAGAAAGAGGCAAAAAAGAACAAAGAGAAGAAATTTTAGAATTAGTAGCAATAGAAGAATAATTGGATGAGAAAAATAGTAAAGAGAATATAGAAGAAGGTTCTGAAATAAGTGATGAAGAAGACAAACTGGGAGGTTGTAAAAGGAAAAAAAAGAATTATATTGGTAAAAGTGTAAAAGACAGAAAAAGAAAATTTAAAGGGATAAGTACAAAAGAAAAAAAGAAAGGAAATGGATGAAAAAGAATATCTACAGCTAAAGATTGGGGCTTGGTATAATGGTTAAGTTATTTGACTCACAATCACAAGGTACAGTGTTTGATTCTCACCTTTGAGAAAGATATTGGTTAGGCTTAGAATGGCCTATTAAGAAACCTAGCCTTGTAATTAGTTATGAATTTATGAAACCATGAATCTAAGTAAAAGGGAAAAAAATGAAAATTTTAGAGTGCTTTCTGTAAATGTGAGTAGTATTAAGAATATAGAAAGAAGAATAGGAAGGATTTAATACATGTGATATAGATGTAATTATATTAGAATACACAAGATTTTTAACAAATTAAGAAAGATTACAAACAGAAACTATGGCAGGAAAGATAACCTGGAATTTGGGAAATGACAGATGTTCTGGAATAGCTGCATTCTGTAGAAATACAGTAAAGATATTAGATGTAACTTTGGCAAAAATTAGAAGATTAACCATTGTAGATGTAAAATGGAAAGAACAAGTCCACAGGATTATAACATTGTATGCTTATACTAACTGTAAGGAAAGGGAAAGTTTATTTCATCATATTTTAGACTATGTAGTGATAAATTTAAATATTGTAACAGGAGACTTTAATTGTGATTTAACAGACAAGCATAAAAAGAAAGGAAAAAATATAAGCAACATGTTAGACGCTATAGGATGTGGTGTGTTAAAACTTTGGGACAAAAAATAATTGATTTACAGAATACAGATTATATTTCTTACATCATACTGCCACTGTAAAACAACAGGTAGTTGAAACAGGATTTTTTGATCATCTTGCAATATGGCTAAAAATAAAAAGGAATAAAAAGGATAAATGAGAAAGCATGAAATGAAGAAGGGAAGAGATTAGTAATACAATTATGGAAAGATCATATTACCATGAGAACATTTTATAAAAAAATTGATCTGAATGGTGGATATTTAAAGAAAAATATAAAAAAATGTTTTACAGTGGCAGTGTGATGTGAGAAAAGTAGAGAGAGAAATATGGAAAGAACATATAATGCTGCATTGGAAGATTTAGAACATAATGATAGAAAGTGCTTTAACAAAGAAAAAGAATTATATGGAAGAAATCAAGAAAAATGCAAGAACTGATAGATAAGCAAAGATGTTTTTTCAAGGAAAAAGAAAAGTATTGAGTTACTTAAGCAGATTAACAAAGGAAAATTGTAGTATAATAAGAGAAATAAAAAATGCAAAAGGAGAAATAGAAAAAACTCAGGAAAAGATTATGAATAGTGCAGTACAATTTGTATAAGAAATGTTTAAAGAAAAAAAGAAGGTAGTGAAAAAATATGGAAAGTAAAAAAGTTAGCAGAAAGAAAGAATAAAGAGCTGGAAAAGGAGATTTCTTTCAATGAGCTAGATAAAGTTTTAGGACAAGTAAATATAGATTTGGCTGCAGTCCCAGATGGAATAGGGAATGCAATTTATAAATCTTTAAGGGATTGGCAAAAAAAATATTTTAAAGAATGGTTAAATGAAGTTTTCTGGTATAAAGAATTATATAGTGGTATACTTGCCTTTGAATGGTTAAATGAAGTTTTCTGGTATAAATAATTATGTTGTGGTATACTTGCTGTAGAGATATTTAAGTTTTGAGAGTGCTTGAATATTTATTTGGTGACACTGTGTGGGCCACTCCGAACAGCCTTGCTCTTGGCCAAACTACCATTGTATTAATATTAATATTACAGAGTAAGATCGGACACCCTTTGTTAAGGGCCTTAAAGTGGCTGATAAGGAGTTGGCTGGTGGTAGGGATAACTACGTTATAGTCTGGGCAAAAGGGGACATAGCTAATAAACCTGTGCCAGCTTTCCCAGAGGTGTGTGTGTGTAACTCAAACCTAAAAGAGTGTGTGTGTCAGCTACGTGAGCAGGGACACAACGCACTAGTTGGACAGAGAGGGTGCTGGAGGTCTTGGCTTGGCCACACAGCTGAGATCTCAACTCTATAGCTCTGCCAGTAGAGAGTCTTACTGGGGATCTGGAGAAAGAGTGAGAAATCAGCCCTGGACTGACTGTGGTCTCTGTGTGCTCTTAAGGGAAATTGCACTTGATGTAGAGAGCTGCATTTGGAAATATGTGTGTGTACATGTTATCCTCCCAGTGTACATCCCCCATTACTGCAAGTGGTGAGGATTGAGGCTCCTTGATTACTGGCCCAGTGGTGGGTCATCAGACTTAAATTCATATGGAAGAAGGAAGATAGAAGAGAACTAAAAAACTGGAAACCAATATTATTGAATAATAATGATTGTAAGATCTTTATAAAAATAATATAAAAGAGAAACTAAAATGGGAAATATCATGAAAGATAGCATATACAGTATAAAGGGGAAGAATTGTCAAGAATTATTAATGATTGTTAGAGAAATTGTGGATGATATTATGAACAGAAAAAAAAAAGAAGTGAAAATACTTGTAAATGACCGGTTACGGCAAGAGATACAAATGTAGAGTGGTGTAAGACATGGATGTCCAATGAGTTGTGTATTCTCTGTATTAGTTATGAATGTGATAGTATATAAAATAAATAACAAAATGAAGGAGGTGGAGTATATAACACTTGAACGGTTAAGAATTCCAGTTACGTTAACATATGCAGATGACATTATAGTAATTGCAAAAAACAAAATTTGTATACAAGAATTAATTTCTACAAATGAGTGTTTAGCGATGATAGGGATGATTTTAAATAAAGAGAAAAGTAAAGGTTTAGGTGATGTAGTAAAGATTGGGGGTATATCATTTACAATTAATGAAATTTCTAGACTAGGCATACAATTTGAGAATAAAGATTTGTAGAATTCAATGGGGGAAAAACAGAAAAAATAAAGTAAACGTCTTTTCTGGAGAACATATAAATTATTATTCAGAAAAAAAAGCTTATTTGATAAATTCAGTTCTGATGGGGAAAAATAACATACTTAGCAAGTGTACGTATGTTGACAACAGTATTTGAAAAGGAATTATTGCAGATATTTTTTCATTTATATGGGGTTCTATATTATACCTAGTAAAAAAGAGGAGTTTTTAATGTAAAGAAGGAGGAAATTTATGGTTAATTAATCCAGTGATATATGCTGCTTCATTAAATTTGTACAAAGTGTTAAAGTAGATAGATGAGAAAGATGATACATTTTGGGGTATGGTAAAAAAGAGTACAATAATGAAATACTGTATAAATAAAGAAATAAAATGTTACCAAGAAAAAACATATTTTTGTGGAAATAATTGATGAGATAGAAAAGTATGGTATGAGAATATAATGATAAAATATTACTGTGTAAAACCATGGGAAAATCTAGCAGATGAAAAAATTAAAGCTATAAAAATAAGTAGCAAATGCTGTAATCAGAAAGTATAATGTTAAGATTTTTTGTGGAGACTGGTAATAGATAAATTGCCAGTAAAGGAAATATACCATATGTGACATCCCTGCTCTGGGCCAGAAATCAAGGAGCCTCAATCCTCACCACTGACACTGAAGAGGGATATTTACTTGGCATACAAGTGGATGCACTCAATATTTCCAGATGCAAACCTCTCTACATCAAGCACAATTTCCCTTAAGAACACACAGGGAACACAGTCAGCCTGGGGTCTGCTTTTCTTTATATCTGTCTCCCTACAGGGCCCCAGTAAGGCTCCCCACTGGCACAGCTGTAGAGTTAAGTCCTCAGCCAATTGTTCAAGCCAAGTCCTCCAGCATCCTTTCTGTGAAACCAGTGCTTTGTGTCCCTGCTCCAAGTAGCTTACACACACACACACACACACACACACACACACACACACACACACACACCTGGGAAAGGCTTGCACAGATTTACCCGCTGTGTCCCCTTCTGCCCAGACTATAAGATAGCTATCACTGCACTACAAAGCCAGCTACCCGAGGCTCTTGCAATGGTACCCAGTTATACTAAATGAAATTAATATTAATGCAAATGGTAATGTTGCCCAAATAGCCAGGCTTCAGGAGTGGCCACATTGTCACCAATAGATATATGTACTCTCAAAGGTTAAAATATTCTCTAAAGAACCAGCTACAATGAAAATTTTAAATATGTTTAATAATAAATAAAAGAACATGAAAATATGAAATATCTATTTACAGTAAGCACCAGATTTTCAATCACAGGAACTATTAAAAGTAACACAGCTGGAAAGATTCATACCATACCTCTCAACTGTGTATAGATTTTCACAGAATGTCCAGATTTTTGCCCAATACTTTGGGTCCATTTTTCATAAAATTGTGGTTTTCTGTCAAATTAGTTGCAAATCATTAAAGGCTGAAGTTGAAAAATACTGACACATATTAGAGTTTCAGACTTCATATTCTTCAGAAAATTCATGCTAATGCAAAACCAGTTATTCTATCAACTTTCTAAGTTTGTAAGAGCAATATTTAAAAAGTGTCCCTATTTTAAGGCCTTTGTCTCACTTTTATTTATGGCTTTGTCTAATCATCCTGGCTCTAAGAGGTTGAGAGGTATGATTCATACAGTTACAGAAAAAACAATACTTAACTATTCTCACTATATTTTCCTGACTGATCTAGACAAATTACTGTTCCTAGTTACTTAATAGAGTAAAGCAAGATGAAGAAGGTGAGAGATACTTCTGTGTCATTTTCCTAGAAACAGACTGCCCTGAGCCTTCTGTCTCACCTAACATTAAAACATTATTTCTGTACAGAATTATATCACGTACATCTGGTCATCTGACTTCTATGTCCCCCATTGCTAGAAACTGCCA
The DNA here is from genome assembly GCF_019279795.1 of Protopterus annectens. Taxonomy (NCBI): domain Eukaryota; kingdom Metazoa; phylum Chordata; order Ceratodontiformes; family Protopteridae; genus Protopterus; species Protopterus annectens. The sequence goes on from NC_056739.1 coordinate 1,983,510,522, forward strand.
GGGTTTAGCACCTACATGTCAATAATACACATACAAGAGCATTGCCCAGATCTGGTGCAGCTTCTGGAAGTCATAAAATAATTATAAACTTCTACTCCTCGTACAGAGATTAAAAATTGTGTCTCTGGCTTCATTCAAAATTGTGAGATAACATCTTTATGGCCTAGGCCCAGTAATTGAATTTCTTACTATTTTTCCAAAGTTAGCTGGAACTGAACTTAACCTCTTCTCTTCTCTTCTAGTATCCTCTGTTAACATGTATATATTTAATTCAGTTACAATACAGACAGGACCTAGTGTAGGTACATTTTTAACATGAGCAGCTTTATAAATACATGTTTAAACACAAGCATCTGTACAAATCAGTTTGATATACAAACGGCATATAATTCTTTACAAAATTCCAGCTAACTGTGCTGGCATATGTTATACATCCACTGCCCTACTTCTCCTGGCATAGCTGGCAATATCTCACATTGTCAAACCATATAAAAAGAAAAGTGATAGAATATGTTTGCATTCTCAAGAAGAAGAAACTATGGAACTTGTTTTTGAAATGTAAAAGAGTAAAAAAAAACTTATGGGGAAAACTATGTAAAGAAGATTTTTTGAAGATATAAAAAAGGTGGATAAAATAAACATGTCTGTGATTAAATATGGATATTATAAGAACAGAAGTAAAGAATATGTTAAAAGAATAGATAAAAAGTTATTTTATGTTACAAGGGTTATATGGAATGAAATAATCAATGAAATTATGTTTAATGGTAAATGGATTTTAGTAACAATAGTATGGAAAATAAGGATATAATAAGGATAAAATAAGGATGGCAATTTAACATGATTGTTTAGGAAATTATAAACGTGTTTGTACATATGTAAATAAGAGTTATTTTTGTATTTAAATAAAGGGCCCCTAGTCCTTTCTATAGGTACTGTGGAATCTTTTACATCTATCTGAGCTACCACCAGTTCAGGCAGATGGGGCCTTAGTTTAATGTCTTATCCGAAGGATGACATATTTGCCAGAGTAAGACCCCCCTTATACTGAACTGCAGTGTTAAGAATTGATCTACCTGGTGTGGGAATAGAACCCAGAGCCTTCTGCACTAAAGGCAAGAGTGCTACCTGTTGTGCCATTGACACTACAATGTATATAGTGTGTGTCAACAAATTTGCACATCTCACTCACCAAACCTTTGGTGGCATATTTAGTTCTGAAGAAAATAATTTGTTACTTTGAACTGCATTTAAAAAATTAGCAAGTGAGATGCTGAATTTTGTTTACTGCAAATTTAATTGTTGGCCACAACATTGAATCAGATCAGGCTAGGGAATGGGAGAGGCGGGACCACCTTTAGTGTGAATGGTAATTATCTGTATGTACAGTTTATAGGCTTGTCTAGATGGAGAGGAGATTGAGAGTAATTAGTTGGAATGTAAATGGTCTGACCAGCCCTATTAAGTGAAATGGAATAATGTTATTTATTGAAAAGTATAAACCCTGCTCAGCTCCATGACCTAGACTGATAAAGTTTGGACTATGACTCTGACAACACATGTTTCACTATCAGTTTGACAGTGGGAGAAATCAAGCAAGGAAGGAGGGAATGAACTGCTAATGAATGCTGATGCTTCCTGCAGAAGGGAGGCAGTCAAGTCCACTGCATTGATGATATGTCCAGGAGTGGGAGATATATGGCATGCAGCATGTAAGGCCAAGTCTGATGTTTGTCCTACACAGCAATGTGCTATATAAGCCAGAGGACTTGGCATGTATGGTAGAATGAATGCATCACTCGTGACAGGAGGCAGCAGTCTAACAAGCTAAGCTTTACTAATTTGTGTATGTGTAAAATAGTTTTATTTTACAAAGCTCTGCTGCATTTCTACTGAAAAAAATACTCTTCTGTACACAGCATCACATTTCAAATTGTTGCTACACCTTTACTGCAAAATACAGTTGCAGATTTTGTACAACTTTTCAAATTTTATACCTTTGCTATGCATTTGCTGAAAAAAATCATGCACTTTGTATATCTCCCCTTTCTAGATCGCAAGTGATCTTTCTTGAGAAACACCCAAAAAGCAAAGTTTGGATGGAAAGTAAATCCTGTCAGTTATTTACTCAGTCCACTGGCTCTGCAGACTGTCTGCATTTGCATTATCAGCACCACTACTGTGCTAGTTTGCCATGTTGTAGGGCTGTAATACCAGGCTCCATTGGAGAAACTTACGTACTGTTTTGTCCACTGGACCTGCACAACTACTTTAAGGTGCTGTAATCTGTGGCCACTGTAAAGTTCATCATAAAAGTAGGAGTGAATCTTTTGTAGATCTCTGACTATCCCCAAAGTTTTTTCTACAGCTGCATATGCTTTCTCCCATGGTGGAATTCTATATCTGAGGCACACTGCTCCTCATCCTTTAAGGAAATCTAGTTATGTACAACCCCCAAAACTGTAGTTTGATGCATCTACCTGCACAGTAAACCCTGAACTATAATCAGGGCTGCCTAGTAAAAAGGTCCACTCAAAGCCTTCTTGAGTTTTTGAAAGGCATGCGTGCAAGCTGATGTCCAAATAACCTGATCTGTTTTTTTTTTTTTTCCTGGGGGGGGGGGGGGGGTAGTAATGTCTATTGGAAGACTGTCTGTCGTACTTTAGAGAGGTACACATTTCCTATAATACCTTGTTGTACCATGGAATTCCTTTGCCTGATTTTTGATAACAGGAATGGGCCACACCTAAATCAGTTCTACCTTGGTAGGCTCTGTTCAGAGTTTGCCACTACTCATCCAGTGACCAAGATAAGACATGTCTGCCTTTTCCACCTGGAATTTCTTTTTCTTGAAGGGTAACCCTGCTTGTTTTAGACTATTCATCACCTCCCTAATGTACTGAACATGCTACCAAGGCGGACTGTAGATTGCAGTATTATCTATTCAAGCAAGAGCATAGTCCCCAGCTACTGTCTGGATGCAGTCTGCCTTTCTTATTTTTAATTTAATTTTGATGTGCTCCGTGATGGAATGGCCTTTGGTAGAGGAAATTTTGAACCACAATACATTAACGGTGACATCATGAGATTGTAGGATGTCTTAGGTATGCACACAGTATTATGTTGTTATCACTTTTGACATATTTGCATGTCTATGCACACATGAGGAGAGCATACTAGGAGGCAACTACCTATGCATCTACCCCTAGAAATATCCTGGGGGCCTAGAGCTCTGGCATGCCAAATCACTTTGTGTTTCAACCAATTATGACATGCTGTGGGTATAAAGTTGAGATATAATCCAGTAGACAAGGTTAGGTCTACTTAAAGATGTACATACAAAACTCTTATGTGTTATTATAGACCACTTGCTTAAATTTCATCTCCAAATCAATCACACTGTAGTTATTACTAATCAAATATGTGGGATGCTACACAGTGCCAAACCTTATCTGACTTCTCTGGCACAACTACAGTTAGCTCAGTCTTTACTATATCCAAGTCAGATCTATGCCTCCTCCATCCTAACTGCTCCAGTTATAAGCAGCATTAAAAGACAAAGAAAGAAATTGCTGAGGGTACTGACCAGCTGAAATCGGGATGTGTGTGGGAACAAGATGGTCTAAATTGGCCTGAATATAGAGGATTATGGGTTGCCAGTTATAACCTGTCTATTATGTGTTCAAGACATGGATGCCAGGAAATTCACTTCAAGAGGTAAATCTTTGCATCCATGTCGAGTAGACTTGATAGGGTTATGATCAGAGACCTGATCATAATTCTTTGTAGTGCATGCAGCTTTATCTGTTCCATGTACCAGTAGTTACATAATAGTAAAAAAAAAAAAAACACTGCGTTTTACCGGCTTTCAAAGCCATAAAGCACTTAGCGAGCTCTGTTAGAAATATAGTATAACACACTGTTCCCTATGTTTACATTCACTCTGCCATGCCTCTAATCTGTCCAGATTTTCACTTAATATCCAGGTTTTTGACTCATTTATTTGGTCTGTTCCTCATAAAGTTTGTGATATTCAGACTAATCAGAGAGGATTAAAGTAACTGAATAGTGACCTACATTTGAGTTTGAGTTCATACTCTTTAGACAAAATGCAGGCGAGCACACATCCTGTTATTCTAGCTGCTTTCTAAATTTGTAAGAGGAAGGGACGTCTTAGCATGGACAGCAGGCAGAACCAAATCTTTTATTCTGCCTCTGTCTTTGCTGGTCAGTGCCTAGAGTGGGACCTGACCTTAACAGTTTAAGCAGGGGGTGCTTAACATTTATTAAGGTTGGGTCTTGTGTCAGTGCAGTGCTTAACTGATTTGTCTTTTTTCTGAATATTGGAGCATAATCATCACACTCCATGCACTACATATTATTAGCAGGTATGACAGGTTGTTGAGAGAAATGGAAGAGAAGATTATGATGGCTGAGTAAGTAGTGTTGCATTATGCTGGTGCATATAAAACATTCCTGAGTATTTTAGCACAGTCATATAAAAAGAGAGGAAGAATAACAGCATAATATACAGTGAAAACAAAGATAGATTAGGCAGGGTTTGCCATGGGGGGTGTAGGACAGAGATGAAGAATGCAGATAAGGAGAAACTGATTAGGTGGTTGGAAGGAGCAACTGCACAGAAACTGGGTTAGTAGACATTCATATGTGGGGAGACAGAAAGAATATGGTATACAAAATAGCTTAGAAAGGGCCTGTAAAGTTGGTGGGAGATAGGAGATGTTAGTGGAAAATATATAAATAAAGCACAGTTAGGGAAAAGTGGCTGTGGGGCAGAGTTAATATGGCACAGTCAGGAAAAAGTGGCTGTGGGACAGAGTTAATATGGCACATTCTGGGAAAAGTGGCTGTGGGACAGAGTTGATACAGTACAGTGAGGGAAAAGTGGCTGTGGGACGGAGTTGATAAGGTACAGTCAGGGAAAAGTGGCTGTGGAACGGAGTTGATATAACACAGTCAAGGAAAAGTGGCTGTGGGATGGAGTTAATATGGCATAGTCAGGGAAAAGCGGCTGTGGGGTTAAGTTGATATGGCACAATCAGGGAAATGCGACTATGGGACAGAGGTGATACAAGACTATAGGAGGATTTAACCTGTAGTTCATCCTCTCCAATCTTCCATTTTTTTCTGCTGAAATATATGGCAACCTTTCCCTTGTTGTCTGCTGTTTCACTGTTTAACCCTTTTTCTTCTCACAAGAATCTCTTGCTATAAATAGCCCAATACTGCTTATTACAATTGTGTAAAATTACATATCTTGCAAAAGTGACTTTCTCTTATAACCATGTACCACATTATGTTTTATTATGTACAAGCTTTGTGTTTTAACCTTATACAATATTGCACTGTTTTGACTCGCCAATCTGTTAATCTGGATAATTTGTAACTTTGCTTATATATGCCTTACTCAAGAAATTGTATTAATGTACTTTACATCTAATGTATTTGGTATATGTGTATATGTCTTGTAAAACTTTTCTCCCAGGACGCCGCTGAAATTTTTTCTACCCAGTCAGACTTATTTTTAAATAAGTACTGTAATACATGTAATGTAAATCTTTTGGCATATACAATCAAAACATGTATACTTAAATAAATCAAGCTGCACCTTAACTTTAGTACCTCCATATGTAAAAAACATTTTGTAAGTTGATTCTAACTTTCCCTTATCAAACTTCTTTCCTGAGTGTCATATTTTTGGTTTCCCTTTGGGATAGCCACTTCTGAATATCCCCTCTGCCAAATTATGCTTTCACTCCATTCCCCCTACTGACCTCACCCTCCTTTACTCACCAAGCCTACCCTGTGCTTCCTTCTTCCCAAACTCTTCACCTGGTTTCCCCTCATTTCCTTCTTTATAAAATCTCTGTACCTTTCATTTAGTTATTGTAATCACTTGCATATTTCATAAGCACCTGTATAGCTAATATTTTAGTTAATATTTTTCCTTGGGAAATGTTTGTAAAATACTCAGTAGAGTAAATATTTTCTATATACTGCCCTTCTTGGATGACTACGCACTACCATATAAACACTGAAACTTTGTTAATCATTGTAAACATATAAATCATGTATTCAGTTTAATAAATGTATGTGTCATTTAGGGCCAGACATATTGTGAAATGGCACGCTAGGCGAAGTCCTTTACGGTGGCCCAACTTCACTCAGTGCCCCACTCATTACCGCCTATATTTCCCTGTTTACCTTTTCCTACATTTCTGCACATTTTGCCTTATTCTGCACCTTCTCCTGCATATTTTCAACACACGCTAACTCTGAGAGACTGCACTGTGATAACTGTGGAAGAAATAACTGAATTAAACTGTGGTTCTGAAGGCTGCTAAGCCCCCAGAAGCCATAGGGTTTGTAGCTGTCTTAAGGTTTTCTAGGGTACATCTTAGAGATTTTTTCCCAACCTTTTTCATTCAGTGATGTCCTGAATAAAAGTCATGACTAAGGAAAGAAATTGACTTTTACTCTTCATCTTTGATGTTTCTTACATCTTTTCGGCACACTCAGATGGGGCAGACTGCAGTATAATAACAACAGAAAAAAAAACTAAATAAAGCAGTGGATCTAGAAATTCTAGGCCCCCAAATCCATGTTTTTTCTTGATGTCCCAAGGCGCATTTTAGAGCTTTTACAACCTTTTGATTTAGTTATTCCCTGAACAATAGTTATGAAAGAAATTCACTCTTATTTTTTAAGATAGGTATGGCAAAATAGCAGTTCACAATAAACTGAGAAGACATTTTTTTTTGAGGATGCATAAATCCTACGCGGGAAATATGCCTGCCTCCCCACTCCTTGAAAAAAGACACCTTCTGTATATCCCTCTGGTATTAGAACTGGATGAAGACACAAATGACTACAGTGATACATTTAAAATATTTGCAGTCAAACATATATGCAGCATATCTGCTCACCCTTCCCCTAAAAGACAGCTACCTTCTGTATATAACTTTGATATCAGACTCATACAAATTTGAAAGAAGAAATCAAACTTCATAACATATCAACCTACTACTGTCAGATGCCTCCTTACAGCAAAAAATAATCACATGTATATGCATCCAGTGTTTGATTATCAGGAAAGTAAAAAAAAAAAAAAAAATCACGGTAATCTGTTCTATTTTTTGGTCATAAACCATTCAGTTCCAACAGACACACTATAATGACCATTTGTGCATTTCTTTGAGGTTTGTCAGGAAAGTTAAAAGAAGTAACAACCACAATGTTCTCATCCTACACAGAAGCTATAATGACATTCTCTACACACCTATGATGTTTGACTGAAAGGAAAATTATAGTAGTAATGACCATGCTGTCCCCAGACACCCCCCCCCAACATATACACAACTATGGCGACTTCTAGGCTCACCTCTGAGTAAAGCAGATTTTGACTAGATAAGGTTCAGGGCAGAGGCCACTACTAAGTCTGTGCTAAAATCCACTTAAATAACCTGTTTTTTTTTTTTTGCTATTAAGCCCCTAGGATTTGTCAGGGTCTGGCTGTTTTGTGACCCATTTTATGTCTTATTTCTGAAAGAGAATGATTTTTTTTTCTGTTGCTACCCAGAAGACAGTTATGCACGTGCCTGATAATGTTGTTTGTATCCACAGATAAAAATCAGTGGTATTATTTTTTTACATATATAAACACTGACACTACACCTGAAAGACAAGTCTATCATGCAAGCTTGCTAATTTTTGATAGAAGTAAACAAATACTAACATTGGTCCTGACAAGCTAAGTCTATCACATAATGCACGCACGTGCACACACACACACACACACACACACACACACACACACACACACACACACACACACACACTTACAGTGCACACTTACCTACAAGCAGATTCTCTTGGGTGTGGTCGAAACCACAGCACATGATTGCTGTTCTTTCGGCTTTTCCCGGTTAGGTGTCGCACAGCTAAACTCTAGTCCACTAATGATTGGCAGTCGATTTTTTTTTTTTTTACGGTGCCGAGGTGCCAGCTCGATGCCCATTCACGCATGCCTTTTGAACACCACTCGACAGCAGGGAGGACATGCAGACTGTACACAGAAGGTGCTCCAGCCAAGAATCGAATGGGAGAACCTTTTGCTGTGAGGTGACAGTGCTACCGCTGCACCACAGTGGCTTCAGAAACCACAGCACATGATAATCCTACTCAAATACATGGAAAGCTTGCAGACTCCACAAAGAATCCCAACTTAGAAAGGCCCAAAATAATGGACAATTGTACTTATTACTTTAATTCATATAAAAAGTTAATAGTACAGCAGGTTTTACATCAGCATGCATTTTCTGAAAACTAAGATGTACAAAAAGCCTTATTATTTGGCATTATTGACTGATAAGTTTTGCATCATCTTAGACTTTGTGAATAATAAGCAGCATGAAACTCTAATTTCTGACATTATTGACTGTAATCCTCAATGATTTGCCAGATATTTTTTTCTGGAGGCAACAACAGGCTTTGCATCAACATACAGTTTCTGAACAATAGGCAGTATGAAATACTAATGTCTAGCATTACTGACTGACTGTTATCCTCAGCGATTTTAGGAGCAGAGTACAGATATATGATGCAGATTTCATCTGTCTGCCAGGAAAAAACTTAACTCACCAATTTGTGGGTTGATTCTCCTTCAGTAATCCAATGCTATCTAAGGAAACCACGGTAAAAAATGTCTCCAAAGCCAACTTCATGCTTCTTAAGACAGAAGTGGCGAACTTCATGACACCCATGCAGATGGACAATGCAGTTAACGACTGCTGAATTCTACACAAATGCACTCTGTAAGCACTTACACGAGTGCATGGATCGTGCTATCTCAAACAGAACCAAGATGCTATCCTCCAAAAAAAGGAAGCCAATCTGGTAGTCCCCTGCCATAAACAAACTCTACAACAGAAGGAAGAAACTGTTGCAAAAGAGAGTAAAATCCCATGAGTGGAGGAGCTCCCTGGTCAGCCTCAGTAAGAAGCTGAGATCCCTTCTAAAATCCTCCAAAGCTAGCTACAAAAACAAAATCACCACTGATTCTAAGGGCAACCGCAAAGCATTCTATAGCTATGTCAAGAATTTCAGTGGCAACACCCAGATCTGCTCTGAGTTACAGCACAACGGCACATAAATTACAGAACCAACTGATATTGCCAACATCCTGGCAGATAGGTTCAGTGTTAACTTTACCCCCCCCCCCCCCCGCCTCACCCCCTAAAGGGCCCATATCTATACAGGAAGCATGCAGAGTCCCTGTAATCACATCTATGCAGGTAAAAGCTGCACTCTCTAAAATAAAAAAAAACACAGCATCCATGGGACTGGGCAACATTCCAGGCTGCATTTTACACAAACTTCAGAACGAACTGGCTCCCCACCTAAGCACCATGTTCAATCATAGTCTCACATCAGGCTTTGTGCCCACTGAATGGTGCACAGCAACATTTATCCCACTCCACAAAGGGGGAGCCACCACTGATCCTGTGAACTATCGCCCTATTAGCCTGACAAGCCTGGTCTGCAAGGCCATGGAACGTATCATCATGGAACTAATAAACAAAGACATTGGTAACCTCCAAACTCTGGACTCCACCCAGTTTGGGTTTGTGAAAGGCAGATCATGCCTTCTGAACCTGATTGACTTATTTGAGACAGTCACCAAAGCCGTAGACGAATTATAGCTAAACTCACTAAACTAGGTATAAATCCCTACGTCACAAGATGGGTCGCCAACTGGCTCGCTGACAGAACCCACATTGTAAAAGTTGTAGGCTCCAAATCTGACTTCAAACCAGTGACAAGTGGAGTACCACAGGGTTCAGTCCTGGGGCCTCTCCTGTTTGTTATCTACTTCTCTGAAGTACAGGCTAACACAGAAGGCCTCTGGCTAATGAAGTTCGCAGATGACTGCAAACCAGGAGCCATAGTCAAGTCCCAAAATGATGTGGACATCCTACAGAAGGGCCTCAGTGAGACAGATGCCTGGTGTCAGAGGCATGGCCTCAAGCTCAGTGCCAAAAAATGCATTGTCATCTCCTTTGGTAAAAACTCCGTACCCATGAACTACCATATAAACGGCAGTCTACTTAATGCCGAATGTGTGATAAGAGACCTTGGGACCCAGGTGGACAGTAGTCTCTCCTTTGATAATCACATTGCCACAGTAATCAGAAAATCCTTCTATGTGGCACACCTCATCACAAAACGTTTCTCATCCAGGAAAAAAGAGGTCATTGTTCTCCTCTACTCGGCACTCATTAGACCCATTATAGAGTACAACGCCCCTTTTTGAATGTACCTCACAAGACATCTGCAGCAGCTGGAAAGGCCACAAAATTACCTCACAAAGAGGATTACTGGCCTCAAACAGATGCCCTACACTGACCATCTCAAAAAACTCCAGCTTTATTCTGTAGCATATCACCTACTCCAAGGAGATCTCTGCCTAACACATAAAGCTATGTTAAACCCAGAGCTGTTGGACATGCTACACCTAAAGAAATCCCAATCCCTCTGAGCTACACACTCTAGAGACCTAAACCTTGTCACCACAATAAACAGGACATGCTGGAGGGATAGATTCCTGTCCCAGAGACCTCCTATACTCTAGAACAAGCTACCCATCTATGTCAAGCAAAGTTCCCCATTAGCACTCTTCAAGAAAAATCTTGATGAGTGGATGGGAAATAGGAAATACACCCCGGGGATCACTTCTGTGACTCTGCTCAACAGGGGCACAGGAAATTAACTTTCTTGGGTGGCGTAAGCCAGGGAACCTTGTTGGCTAGGCTTACGTAGGCCGATAGCCTAGTACCTACCTATGAACATATGTACATTTGTTGACTTAATTTATGTGGGCTTTCTAGTAGTTATCACATAACAGTAAGGAGTTAAAAACTCAACAAATTGATTGGCCAAATGTTTGCCGTCACATGACAGCCACTAGGAGGTCAGCACCTCCCCCAAAGAGTGAACTTTGACTGGGGGTAACTTTTTGACTTTATTTATTTATTTATTTCATTGCTTTACTAAAAAATCTCAGTAACAAAATATGAAAAATAACATAGGAAAGGAGACCCTATCTGAAGTTGGCTGTAAGAGGCCGCCTTATTCACCTATGAGTAAGGCCAGTGTGTCATTGTTACAAATAGGGCTGTGTCTGAACAGGTCCTTCTGGATCAGATCACTCTCCAGGTAACAAACAAATAAGTAAGCAAATCAGTAATATGTCTCTATTTTTTGGAGTGCCAAATTTAATACTACACCCTTTCTGGCTCTGTGGCTCACTTCAGCCATGAAACTGTTTCAGGAAGCTACAGCTGTATAACTCAGGGTGATTCATGTATACCAGTAAAAATACAGGGATATCCTGTAGGCATTTTCTCAAATAGTACCACTGAATGTTTTTTTTTTTTTTTTTTGTCAGTGAGAACGGCAGAATAGTACTGCCTTGACAGTGTTGCTCTGATTAATTAGCAGAATTTTTTAAGGTTGCTTTGTTGCTAATAGCAGAGTACCAGTTTGAGCTATGTGGTTGTAGTTTTGAAAATTTCATCTCAGTGTAAGGTTGTGGTACATCTTTTCTGTGATCTGGTGTTTGCAGTCTTCATTAATATTTTTTTGTTTGGAGTATTGCATTCGTACTAGATGCAAGAGCTGGTCATCTTACTTGAACCAATTTTGTGGGTTTAGAAAGAGTTTGCTTTCTGTCATGGCTACAAAAACAATAGTTTTAGTAACCATGTCCCCTGTTGGCAATGCTCTCCTTTTTCTAACACTAATAAGCATGCTTTGAATCTTCTTTATTCTTTTCTGGTTTCTGGAATGTGGTGGATATCTATGTCTGTGAGGATAGTTGTGTCATTTCTGGTTCTAAAATAATCCACAGCATCTCCTCTTCTTTCTATTTATAGGTTCATTGGTACTCACTAGGCTGTCAATCTATGAGGATCTTTAGAAGCCTAGCTGTACATTCTCATGATGCTTTTAGCCCTCATAGCTGAAGTATGAAAAACACAGAAATTACCAGAACATCTACAAATTGTCCCTACCACGAGGGACAGTGGTGTTAAATCAGGGGGTGAATATGTGGTTACCCACCCATTCATCTGGGTTATGTTTAAATAGTGTAAGAGAAGTACTTTATGTAAAAAAGAAGACAATTCAAAAGTGTCAGCATTCTCTGTGATAGAACATGTTGGAGAGATAGATATATGTCTGTGTTTCAAAAGTGATATAGATCTCTTGAGCAGGTGTTTATGTCTTCATTGGATGTGCAAACATGCAGTAGGTGTAACAGTTTAGGACCTGTACTAGAGGCAGAGATCACCCCTCATTAGCCTGAATACAAATGAGAAGGGGGCCAATACTGTGATATAGTCTGCATAGTTTTTATGATTTAGGCCCTTATTTTGATTTGTAATTAAGTGTTGAGTTGTGTCAAATGTTTGAACAGGTACTTACCAAAGGGGGTGTTATACTCAAAGATTGGCTATGAGTATGGAATGCAGTGGAGTGATCACATCCACGGACCCAGATGCCATACCTTTAGTAAGAAGCTGTAAAATGAAAGGCAATTTCTTACATTAGTGGATACATATTAAATGAAGGACAGTTTGTTGTCTGCATTGGTTCTCAGGTCCCTAACTACTGAATATTTTTTCAGGGGCATGTTGTTATTTTGAATGTTACAAAGGACTTTTTGTTTGTTGAATGATACTATTGTTCATTTCCTGGCATTTAGTCTTAGTCTGTGGTTTTGACAACAGCCATTGGCTTGGGAAAGTCCCTCTTTGAAGATCTTGCAGTCCTCTGTGGAGTTTTTGATGGCACCAAGTTTAGTCATCTGCAAACTTGGTGAGCCATAAAGCGTTAAATGTAGCTTTGACCTCAGAGAAGTAAATGCAAAAAAGGACTGTCCCAAGAACTGAACCCTGGGGGGTATCACTCATGACAGGTCTTTTGGAGAAGGTAAAGCAGCCCACCCTGAATTCCTGGGTTCTATTTGTGAGCCAGTGTGCTATCCAGTGAGTTATACAAGGATTATTATTCAGCAAGGATAGTTTACCTATGATACCTGAGTGTGTGAAAATGTTGAACACCTTTGCAAGGTATAGATATGCAGTGTGTACTGATTTGTCCTCATACATTGTTTCAGTAATCTTCTAGAAGAAGCCAGGTTAAGTAGGCAGAATCTGCTCTTATGTCACATTTCATTAATCTGTTCCTTTAAAATGACGGTGTCTCTTTTCCCCCTTTTACCTGTCCTACCCTTCTATAGGTAATGTACTGATGTCCCAGTCACGAGGGCCACGTTTATATAACTGTTATTGCATGGGCATCAATGATATCAGAGTGGGGAGTCACCTGCTCAGGTTGTTGGTATTGGTACATTTTACCCTACATATTTGAATCCTGTTTGCATTTCCTGGTTTTTCTTTTGTTTCCATTTAGTATTTTAGCTCGGGCAAGGTCACAGGGATGCATTTTTATGTAGCTAAAAAAAAATTGTGGACAACTTGGGGGATAAAATCTGCACCAAAACTTCAAGAAACTAAAAAGAAGAAATAGGGCATATTATATTAATTTGAGTAAAATTTTACTATTTTTAGTAAGCCTGCATAGTTCTATATTGTTTTCTGGGAAAGACATACTGATATATCACCCTCTTGTGTTGCAGTGCAGCTGTAATAAATTGCTAGGATAAAGTTGAATGTTTGCTGTACAAAGACTGAACTGTGAGCTTAGGTAGTTTATTTTTATTTTGAATTTCTTTGCCTGGGTAGAGCACTGATCAATTTTGATCAATTTCATTCTCAGCCCATCACCATTTGGTATGTTGAGGCTGGTACTGTTGATTCTGGAGTCCAATACAAGTTATTATTTAATCCCTTTTATAAAGTAAACATGGTTAATAAATTCAACTTGTTAGCTGAAAAAGTGAGCAAAGTTAGTTGTGTATGTTCCTGATAAGGATCATTGTTGCAGTGCATTTATACTTGAATGTGGCATTAGCCACAAGCAGTCATCACTCTTCCAAACAAAGTTTAAAAGCAGTTAAACATTCATTGGATGAGGTAAAAATTACTCCCCTGTCATACCTCTCAACCCGCAGACATTGAAAATAGTAACAAAGGCCCCTGAAAGGTAGGTATATCCACCCCAAAATATGAATATCTAATTAGCATAACATCTGAATACCGAATAGAGCATAACTCTTTTGCTTTCGGCAGGAATGTGGGTATTACGTAAAGACACATGTTTAGAAAACAATAACAAAAATGATGGAACGTTCTAAGCACGTTATCAAAGAGACAGTGTAAAATGTATAGACTTTGATGAACTGTATTGCAGAATTTTCCCAGTCAGGGTAATTAATTTTGCTTCAGAAAAAGGGAGATGTAAAATGTGTATGCTCTTTCTTTAAATTATCGCTGCTACTAGTTTGCTGATTATGTCTGTGAAATGGCAAATCAAACCAAAAACAGGGACAATCTGTGATGGGTAAATCAGGCCTAAAAATAAGAATAATCCACCAAAATAGGGACACTTGAGAGCTCTGTCCCCTGTCGAGAGTGTTAGCAAGAAGCTTTGTTACAAGAGAAAGAGCATAATGAGTGTGACGATTGGGGAGAGATGGGCGAAGGCTGTCAGCCTAGTCAAATATAATTTGATACATAATTCTATTAACTGTATAAATAAATGTAAAATACAGGCATGTTTTCTTGAGTGTAAAAGAATACTGTGAAATGTGGAACCGCAAAATATGTGACAACATTGCACTCTACTGGCCCAGTGAAGCATGTTATGACCCTTTCATGTTTTACAAGTAGGCTCCAGTGCATCTGGATGAAGTATTTCATGCCCATTGTTTTAAGGCTAAAGTTTATGACCAGAATTTACATGTGGAAGGTGCTTTATTGCTCTGGTTTCTGCTAGAGTGTATATTTGAAATGCCTTGTATTGTTGTAAGTTTCTGGGCAGGTGTTAGCTTGCTAAATAATGGAGTTTGTGGCCTGAGAAAACCTAAATGTCAAAATGATGTAATTTGGGAGGGCCTCAACAGAGCTGTTGGTTAGTGTTTAAAAAAAAACTATTGTTTAGTGAGAGATTGTAAGCATTTTGATCTTGGATATCTAACTCAGCACTCTGCCTAAGCTCACATGTAAGTTTCTAGCACTGTGATTTCTCTTAGGAATAGGTAAACTTAGAAGAAAGTTAGACTAAGTATTTTTCTTTGAAATCAGACCTGTACTACTGTATTATTTTAAGTTTCTGTGTGATCTATGAACTCTTATATATCTCTGTGGTGTAGTAGTTTTGTCTTGTGTTTTAATTATTTATTATTAAATATTTTTTAAAACCTTCTACCTGTGGCTGATTTATGTAGAGATAAAGTATGCTTTAGAGTACATTATATATTTATAGAGTTTATTGTACTAAGCCCTTCCAATAAGCCATAGTCATAGTATGATTAGTCATACTACCATTGGATTATAATTTTGCACAGTAATAATTGGACACCCTTTTAAGGGACTTTTTGTAGTTGATAATTAACTGGGTGGTGGCAGGATTTACTACCGTATGGTCTGGGTAATAGGGGCACAGCTGGAGAACCTGTGCCAGCCTTTTCCCAGGAAAGTCTGTGTGGTTGTATAACCTCTTCTCAAAGTGTGTGTTTGCGTGTATGTATCAGCTACCTGGGCAAAGACATGAAGCACTGGTTGGACAGAGAGGGTACTGGAGGTTTTAGCTTGCCCAGTTAGGCTGAGACCTGGACCCTATAGCTGTGCCAGTGGGGAGTCTTATTGGGGACCTGGTGAGCAAAGGAGCAACCAGCCCCAGACTGACTGCGATCTCTGTGTGCACTTAAGGGGAATTGTACTTTACTGTGTGTATTAGTTATCCTTTCCTCTTCTCTGAGACAACCTCCCTGGTGTTAGTGGTGAGGATTGAGGCTCCTTGATTGCTGGGACAGGGCACGGCCGTCACATTGAGCATCACTTTCAGCTCTTCCTTTGCCACTGACGTCAACTGTCATACTTCTCACCTGAATTCCTCAGTCATTTCCAGGTAAGGTCTGAAGGAGTCAGAAGTACCATTTTCAAATGTGCTTATTTTAACTATTGTACTGTTATTGCTTTTTGTTTGTTATAAGAATGTTTTTATTTTAATTTATTTTATTTATGTGATAGGTGGTGATCAATGTTTGTGGAAAAAGTCACAAGCAAGTTTGCCTGTGGGAAACAGATACCCCATGAAGACTAGCATTCACAGTGTCTGTTTAGTCTTGGTGAGGAATATAATATAATCTTTAAACATATACCCTTTTGTGGAGAGCTAGGAACCCAAGGGTTTTAATCAAGTATCACATATTGATTAATTGCATTTGGAAAAGGGATGTCCACATATCCACATTCCCTGAAGACAAACCGTTGACTAGCTCAGAGAATAGGAGAAAGCTTAAGGAATCACCTTGCCATCAAAAGTACCACAGAATGGATAAATCCAGGAATGTACCAGTTTGTGAGCTTCCAGCTGAGGAGAGCAAGGTTTTAGAACTCCAGCTAACCAATCTCAGGTGAGAGATTGCCAGTACTGTTGAGGCCCAGGTGTCTCTACCTCTCCCAGCAATGTAGTTGCTCTATGTTTGATAGGACCTTTGGAGGTAGACAGAAGAGTGACAGTTGTGACACAAGAAAGCCTGACCTCAATTCAATGTTTTAGTTGCTGTGCCTCAAGCAGATGTCATTCAACAGGCACCTACAAAAGGAGATATGCCTTCCTAATTGTTTTACTTCATTTATTTCAGATTGGGCTTTTGTCCTGCACCCTAACAAAGAGGGTATTGGGCTTACCAGTACCTGAGATGTATGCCCAGGTTATGCATGCCTGTGGCAGAGACATACATTACAGCATTTCTGCTGAAGGGTGTATATAATCATTACAAAGGGTTACTTCTTCTTTACAAACCCCAACTACTTCCATCTCACGTGTAGGTACCCAAAAGTAGAAAGGGTACCCAGCCTCTGAAATGTGCTTGTATTCTGAGTTGGAAGAGGAGAATCTAGGCTGTTTGTACCAGATCTGATCTCCACCTGGCCAGGGTGACTATTTCCTTAGGTTTCAGTTCCCTCTGCCCCCCAAGATGAAGTCTTCTTTGGAGTAGCTGTTCATTTAATGAAGTAGTACTTTAAGCTGGGAGAATTCAGAAACCCAAAAAAGGTAACATGCTTGACACAGACTTGAGCAGCCCAAGTTTGGGACCCATGCTTTTTGGCCCCAAAACTTGGACCAAACCATAAAAGGAGGGGGAGTATCAATATTCGTCAAAGATACCCACACCTCCAGGTTGGTGGCACAGCACGAAGCATCAGGGACTATCCATGTGCAACTAACAGTGGGTAAAACTGCCTTCCAGTTTATAGCCTGCTACAGACCACCCTCCCAAACCCAGGAACTCCACTCGGCCTTCCTGAGAACACTGGAAAATATGAAGATCTCTCCAAACACCATTATATTGGGCGACTTCAACTACCCAAACATAGACTGGGAGCATTACTCTAGCTCCAACACCCTAGCCCAAAGGTTCCTAGAATTTATAAACTCAAATGCTATGGAACAACTTGTTACCACTTCCACAAGAGGGGAAAACATACTGGACCTGATCATCACTAACATGGGGACTCTATGCTCCAGACCAGAAGTGTATCCCTCACTGGTAAGATCAGACCATAAACTAATCTCACTGGATATTCACATCCCGACCCCACCCCCTGCCCAGAAAACCACAGTGAAAAACTTCTCTAAAGCAAATTTCACACTCCTCAAAACTGAGGTGGAATCCTTCAAAGCCCCCGGGCCTGTGGAAAATACGGCCCAGACCGCAGAATCCTTTATAAAAGCATTCTATGAACACCTTCAGGAATGCATGGATCATGCAATCCCAAATAAAACCAAGACCCAATCCTCCAAAGGCAGACGTCCTGTCTGGTGGACCCCAGCCATAAACAAACTATACAATAGAAGGAGGAAAGCTACTACATGATAGAGCAAAATCCCAAAAAGGGAAGGCATCTCTGATCAGTATTAGCAAAAAACTATGGGCACTCATAAAATCGTCTAAGGCCAGCTTCGAGAAAAAAATTGCACAGGACACTAAGGATAATCACAAGGCTTTCTTTAGTTATGTTAGGAACCTGGGTGGGAATTCCCAGATATGCTCAGAATTAGTCCAAAATGACAAAAATACACGAACCCACAGACATTGCCAACATCCTAGCTGATAGGTTCAGCGCAAACTTCTCCCCCCCCCCACCAAAAGGGCAAATATCTATCCCAGCAGAGTGCTGCCCCCCTGACATCTCAGATGCTCAGGTAAGAGCCACCCTCTCCAAAGCAAAAAACACAGCATCAATGGGACCAGATGGTGTCCCCGGCTGTGTCCTACATGAACTCCAAGAAGAGCTAAACCCAAACATAAAACTACTGTTCAATCTCAGCCTTACTACAGGATATGTACCCAAAGAGTGGCGTACAGCAACAGTGGTCCCTCTCCACAAAGGTGGTGCCTCAACGGATCCTGGAAACTATCGCTCCATAAGCCTGACTAGCTTGGTCTGCAAAGCTATGGAAAGGATCATCATGGACCTTATAAATAAAGATATTGGGGACCTACAGACACTGGATCCTACCCAGTTTGGCTTTGTTAAGGGCAGATCCTGCCTCTTAAACCTGGTCAATTTCTTTGAAACAGTCACCAAGACCATTGACGAGGGGAAGGTGGTCCACACAGCCTACCTGGACCTCGCAAAAGCCTTCGATACAATACCCCACTCGGGCATTATAGATAAGCTCACCAGCTTAAATATAAACCCCTATGTCACTAGATGGGTTGCAAACTGGCTCAAGGACAGAACCCACATGGTTAGAATTGCTGGAGCCATGTCAGACTCCAAACCAGTTACAAGTGGTGTCCCACAAGGCTCAGTCCTGGGACCTCTCTTGTTCGGTGTATATTTCTCAGAGGTACAGGCCAACACGGAAGGACTGTGGCTGACCAAGTTCACAGATGACTGCAAACTGGGCACCATAATCGACTCTCCAGCCGACACAAGCATCCTCCAAAAGGGCCTCATAGAAACAGACAACTGGTGCCAGAGCCATGGCCTCAAGCTAAACGCCAAAAAGTGTATAGTCATCCCCTTTGGCAAAAACAAAGTGCCTACAAATTACCACATAAGTAGTAATCCATTAAGTACGGAAGAAGTAATTAGGGACCTGGGGACCCAAGTTGATAGCAATCTCTCATTTGACAACCACGTGGCCAAAGTGGTTAGAAAAACATTTTATATAGCCCACCTAATCATGAAGGGATTCACATCTAGATCAGGGGAGGTCATCGTGCCTCTTTACTCATCCCTCATCAGGCCCATAATTGAGTACAATGCCCCTTTTGGGATGTACCTTACCAGACACCTGCAGCAACTGGAAAGACCCCAAAAGTACCTCACCAAGAGGATCAAAGGGCTCAAACAGATGCCATATGCTGCCCGGTTAAAGAAACTCCAGCTCTACTCAGTGGCATACCGCCTGCTCAGAGGCGATCTGTGCCTGACGTATAAAGCCATGTCCAACCCGGAATTAATGGACATGCTGCACCTCAGAAAATCCAAATCCCATCGAGCTACGCACTCGAGACTTGAACCTCAGCACTGAAATAAATAGGACATGCTGGAGGGACATATTCATAACCCAGAGGCTCCCTTCACTCTGGAATAAAATCCCAGTCCAGGTTAGGCAGAGTCCCTCATTGACTCTCTTCAAGAGGAATCTTGATGAGTGGATGGGGGATCGTAGGTTTACCCCGGGTATCACTTCTGTGTCACTGTTGGACAGAGGCACAGTATACTAACCTCAAAGAAGGGCATAGCAAAATTAATTTAAAATGGGTGGCGAAAGCCAAACACACTCTGGCTAGGCTTATAAATGCCCTAGGGCAGATAGCCTAGTATGAACCTAAGTCCTCACTATCCCTTCTGTAGGTGAAGAGTTTAAAGATGAGGTTTGACAGTGCTTTATTGAAGCCTGATTTCCAACCTCCTGTACCAAGGAAGCCTGACATATTCTATAGATGGCAAGACCAATGCAAGCAATTATATCAGAGTCTTTAATTTAGAAATTTGATAACTGGGTAAGTGAATTGTTTCTTGGGCCCTTTTCAGTTAAAACATGGGCCACAAGAGCAAGTGAAATATGATATATATGGACAGTTTAGAATAGTCAAATCAGCTAGCACATTTTTGGCTGGTGGGAAGAAGCCTGGAGAAAACCTACACAGCAATGGGGAGAACATGTAAACTGTGCACCACGATGACTGGAAGTCATGACTGAACCCCAGACCTTGGATCTGTTAGGCTAAGAACTGTGTGGCAAATCAATATGTTATTTCTGTGAATGCTTTAAGAAAGTCCAAGCTAATACCAGGTTTAAATGCTCTTCTAAACGAACAAGAAAGCATATCCATTGCCGGATTTTAAAATACAATCTATACCTCTTCTATCTTTGATATCTGAGCAATAAATTACTATACACAGCTATATCTATGTGGGGGGGGGGGGTGGTATCCTCAAACCAAATGAGGAACTCTCAGTGGTGAGGATTGCTCTTTGATGGAGAAGATGGGCTGACTTTTCCTGTATTGCATTCCAAAGTTCAGGATGGTAGCAGATGGTTGAACGAGGACAAAATACTCTTTTATACCCTCATTTATTTTGCTACTGTCTATCTGAATTTTGAACTAGGTTCCTAGTCTGCTATCTGTTGCATTTCCCATTATTATTGCAAGGATTTTGTTCAGCTCTGCCATTATTTTTACTGTCGTTACCACTATTAATGCTGTTTGTTTGCTAGAACTCTGTGATGCCGGTTCCCCTTACAGTTCAGAAGTCTAGAGTTCCATCTCCTGATCATGTGTTTTCTCTGGTGAAATGTAAGGAGTTTTCTTGAATAGCTGATTTTTATCTGATTAATTTCATTTTGTGGTAGCTATGAGAGACCGGAAGTGCCATTCTGACTTGTAGCCTGCTGTGTCAGGCTGTCATGAGCTGGCTGATGTGTTTAATGTCTGGGTTTAAATTACTTTGTTTCTTATTGTTCCATGAGTATGTTTAGCATTCTACTTATTCTGCAGTTTTTTTGTTTTTTTTTTAACTTTGAGTTTTTGTTTTATTTGGCCTTATCATATTAAGATGTGGTTAGCCTGTTGTAGCACCCAGCTTCACTTTGAAAGAACGTATTTGTATTATTTTTGAACATAGGAAAAATTGAATCACTGTGAACTGACAGCTTGTGAAATGGTCAATTTTAAGTGTATTACTTCAATTAAGCAGATTTTTAACATCCATGGAGCTTCCATTCAGTTTTGGGATTTCATTTGTTTTTGCCTATATGGTCACCTACCTCTGTGGTTAATAATAGACAACAATTTTAAATTGTTTAATTATGCTTTATTTGAAGTGATTTGGATGACTTGTCATTTTTGTCTTATTTAATTCATGTTAACTTTCACTACTGTACTGCAAGTGTTGATTTGAGTTGTAAAGTGTTTGGGAAGTAAGCACTATGTTAAAAGAAATTTGAACTTCTCATGCAGTTAGCACTGTGGGCACAGTTCTGTTCTCTGTGGTTATGCTGCACTACCTGCTCCACGGTGGCTGCAAATGTGGAACTGTGATCAGGAGATAGTCTGCTTCACATCTAATCCCTCCCAAGGTATGTTAATGGACAGCTATTGAACACATACCTAGATATTAATCTGCGCTGTTGAGTGGCATCTGATTCTGATGGTAACCACATAAACAGCAAACATCGTCCACAGAGTTTACTAAGCAAGTAGTGAATGGATATAGATTGCTAGGCATTTCTTCTATATTACATGCACACTACCACAGATGCAAACATAATCATACCTCTCAACCTCTTACTGCAAGAAGTCTGGAACAAAACCTGTCAAAATGGGGGGGGGGGGGGGCAAAGGCCCAAAAATAGGGACACATTTTAAATATTGCTCTTATAAACTTAAAAAGTTGCTAGAATAACATGATTTGTGTTACCATACATTTTCTGAAGGATATGAAGTCTGAAATTCAAATGATTGATTGCCATTATTTATTGACTTTAATCCTTAAATCATCCAAGTGATTTGTCAGAAAAACACAATTTTTATGAGGGAACAGACCAAAAATATGAGGCAAAAATCTGTACAGTTGAGAGACATGAACATAATGTATAGTTACCAATCCAACTACTGTATTTTTGGAATGTTAGAGAAAACTGGAATACTAGAGAAAATATGTGCACTACAGGGAGGTCAGGCAGACTCCGCAGAGAAAGTACCCCATCCAAGAACTGCACCAGAGAACCTCTTGCTGAGAGGTGACAGTGTTACTCACTGATCCACTCATTTTGGTGCCATTTCTTAGCAGATCTTCTAAAAAATTAAAAGAAAACATGTTTCAGTCTATTAAGCAGCTGTTCCCTCTCTTATCTGTTGGTGTATTTGGAACTACTCCTTGAATCATCCTGTAAATTATAAGCCAATAAAGATGAACCAGTGCAAACAAAGCAGACAGTCTAATATAAAGGCAGCAGTCTTGGCGGCACACAAGTGGCCAATCTAGACAACAGTAATGCAGACCAAAGAGTAGATCCCCTCCAATACCTGACTACCTACCTTTCCCCTACCACTCTCTCTTCCCCAAAATCTTCTGAGTAGGAGAATCTCTTGGTTTTCAAAAAAAAAACATTTCCTCATTATCTCTGATAGATGGTTATGATAGTTTGTTGTCTGGTTACACTATACAATTTTCCAAGTTTGGTCATATCACTGAACTGAAGTATATTCTGTCTTCTTCACACCAAGAGACCTTCCTGGGGCTATCTTAAAGACTGACCCCACCAGAGTGCCCCTATCAGTGACAACATCCTGCTCATGAGTTAATTATTTTTAACTGTTCTTGCGAAGGTCTCACATAATGCATAGAAAACTCCGGAAGCCACGAAGGTTTCATTCTGATGGTTACCAATACAAAGTTGCATATGAACAATTTTTGGGAACTGTTCACGATCCCACAGAAACACTAAATAAAAGCATTTTGCTCTTAGAATATTGCTAAGTAGCGATAGCTACCAGCATCTTTCAGGTCATGATAATCAAGGATGTCTGTACTCTTTCCCTCCAGTTCCACGTATCGCTCGAATTCTAGTAAAGACAAGTAAGAAAGGCAACAACTCATCGTATGACAAAAACAGCTGTTTTTTTTTCTATTTGGTATACACGTCCATGGAGGATCTAGTTAGTCTGCCAGTCCTATGCACCATGCTAGATTAACATGAAATGACCCTTAATATCCCCATATCAAGGGTCTCAAGTTCAACATCTGGAAGCGTTCAGGTTACGACTTCAGTGCCATTGTTTTCCTTCAGATGGCTTGTGTTACATAATGCTAGAAGGCTTAATGTCAAAAGTCATACTTAGTTGGAAAAGGTTCACTGTGTGATACGGAAGAAAACATTTGGATCTACTGGATGTCTCCTCCATTATGTAAGTTTTTGCAGTAGCTGTCTTATCTGTTTGGCCAAAGCCTAAACACTCTCATGAATGGTTTACATTTGAGCCTTCCTGTTCCATCCCCTCAGCTGTGAAACATTCTCTGAAGAGCACCGTGCACCTAAGATCTCTCTGAAGACTCGTTCATCCTTCCTGTGACTATTTTGTAACATAGAAGCTTATTTTCCATCTTATTCATCCTGTCATTTCTACTAACTTCAAATTATTCTCCTGAAAGATTATTTTCTTAGCTACCCTCACTTCAGACATAAGGATTTAAGGACTATAGACCTTGATGTGGAGGAAGCCATACACTGTGTTCCATAAAGACGGGGTAGTGCATAGAAGCATTCTGTCCTTCATACCTAAGGTAGTCTTTCAACATTCTTTGACTCAGTCTGTACAATTTTCCTTTTTCACCCCAGTCCATAATATGAAGGGGAAGGGATTTTGCATCCCATAGATGCACATTGCCAACTGAGGTATTATATTAACAGAACCATAGGGTAGACCAGTATACAAACATACTCTGTCAAAAAAGCTATCAAATAATATCACCTTCTTTTCTGACTACCATGAGAAAGGCTGTTCTTGTACAGGTCAGGATGCTCTTCTGAAGGGCATCTGCTACCATTGCAGGTTTTTCAAAAATGTTGCAGCTTAAACCCTCACATATAGGCACCCAAAAGAAGAATGTACACAGCTTCTGAAGTGTGCTTGAATTCTGAGTTGGAAGAGGAGAATCTAGGCTGTTTCTTGTACTGGATTTCAGACCTTCTCAAAACATTAGAGTCTGTACATACAGTCCAGGAGTAGAGCTGGTTTGTCTCTGCCTGCTTTAAAGGAAATGCTGTAGTCCTCTAACCAGATCTAGGGTCATGGACCTTTGCCTGTTTGGTGATCTCCCATCTGTCTTTGAATATACTGATCCATACAGTGAATATAATGTAGTTGTTTGAGGCTACTCACTGTAACTATAAATGTTTCAATGGTAACAGTTTGAAATTTCAGGACCTGCTAGAGCAAGTCCCAAAACATGGAGACTTAATGGCTGAAATAATGGACTTGCTTATATTAGGTCTGAGATAGCCATTTCTCAAAATATTCCCTTTTGTCTGAGGTATGATGATCTCAGAGTTAAGATATATAAGTTTGGGGAGATGGGGCTGAAGTGGGGCTTGTACCTGTGCAAAAACGTTTATATGAGAAGAGTGATGTTTGAGATTAGCTGGTTGGCACATGGCATTTTGAGTGTCAGCATTTCAGCAAAGCCTACTTGAATATTAGGATCACTGCTACAGAAGGAATGCTCATCCATCTTCCCCCTTTTTGTGTCATAAATCCTATGATTTTTTTTTTTTTTTTTTTTAATTTCTCATCTCTTCTTCAGACATATTCAGGCATCCCACTCTGCTAGGTGGTGTCAGGTGTACAGACACACTTGGTGTCTCTGCTCCAAAAAGACCTAGGGATGGCTTAGGTTGTAACTCATCTTTATAGCCACATTTTTCAGGTGACATCCTCTGATTTTTAAGAATAAGGGTGATGTTCAGAGCTGTAGTAACTACAGAGGGATTAAATTGATCAGTCACAACATGAAGTTATGGGAAAGAGTAGTGGAAGCTAGGTTAAGAAGGGACATGATGATTAGTGAACAGCAGTATGGTTTCATGCCGGGAAAGAGCAGTACAGATGCAATGTTTGCTCTGAGAGTGTTGATGGAGAAGTACAAAGAATGTCAGAAGGAGTTGCATTGTGTTTTTGTAGACTTAGAGAAAGCATATGACAGGATGCCTAGAGAGGAGTTGTGGTATTGTATGAGGAAGTCAGGAGTGTCAGAGAAGTATGTAAGAGTGGTACAGGATATGTACGAGGGTAGTGTGACAGCAGTGAGGTCTGCGGTGGGAGTGATGGATGTGTTTAAGGTGGAGGTGGGGTTACATCAAGGATCAGCTCTGAGCCCTTTCTTATTTGCAATGGTGATGGACAGGTTGACAGACGAGATCAGACAGGAGTCCCCATGGACTATGATATTTGCAGATGACATTGTGATCTGTAGTGAGAGTGGGGAACAGGTGGAGGAGACCCTGGAGATATGGAGATACGCTCTAGAGAGAAGAGGATGAAGGTCAGCAGGACTAAGACAGAATATATGTGTGTGAATGAGAGGGAGGATAGAAGAATGATGAGGATGCAAGGAGTAGAGGTGGCAAAGGTGGATGAGTTTAAATACTTGGGGTCAATAGTTCAGAGTAACGGTGAGTGTGGAAAAGGGTGAAGAAGAGAGTACAGGCAGGATGGAGTGGGTGGAGAAGAGTGTCAGGAGTGATTTGTGACAGACGAGTACCTGTAAGAGTGAAAGGGAAGGTCTACAAGAGGGTAGTGAGACCAGCTATGTTATATGGGTTGGAGACAGTGGCATTGACAAAAAGGCAGGCGTTTGATCTGGATGTGGCAGAGTTAAAGATGTTAAGATTTGCACTGGGTGTGGTGAGGGTGGACAGGATTAGGAATAAGTATATCAGAGGGTCAGCCCAGGTTGGAAGGTTTGGAGACAAAGCCAGAGAGGCAAGATTGCGTTGGTATGGACATGTGCTGAGGAGGGATCCAGAGTACATTGGGAAAAAGATGCTAAGGATGAATCTACCAGGTAACAGGAAAAGAGGAAGGCCTAAGATAAGGTTTATGGTTGTGGTGAGAGAGGACATGCAGGTGGTTTGTGTGACAGAGCAAGATGCAGAGGACAGGAAGAAATGGAAACAGGTGATCCGCTGTGGCGACCCCTAACGGGAACGGCCGAAAAAAGATGATGATCCTCTGTGGGGAAGGTAAACCCCATACCTATTCTAGGGTATATTTGAGTACTGTTGAAATCTGGCGAGAAGACTTGACATTTCCCTAATCCTCCATTCTTCTTAAATTCATCCTACTTGCTCCATTGTGAGCCCATGTTGTGGCTGAAAAGGATCCTTGTGCCATTTCACTTAACAGCCAGCTAGCTAGATGGATAGATAAAGTGTACCATAACAGTGATTTTTGTATTTTAACTGCTGCATTTGTGGTGAATTCCTTCATACAACTACACTGTGTGACAGGATACACTGCTTAAGAGGTTCTCCACATTATAGTTGTGTGTCACACATTGTGGTGTTTTACATCTCTGAATGGCTATGTAATAAAACATAAATATGAGATTGTAGCATACAGTAAGAGAAGGTAAGTAGTGTTAATGACAGTGGAAAGGAACTTTGTCATATCAGATTAAATAAAGGTAAGCAGTGTGAGGCAGCAGCAGGGAAGGCTGATGAAATACAATGATAAATAAGATACATCTTCAATAAAAAAACAAAAAGCTACTGTGTGCAGTTCTGGATGCCTCATCTGTGTAAAGATACATTTTAGATAAAGATAGTGTATGATAAGGAAAACATTTTCCTACATAGGAACCAATATAAAAAGGAACTAGCAAAGCTTAAATGTGTCTGTAGATTTGAAGTACAGAGACAGAGTAGAGAAAGACCAATTTAGTATAGTTTTGAAAAAAAAAAACATATTAGGGCATTAAAAAGGGAAATCTGAAGTTACAAAACAGGATGTTTAGGAAAAGAATGAAGAAGTATTATTTCACAGAAAGCATGGTAGGTGACTTTTAACAGCCTTCTTGAAGAGATAGGAGGATCAAAAACACTTAAAAAATTACAAAAAATGAGTAGGACAGAGATAAAGCAGTTCTTGGACGACACAAGAAAAATGTTTCTGGTTTAGTAAGATCTACAGGTGATAGAGAAGCCCTTACCAGCTGTGCAGGCATATATTTCTGTCTTCAGTTGCTGGATATAAAAAGATGTAAGGTGCAGGTATGTTAACATTCACTCAACATGTGGACATACCCAGAACCAAATGCAGGGGATCACATAGATATATAGCATTGTTGCCTGTATGAAGTACTAGCATCCTATATCATATAGAAATGTAACTGTGCAATTAGTGAAGGTTCCCAAAGTAACAAGCACTGTAGGAGCCACCATTATCACTATTAATGTGCTGTATAGTTTGACCTCTGCAGCAGCCAACCTAGTATATTTGTTAGAATCTTAAGTATGTTGCCTTGCAAATACAGAAAGTAGCATTTTCAGTATCACAGGAATTACATAGTTCTTGCAATTAGAACAAAACTATTACAGAATCTGGGACTGACAGAGAGCATGAGAAACCACCTTAAATAATTTAATCTACCATTGCCTTTTCTTCACTGTGTCTGCAGAAACAAAACTACCAGCAAGCTGAAGAGATGAGAGCAGATAAGAAGCTCGTTGGCTGGTGCAGCAGATTATTTTCGAAACGCTGAATGCCAGGAACTGGCTATATCTCATATAGCAAGCAGTCTAACTGCTTCTATGCTCACGCACATGCACACTCTAAAGGCAAAACCAGTCCCAGCTGAGGAGTGACACAAGTGTTTTTGACAGGTAGCTGCTTTACCACCAATCCATGTGCATTCCTGAGTCTGTTCCGGAAATAAGGCTCCCCCACAGCTCTCTGAAGAAAACTTAAGGACTTCAGCTGAGCTGTTCACTACCTTGGAAGAGAAACAGAAACAGCACTTTCTTGTTGTGGACAGCACACTGCACCTGAATTTTCTGCTTCTGATGTTGTTTTGCCAGTAGCTGAAAGAAAAGAAAAGGCATTCCTCTTCTTTTTCAAGCAAGTTATTTATTTCAGTAATAGAAAAATCAGTATAAACCATATTGCTGGGGACTATTTTTAATTGTTTACTATGTTTATTTAAAATATCGAGCTTCTTGTTTGAAGACACCGAGCTTCTACTGAGCTGGAACACGTTTTTTTTTATCTCAAGTGGAGAAGACAAATTAAATATTTTGCATGGCAGCTGTGAGTCAGATTCCATTAGCTGTCTCATCTGTCTACCCCAAGAAGATTTTCACATCTGTAAATTAAACAGTGTACCAGTGGATTTTTTATGACAGATAAGTCACATGCCAATGTGCATCTGGTGTGTTAAACAGTCCTTTCTGCTGCTGAGTGGGGTTATAGATATCCTAGGCATATGTCAGTGAGACTCTTGTCAGTGACATCAGCTGTTCTTGCTGTTTGATCTTCTAGGGCATGGGTTAAAAGACAGGGTCATGGTGGTTACCCAGCTTGAACTGGAACTGTGCTACCATGGTAAGAAACTACGTGGCTTTACTTGTAAACTTACCCGGTCTCCAAATGGGTTCCTGCCAGAGAGCTTCTTCGGCATTGCCTGTCAAGTCATTATACCCTACCTTTTGGCGGGATTAGGCACCGTAGCCGCAGGCCTCGTGATGAATGTTGTACAGGTACATTTTTTTATTACTTCATATACATACACTTTTATTTTTTTATTAGTTTATATATATATATTCGTTTGAGTAATTGTCTGTATGGCCATACATCTCTTCTCATTACTTAAACTTCACCTGAAGTTGTTATAAGGTTGAAACCGTATCATATAGAGGTCGGTTGCAGCTGTTAACATGTGTACATTCTGGTCAGTAATTCAGACTTGTATCTTCTGAATGGATCACAGTTTGTGTGTGAACAGCTGTGCAAAATAATGCTGCGTGTAAACTGTTGGCTTTGTAGTTCATATTTGTGTGCAGCCAGCCAAGTTAAATGAATGAAATTAATACATTTTCATAATGCCGGTTCAACCAGGCAGATGGTATGACTTCTTATTCTTTCGGCTTTTTCCCTGTTAGGGGTCGCCACAGCGGATCACCTGTCCGCTCACAATTGGCAGTGGAGTTTTGTACGGTGTCGAGTTGCCAGTCCGGCGCCCAACCTTCCACAGAAGGCAGACACGCACACACTCACACCTAGGGCCAATTTAGAGTATCCGATCCACCTACAGCATGTCTTTGTGATGTGGGAGGAAACCGGAGCACCTGGACGAAATCCACGCTACCACAGGGAGGACATGCGGACTTCGCACAGCAGGCACCCCAGCCGAAGATCGAACCAGAGAGCATCTTGCTGTGAGGCGGCAACGCTAGGCAGATGGTGTGACTATGTTGTTTTATTAATAGCTATAAATGTGTTAAATATTTCCTTTTGGGCTTTTGGATTATTTTTGCTAATTTATTCCACACTCATTTGTTTGTCTTTTATTTTATTTTATTCATTTGAAAGACTGGGGGTGGTCTGACAGTTGTTCAAACATTCTTTTGGAATGGTGAGTTGTTTGTTCATCAGATGTTCCACTACCTTCACTGATAAGCGACCTGCCTTATGTTGCCTTGGTTAGTCATTATCAAACGTCTGCCACTCTTTGTAAGGCTTAATTATTCCCTCAGTGCACCTGTTGCTTCCTGTATAATCAGACTGTACTTGAACGACATCTGCCTGGTTCTACTACCCATTTCCTCTTGGTTACAATTCACTTTGTGTACTTCCCTGTACCTCTCACAACCTTACTTGAACTTTTTCACTTTTGTTAGGTGTGCTGCTTGCCTGGAACCCCTCACACAATTTGCTCATTAAAACATCATACTGTTAGACTTTATATACTCCAACAGACATATGTCTTTTGCTCTCTTGACTTCTAAAGTGTGTATTTTGATGTCCTGTTGTAGATACTTGTTACAAGCCCTGTGTATTCCCAGCTTTCCTGAATTAAGTTTTTCTGAACACAGGTTTCAGGACACAGCACACAGAACATGGTCTCGTTTTACACTCAGTAATATTTCCTTTTTTCTCCACTCTGCCCAGTATACCTCTTTACCTGTACCTTAGTATGCTAGAGGGCAAGTGAACTTGATAACCACACAGGTGGATTCATTCTAAATTAATTCTGGCAGTCAGGTGTGATTAAATCTTGGTCTCTTACTTGTTTGAGTCATCAGTACATTTAGACTAGACCTGTTTTCTCTCTCTTTCTTGTCAATTCTTTTTGTGCCCTGAAAACATTTTCTTGTACTGCTTTCTTGTGAAAATAAGACACCCTTTGCTTCTCCTCTTTTTAATTTTATGGCTTTGTTTATATCCTTTTCCACTGCGTAGAATGCCTGCACATTTACAGATCCATGTAGCTGAAAATCCATACACCTAAATATTTCATCATGTCCCCATACATATGGGTATTAATGAAACAGTTCACAAGTGGGTACATAGTTTACTGCTGCAGCCTTTGTTTTGTCTTCATTATTTTTATATCTCAAAAAGATATGAAACTGTCTCAGAATATTCAGTACCATTGAAATGTCCTTTCTGGATTTATTAAACACAAAATAATATGATTGTTAGCTTGTCACACAAGTGAGCCATTTTACTTTTTCTTGCCCTTTTCTACTCCACACTGGTCACATAATGTCTGTAAACTTTTATCATAAACAAATACAGTTTTCAGCCATTCCTTTTAGAAATAATTCTGTAAAACTTTTCCACAGCCACAGTTTGGTAGACTGACCTAGACATCCCAGGCTTCACCAGAACTCCTTGGGTTGCAAGCTCTTTTTTTTTTCTTTCCTGTCTTTAGGAACCTTTTTTGAGTTATTGCGTAGTTAAGCGAGGTTTGAAGAGTTGCAGCCATGTGCCAAAAATCATTAATTACAGCTGATCATATTTGTCCTTTCCACCTTTCTCCAGTCAACTTCAGTTTTATTTGTTTTTTTCAAGTTCTTTCTTAAGAGTGATATATATATATATATATATATATATATATATATATATATAAGAGAGAGAAGGTATAAAATTACAGTGCAGAAGCTGGGGCAGTTCATGATTTGAAACAAAATATGCATAATCAAAAAAGTAGTTATGTTATGCTGAAAGCATGAAGTATTACAGAACTGATTAAGAATATACCAGTGCAACATCTGTTGCTATGGGAACAGTTGTTTCCAGAGTCACCTTTCCTGAAAACAATAAACTGCAGAGTCATGGTGACCCATGTTTACTGTGACCGTTGCACAAATGCTCTGATGTTGTCGCTCTTTTCTTTTAATTATGCTTCAGTGCTTAACTTTCCCCCTCCACTCTTCATCTTACTCCAGTGTTCGTCAGCAATATTCACTTGCCTACACTTAGTGTTCCAGCTCCCTTTCTTTAGTTTGCCCTTCTTTAAGTATACCTTGTCAGTCCATCTGTCGATATTTACTTATTGATTTATTAACATTTGATTACAAGGAGAGTCCAACTAGTAAGTGTCCATTTTCATCAAAGGCCAGGGGAGAAAAGCTCCAAAGTATTATAAAAAAAACATTTTAACAACAGTAATTTTACAGTCTTCAAAAATAGTATATTCACAGTTGAAATGTTTCCATTAAATGTGCTGTGTTTAGTAGCCAGACATAACAATGCTTGGGTCCAGCTTGGGGCATTTTGGTTGTGGCCCCACGCCACTCCTGTACCTCCTCCACCTGCTGGCCTCCTGGACATAAGATAATTTCAACTTAAGGATCAGGAATATACGTATTATCACTGTGTATTAAGAAATAAAACAATACCTTTATTTCTTAGCTTATATTTTGTCATCCATTTGTCTACCTATAAAACATGTTAAAACAGGAGTAGGCTGTAAACCTATCTTGGTGAGTTAAATATTTGATATATACCAGTGTCTCTGAGATGTGCTGCAGACAACAAGCAGACTGTTCTACACTGAAATAAGCTCATTTGAAACCTGAAACCTGGTAAAATCTTCTAATACTTAACAGTCTCAGACTCTCACCTGCCATTCCCAATGAATGCAAGTTCTGGTTGTGGGCTTCCAATCATCTCCCACACCTGCTTTGAATTTTTGGAGCCCCTTGCCCAGTCAGTACTTTTTCACAAAACCGCACAAAACTGTTACACTTTCTGGAAATTCTGAATAATAATAATAATAATAATCTCAAGTCCCCTCATAAAAAAAGAAGTATTTATACACTACGTAATTATAATTATTTTTGAAAGTTTACTTTTATTTATTTAATTACTAATTAAAATGGCTTACTAATTTAACTAATGCTTACATATTGTTTTCAGCCATATCATAGACAATGAGGGCTACAGTAAATATTATATGCAGGAATAATTTACAGCAGTCAATAAGGAACATTGTTTGGCATGTGAGAGGACATCAGAATGCATGAAGGAAACCCACATGGATGTAGGATGAACATGTAAAATCCACATGATTTGCTCAGCTTTCTATAAATTCATTTAACACTTATGTGATGTGAAATGTCAAACTTCTAATAGCCTGCAGTCATATTTTGATGCTAGAACATTTTCTGAAAAATCTACTTAAAAAGCATAAGATAAACAAATGTGAATATTTTATTAACAGTAAAAGTTAGTAAAACTATATAAATAGCAATGTTATCAGAAGTAAATTACCCCCCCCCCCCCATCACTACATGTGTACCACAAGGCTCTATCCTTGGTCCTCTTCGATTTAGTGTTTTTTTTAATAAACAATCTTTATTCTTCTATACAACAAACATCCCTTGTATAGTATGCAGATGATTCCACCCTTATCTGCCTCTCAGACAATCTAGAAAATTTAGAAATGATTCCAGAAAGTGTCTAACTCTGAAAATTGGTTTTGTGACCACAAACTTTTAATCCTAAGAAAACCAAACATTGCTTGTTTTCATAATTGCTAATAAACAGCCAGCAGTATCTCCAGTATTATATGATATAAATAAACATTGCCAACTTAAGCTCAGTGCCAAAAAATGAACACAGAAGGAGTTATAAGAGATCTGGGGACAGCAACCTCTCTTTTGACCACCACATTGCCACTGTGGTCAGAAAGTCCTTCTATGTGGCACATCTCATTACTAAGGGTTTTGCATCCAGGAAGAGAGAGGTCATTGTCACCCTCTACTCTTCCCTCACTAGGCCAGTCATCGAGTACAATGCCTCATTTGGCATGTACCGCACTAGACACCTGCAACAACTGGACAGGCCATAAAAGTACCTCACAAAGAGGATCCTAGGCCTTAAACACTTGTCCTATATGGACAGACTCAAAAAACTCGAACTATTCTGTCTCCTATCACCTACTTAGAGGCGATCTCTGCTTGACTTACAAATCCATGTCTGACCCAGCTCTGTTAGAAATGCTATATCTAAAGAAATCCCAATCCCTCCGCATCACATGCTTCAGAGACCTTAACCTCATTACCACAATCAGCAGAACAAGCTGGAGGGACAGGTTCATAACCTAGAGACTTCCCATGCTATGGAATAGACTTCCCATACGTGTCAAACATACCTCGATGTCCCTCTTCAAGAGAAATGTTGATGTGTGGATGGAAAATAGAAAATTCACCCCAGGGATTAAATAGAAAATTCATCCCGGGGATCACTCCAGTGGCTCTACTCGACAGACGCACTGGGAACTAAGGTCGGGTGGCATGATGCCAGGGTAATCATATCGGCTAGGCTTGTAAAGGCTCCAGGGCCATTAGCCTACTACACACCTATGAACCTATGTGCTTTCCTCAGTCCTGCTGTGGCACTTCACATTATACGCATCATGTAGGTCTCTCAGTTATGAAAATATGAACATAAATATGAATAATGAGTTGAAAACAGTGAATCATTTATCTGCTTGAATATATCCTTTATTAACAGTCTTAGTATCATTTTGTTAATTACTCCTTGCCCTTTCTAATATTGCCTGTTATTAGCTAGTAAGTCACATAATTAAAGAAGCTAGACCAAAAAAGGTCTGGACATCAGAAGCAGCTATGAGTATTAACTGGAAGTGTATAAAAAGGTGCTTTAGGTTTGAATGAGATGTTACACTCCCTGCAGACTCCTCTCCAGTCCATAACAAAATTATTAAGCTTTACGTTTGCATGTTAGACTGATATCCTCATTTATTCCAGATCATATCTCCTGGGATTCTAAAAGATGTGGAATCAGAAAATCAATCAGATATATAACAGGAGGATGAAAATCATGGCAAAAATTAGGAGGTGCAACACCAAGAAGAATAAAAGCAGTTTCATCAAACTAAAGCAACTCAGAGGACAAATAAAGTCTACCAAAGCCACATTTGAGTAAGTTTGGCCTCCCATGCCAAGTACAACCACAAAGCATTCTTTAGCTATGTCTGCAACCTGAAAGGTAATACACAATTGTGTGCAGAGCTCATTGTAAGTGGAGCCACCTATACTGAGCCAGAAGATATAGCAAACCTCCTGGCTTATAAATTCAGCTCCAATTTTACTCCTCTATCCTCCTTAACCTTCCCTCAGGAAATATCATTAAATATAACTCCCCATTCTATCACTACAGAACAGGTACTTAATGGTCTCTCTAAGACCAAGAACACTGCATCAATGGACCCAGACAATATCCCAGGATGCCTTCTAAATAGCATGAAGCATGACCTATCAAGGCCTCTGGAATTTGTATTTAACTGTAGCCACCAAACAGGCTTTGTGCCTCATGAATGGAGAAAGGCAACAATCATCCCTCTGCACAAAGGTGGGCCATTTTCAGACCCTGGAAACTACAGACCCGTAAGTCTCACTAGTCTTATATGTAAAGCCATGGAAAGAATTATCATAGAGATGATCAGTAGAGATATAGTAAAGCTCCAAACACTGGACCTAACCCAGTTTGGTTTTGTCAAGGGCAGATCATGCCTAGTGAACCTGGTGGACTTCTTTGAGAAGGTCACCAAAGCAATGGATGAGGGCAAAATCATTCACACTGCCTATCTTGACCTGGCCAAGGCATTTGACACAATACCCCACTAGGCATTGTTGACAAACTCAAGAGGTTAAGTACAAACCCGTATGTCACCCGGTGGATAGCCAACTGGCTCAAAGACAGGAGAAGTTAGAATTGGGGAGTCCACCTCTACAAAGAGGCCAGTCACAAGTGGAGTCGCACAGGGATCAGTTCTTGGACCGCTCCTTTTTGGCATTTACTTCTCAGAAGTCAAGGCCAATGTCAGTGGTCTCTGGCTGACTAAATTTGCAGATGATTGCAAATTAGGTGCTATCATTGAATCTCACACTGACACAAATGTTCTCCAGGAGGGGCTGGCACAGACAAATAACTGGTGTCAGAGCCATGGACTAAAACTAAATGCCAAGAAATGCATAATAGTATCCTTTGGAAAGTCATCCATCACTGGTAACTATCATATTGACAAAACACCCCTTGGAGTTGACCCAGTAGTCAGGAACTTAGGGACACACATAGATAGTAATCTAGCTGTTGATCATCATGTGTCTACAGTGGTGAGGAAATCATTCTATGTTGCTCAACTTATAAACAAAGGTATGGCATCTAAGTCCAAGGAAGTCATTGTTCCACTGTATTCGGCATTCATCAGACTTGTCGATGAGTACAATGCACCCTTTGGTATGTACCTAACCAGGTATATCCAACAACTGGAATGTCTACAGAGGTTCCTCACTAAAAGAATACAGGGCGTAAGTAATATGTCCTATGCAGACTGCCTCAAGGCTCTATCCCTGTATTCTGTGTCTTATAAGCTTTTGAGGGGAGATCTCTGCCTGGCATACAGGGCATTGTCATGCCTGGCATACAGGGCATTGTCATACCCCACTCTGATGGACCTCTTGCATATCCACAAAACAAACAATAGCAGAATTACTCATTGTAAAGACATAAACCTTGCCTGTGAAATAAATAGGACCTGCTGGAGAGATAGGTATGTATCCCAGAGACTACCCAGTCTATGGAACAAGCTCTCCATCCATGTGAAGCAGAGTTCCTCCCTAACCCAATTCAAGTGCAGTCTGGACAATTGGATGGGAAACCGAAAATTCATCCCTGGTTTGGCACCTATGTCTCTAATGCAAACAGGTAACATGTAAATGGTTCATCTCACAGGCCCATCCTTACACTTATCAGTGGTATCAGAAGTTGTCATAGATTTGGGATGCATGGCTAGGTGTAAAAAGGCCCTTGTGGTCATTAGCCTAGTAAACACCTATGAACCTATGTATTCTCAGTGTAATTGAGTTATTCTAGTGCAGAGCTGGATCAATGGTCATATGGGGCCCTATGCAGCGTGATGGACCAGGGCCCCTACTGCCATACCAGCATCCCAATTGCTTATCTGTCTCTCCTCAACTACCATAAAACACTGTTCACATTCAAGTTCTCAGTGTACATACTGTTTTCTTCTTCTTCCTTGGTTTTGCAACAACCACATATATATAGATTTAATTGGAAATGTTTTCAGATTTTACAACAAAAATACTGACAGTCATTTGCTAAACAAAACAAAGCAAAACACTTTCCCATAGTAAACAAATTTAGCATGAGCAACAGCAAAATATTTTTCCTTGAAAGTCACATTTATTGAAAATGCATCTGGCAACCTATTAAACTACAACAGATGTACTGAGATTCATAATCCTATAGCATGTCGTGAAGCACTAATTAGCAGTTATGTGAAGGATTCAGGAATTCAAAAGACAAATGTGTAATGAGTTTGTTAAATGCCTGGGACAGTCCACTGTTTGCAAGCATTCCTTTTTAGGAACAGCCCAGGAGTGCTGTCTGGTCTAGTGATTTGGTCAGAGTCACTGATAAGACAAATGAATCAACCTCTGCACTACAGAAAGCTGCTTATTAACAGCTCATAGCCTTCCTCATCTGCAAACTGTTGTAGGCTAAACCCATTGCATTTCACAAATGTGTACTAGCAAAAACCAAATTAATTTGAAAATGCACTTGTATTTAAGCAGTAACATTAAACTCATACACTTCATGCACTCCAGTTTATTCACAGCCAAATAACACCCTGTCAGCAATCAGCAAAACAGGGAAACCAAGAATCATAAGGAAAGAACATGGTTAGTATGATGATGTTTCAGTTTCCTACAGTCAGTATTTGTCTTTACACAACAACTACTCTGACATGTAGGAATGTGGCCATCAGTTACAGCCCCTTGTATGAGTGCATGCATACAGGTTTGCTTACAATCAAAAGAATAAACAGACCTAGAAGTTCTTGGGAACCATACAGCGCAACCCTTTGCATTTCCATTTTCTTCCAATCTCTTAGCTCAAGAATCAGAAAGGCACCCAAAATCAGGAACATATTTTAAATATTGGTTTTACATACATAATAACTTGCTAGCATTGCAGGATTTGTTATAGCAGGCATTTTCTGAAGGATATGAAGTCTGAAACTCACATTTTTGTCATTATTTAGTGACTGCAGACTGCAACACTTTACCAGAAAAACACAGATTTTAAGAGGAACAGACTTCAAATATGAGGAAAAAATTGGGGACAGTTGAGAAATATACCTCCTGCACATACATACGCACACACACACACATGCACAAGGATGCGCAGAACACTTACACACAGACAGCTGTCAATTAAAGCCAGTTGTATGACTGTGCACCTCAGATGTTTGTTTGAGACTGAGAGCAAGTGAACTAATAACGTCATAAATAATAGCACAGAATGTATCTCAGCTCATTGATAAAAGAACGTCTGTGAAACCCATTGCAATTTCACTCTGCCCTCTCAACCTCATGGCTTAAGAATCAGACACAAAAATCAAAATCAGATTTTTAACATTTCTCTTATATACTTACAAAATTACTAGAATAACAAGCTTTGTATTAATAACCATTTTATGAAGATTACAGAGTCTGAAACTAACATGCCTGTTTTTATTTAGTGACTGCAGTCTACAATTCCTCAAAAATTCTGACGAAAGCCAAAGTAATGGAGGGACAAATGCCCCTAAAGGAACACATTTTAAATATTTTATGTTTGTTGATCAGATAAACCCACTGAACAAAGTGTCCCTTTCCAAGGGGGATCCAGGAGTACTGTCTGGTTATATTATTTGCTCCGAGTCACAGTAGACAAGTGGTGGTGGAAGGAGTCAAACTTGTACTCTTGACTACAGGAAGCAGTTTAATAACATCACAGATCATGAAGTGCATGAGACTCTGTGCAAGTTACTTAACCAGACAGTGCTCCTGGAAAGTGGGTTTATCTAGTTAACAAATACGAATTAATGTTAACTGCCTCCCCTACTCCACCCCCCACACCAGGCAGCTGCTTATAGTTTTAAACGTTAAGTGGAAGAAAAAGTAGATTTTTATACCTCGCAGGCTCAAGAATTAGAGAGTAAAAGCCAAGTGCAAACCACCTACAAGAACCTGTACATATTGTAAAAAAACCCTTCAAAAAATAGGCTTGCTAACGCCTTTGTCTTAACACTAAAAGACAAGTTGCATGAAACCAATTATTTTTTTCCATCATGCTACTCTGCAGGCTGCTGCAGTCCTCAACAGACTAAAAGAAAGAAACAAATATTCTACTCTGTGCCAAGACTGCTGCAGTGAAACTGAGCAGTCTTCAAAAATTATATGTATTTTCTGAACAATAAGAACTGTGAAACTGTAACTGGCATTATTGCATTATACCTGATTGTCTTGTGTAACTGAGCATCCGAGATGAGGAAAGCAAATCAGCTCCTGGGACAGGTCAGAGATACATAAGTGAAGCAAGTCCAGAGGCATCCTTGGGCAGTCAAGTCCAAATCTGAGGTAGGGTTAAAGTATACATACACACACTAAAACACACAGTATTAATGGCATCAAAGTTTCTATTTCTAAAACAGAAAGTTGTGCTGTAGTGGCTTTGCTCTTCTCTGCTTTAGCTCCAGAAACTCTCTCACTGGCTCGAATGTAGAACATTTGCATCAACTAAAGAGAAGAAACCAGAGCAAAACAGAACAGATAAGTAGATCCTGGTAATCGGGGATTAGGAGATGTGGGTGTGACAGTTTTTTTCTTCTTCTTTTTTTTTTTTACATTTACTGGCCTTCTGTCAGCACCGGACTCTAGGGCAGTTGCCTGTATTAATTGTGCTGGACCTGGCCCTGCTCTAGTGCAATGCCTCTTTAAAAAGCATCATTGGATTGGAGTAACTCACAGTTAGAATAAGCCTTTTAGACTCTAGTCCATTGCGATTTTCTATCTGCATACTTCTAATTCTTAATATTTTAAAAGTGAAACTGTACACAAACTAAACTGTTATTATTCCTAGACTTAAAAGTACAAGTAGAAAACACCAACATATGTAAAAAACGCGTTTATATTACGCTGTCGAAAACTCAAACTGTTGACAGTGTAATAATCGACACGAAAATGTCGATACCCTCGAACATCGAACTCACAAAAAAAAACAAACAAACAAAAAAAAAACACCCAAACACAACACAAATTGCTCTATGCAGGGAGGCAAGGAGGCAAGCCCCCCTGCACCCCTCCACACCCCCGCTACTTAAATATACCAACTCCGAGATTGCACTACATTGCAGTAAACGGAAATCTCCCCTTACGGAGGTTTCCATTTACACGCGCAATGACTTTCGCTTTTGACATTTTGGTTCCGACAATATCAGCTTTGATATTGTCGGCCTTTGACAGGGTGAAGTAGACCCTAAAAAGCAGCCACTTCAGGCTCCACACAACACTGAATTTATTCCAAATTGGAATAAATTCAGTGTTTTGTGGAGCCTGAAGTGGTCGTTTTTTACGTCAGTTATTCCTAGTCTTATGTTTAATTGCTGGCAAAAGAGAATAGTTTGAAAATGTTTATCCTATCGTCACTAAGTTAGTGCAGGGGATTATGTCTATGAGCTGTTAACAAGCTGCTTCCCGTAACGTAGGGTTTGATCCCACAGCTTCCATTTTGTGAGTCTGAGCACCTCCCTTCAAATGGACATCTGTATCCATTGGCCTTACCCAGTGTATAAATACACTAAGAAAAGTTCCCTTTCAGTATTTTTCAGCCTCATCTGCATCCCTTCATCCAACCACTGCAAATGTCTAGCTTTCTTCCCATCTCTTTTCCTTCTTTCCAGAATAGGTGCATAGGTCCTTACCAGGCAATCCCAGGTGAAACACTTTACCACATGTGCTTCTTGAATTATGAGTGCTCTAGATGGCATAGAAGGAGAAATGGCTAGAGCGTCAGGAGTCATCAGTCTCTGGTGACAGGTCCGTATAGCTAACAAAGGGTATGCTTTGCAGTGATGATGTCCTTCCTTATCATTGTTGCAGTATTCTTTTCAACTGGGATATCCTGCACAAGCAGTGCATTTTTTTTGTGGGTAATATGCAGAGCTATGCTTAGTGTGAGATCTGTCAGGCATTTGTCCTTAAGATTCTCCACAGTCATCTATCATCCATTTCCAGTTACTTGGAGGACCAACATCTGAATCAATTAGTTCAGGGTACCATAACCTCTTAATCTGCCTGCCCTGATATTCAGCCGCAGCTTAAGTAAAAAACCTAAAAGGCAAACTCTCTTTTTGTCCAGTCTCCCCAGACATCTCCATTGGGTTTGATGAAGAACCCCAGGACTTTTCAGTGCCTATGTCAGCTCTCTGTTTATGACCTAGTTGGAGGCCAACACAGGGCTGCCTTACCCACACATTCACAAAGGCTGTGCCTACATCTGCTGTGAATTCAGAGGGGGAACCATGTCTGATTATATCAGAGGGGTCTAGGGAGATTCCCAAACACTTGTTAGGGAAGAGGTACCTGGTGTCCTCATTGAATTCAGGCAGGGGTCTGAACCTCCTCTTTTTTAAGGATAATTTATTTTAAATAAGCAGAAGACCTGGTATGTGGGTCCTTTGGCTAAGGATCCGGACAAGGAATGGCAGGATTTTACACACGGAATTTTCAGTGCTTTTAAACCCCCCTCAAGGATTATCTGCTCCTGCTTCTGTTCCCCTGGTCTCCTTCTCCTTCCAGATGTCCTTGGTATTCTAATTCTTTAGAAGAATTGTTGGATTTAGACTCCGGTGAGGAGTCACTGGCATACTGTTCTCAGATCCACTCTCCTCTTACCCTGGAGTCTAAAACATGAAACTGCACTCATTGCAAGCATTCCGAATCCTGACAAATGCTGACATCTGTGGAGTCACAGAAACCTGGTTCAAAGCTGCAGAGAGCACCCCAGCCTTACCTGGTTACTCATCCTGTCATACATTCAGACCCCAAACTGTGGGCAGTAAAGCCAAAGGAGGTGGAGTTTCAATATACATTAAAGACATGCAAATCTCCAGGCTGGTCAAACAGTATAACACACAGGAGACACTCCAGGTGCAGTTAACCATTGCCAAGACCCCCATTCAAATCATACCTAGCTACTGGCCCCCAAATCTGACTCAAGATGCCCAATCAGCCTATTTGGACCTGTTTGAATCTATCAAGATTCAACCCTTTACCCTGATCCTGGGTGACTTTAACTTCCCAAACATAGATTGGAAGAACTATTCATGCCAGAACACAAATGCCCAGAGATTCCTTGCTTTTCTCAATGCAAATGCCTTGGAACAGCTAGTTGATACCCCCACAAGAGGTTTTAATATCTTGGACTTCATATTAACCAACATGAGTAACCACTGCAGTATCTCTATAGTATCATACTTCCTGGTAAGATCTGACCATAAAGTGGTCATTTTCAAAGTCACTATCTCCCCCAACCCCCCTCTAGCTAGAGCCAGACATAAAAACTTCTCAAAAGGGGATTATAGGCTCCTGAGAGATGGTATAAACAGCTTCACAGCCCTCTCCTCCTCTGTAGGAAGTGGCACCAATGTCCGAAACTACACCAAAGCACTATACGAGCATTTATATAGATGCATGGAATCAGGAATACCCGACAAGACTAAATCTTCCTCTGCAATGAAGAGTAAACCTGTGTGGTGATCATCTGCAATAAATAAGCTCTATAACAAAAGTTAAAAAATGCTGTCCAAGACCAAAAAGGAGCAGGTGCCCAATTGGAAGCAATGTCTCCTTAGCATGAACAAGCAAATAAGAGCACTAGGGAAATCCTCCAAAGCAAACTTCGAGACCAAATTGGCCACATCTACTACCGTATTTCCCCGAAAATAAGACTGGGTCTTATACTCTTTCCCCCGCCGAAATATGCATTCGGGCTTATTATCAGAGGATGCCTTATTTAACCCCCTCCCCCGTACAACAATCTACATTTATTCATATACGTATACAAATCAACATTTATTCATGTACACAAATTGACATTTATTTGGTACTTTTTTGTTATTGGACAACAGTTCTAAGTAACGCGTTAACAGTTGTGTGAGAATTCTACATAAACAGTGCAACAAACATTTCAACTTCAGAATATCTACACCTTGGATTTCACAGTGCAATATTTCATGCTTAATAGAAAGTGCAGAAAAATCTCAATACATGTGTATTGGAGGAGGAGAATAAAACTGAAAGCAGAAGCAATCTATTCTGTTGCCCTGATAACGGAAAAGTTATTTAAATACAGTCATGACATCTTCTGGAACATTGTCATAAGTCTTCAACCCCCGAATTCTAGCCTGAATTTCTTGCAACTCGATTTTCTGTAGAACCATTGGCCCCAGTCTGTCATGCCTAGCAATAGAGCTCTCCTTAAATCAGCACTGTTTGTCCGAGTAGCCTGCTCGTAGTGCATTGGCAACACAGCTGTCAGTGATTTTATCCCATGAATTTTTCACCCAAGTCACGACCTCTTGCAGGCTAGGCTTCACAAAGTTTCCATGCTGATTTCTCTCAATTCTATTTTCAATGTAGTCATTGAGTTCCATGTGCAAATGGTCCTTGAATGGCTTGTTTATTGCAATATCAAGGGTCTGGAGATAGGCAGTCATTCCTGTGGGAATCATTATTTGATCTATTCTTCTCCGTGCAAGGAATTTTTTCATGTCTTTAGCATGGTGAGTGCTGGCTGAATCCCAGACTAGCTGACCTCTTTTGCCACCTTGCAAAACAAGTGGCAGCATTACATCGACCCACTTCCTTATAACTGCTTGTGTGCAGCAGGCTTTTTCGGTTTCAAGAATGTAAATGCCTGAAACACGTTCAGTCTTATCTTTCTTGCCCTTACTAATGATTAGAGGTGGGGTTTTCTTTCCATCTAGACGAATTGCCAAAATACAGGTAACACATGCACTCTAGTAACCAGTGAAGGGAATGTAGATTGATGAGGCACCCCTCTTATCAATTGTTGTTTGAGATCCTTGGCCCATAAACACTGCAGTTTCATCCATAGCAATAATTTTGGAGAGTTGGTATTTA
Organism: Protopterus annectens; assembly: GCF_019279795.1. NCBI lineage: Eukaryota > Metazoa > Chordata > Ceratodontiformes > Protopteridae > Protopterus > Protopterus annectens. The sequence continues at coordinate 1,983,554,283 of NC_056739.1, forward strand.
GAAAAGTCAATGCCATCAACAAAGGACTTGAACGCAAGTGCACGTTTAATAACTTCAGTATCTTCCAGCTTGAACAGTATTGTTGATCTTCTTAGAGACAGTTCATATCGCTGAAGGAAGCCATCCAGCCAATGTTGTGATGCTTTGAATTCTTCTGTGGATATTTCTAACTGTGGTGCCATTGCAAAGAAAAATGCTTGAATATCAGCCCTGCGCACAACCATTGCCTTTGCTCTCCTGTTAGCAATCCGTTTACAGATGATGTCTTCCAGCTCAGGAAATAATGGTTGACGACCTGATCCACATTTGCACTTCTTAGCATTTCTCTCGTCGGCCTGTTGACTGAGGTTCATAGGTTCATAGATAGATTAGGTTCATAGATTAGTACTAAGCTAACTGCCCCTGTGAGCCATTTTAAGCCTAGTCAATTATCCCTTGTGAGACTCAAACCCTGCACCTTGGGTTTGTAAGGCAAACACCTTTACCATTAGGCCACCCTCCCACCCTCGTGTCATATGCTGCACACCATTTTTGGACCATTCGGAGGTCTAACTTCTTCTCTTTGTAGAAAGCCGTCAGATTCTTTCCCAGGAGTCCTCCACGTTTCCTTTCTTGTACTCAAAAGAGTAGCTCTTTCTTTTTGTACTCTTCTTATCTGGGGGGGGGGGGGTAATTGAAGACTTACGAGACCAGAGTGGCAACAGAAAATGGCGACGGTTAAGAAACCACAACCACAGCCATTCGTTATCAAGTGCGCCCTTTACGCACGTTGTTTGTACTTTGACTGATCAAAGTACACCTGCCAGTGTTTATGGGCCAAGGATCTCAACCGTCAAGTGTGAGTGATGATTAGGGTTATAGTAAGAATCGTGGAGGACTCCCAGGGAAAGAATCTTATGACTTTCTGTAAAGAGTAGAAGTTGGATGTCCAAATGGTCTGAAAATGGTGAGCAGAGTACGATAACCTCAGTCAACGGGTGACAACAATATTATTTTATAATTCAACACGTCCATCATGTGTTGTTGACGATCTTAACTGTGGCTTATTTTTGGGGTAGTGCTTATATTATGACCTCCCTGGAAAACCATGCTAGGCCTTATTCTCTGGTTAGGTCTTATTTACAAAGAAATATGGTAGAGGCAGTCATAAGGCCTTCTTCACATATGTCCACAACTTCAAGGGAAGCACTCAGATCTGTTCAGAACTGGTGGTCATGGACACCACATATACAAATATTGTAGATATAGCAAACTTGATGGCTGACAGACTGAGTGAAAACTTCACCCTTCTGTCCCCCCATCAGTAAATCAGGACAGCCCCAGTACCTGCCCCTTCCCCTTTTATCTAGGGTACAGGTTATCACCGCTCTCTCAAAGGCAAAAAATACAGCCTCCATGGGACCAGATAACATCCCAGGCTGCATCCTACCTGAACTCAGGCAGGAACTTGCAGCACCATTAGACAACCTATTCAACCAAAGCCTGAGTACCAGCTTCATCCTGGCTGAGTGGAAGACAGCCACTGTCATCCCTTTGCACAAAGGTGGAGCACCCACCGATCCAGGAAATTATAGACTCATCAGCCTAACTAGCCTGATCTGCAAGGCCATGGAATGGATTATCATGGACCTCATTGACAAGGACATTGGCAACCTCCAAACACTCAGTCCCACACAATTTGGCTTCATCAAGGGGAGGTCTTCTTTGAGACTGTCATCAAAGCCATGGACGAGGGGAAGACCATGCACATCGCCTATTTTGACCTGGCCAAAGCCTTTGACACTATTCCCCACTCAGGCATAATACATAAACTCTTTCAACTAGGCATCAATCCATATGTTACCAGATGGGTAGTAAACTGGCTCACTGATAGAACCCACCTAGTCAAAATAGGGGAAGCCACCTCAGGCAGTAGATCCATAACAAGTGGCGTACCCCAATGTTTGATCTTGGGGCCTCTGTTATTTGGGATATACTTTTCTGAGGTGCAGGCCAAAACCTGTGGGCTGTGGCTGACCAAGTTTGCAGATGACTGCAAGCTGGGTGCTGTCATAAATTCCCCTAGTGATGTGGAAATCCTCCAAGAGGGTCTCACTCAGACAAATGACTGGTGCCAGAAACATGGCCTCAAGCTGAATACCAAAAACTGCATCATCATCCCCTTTGGAGAGAGTGACATCCCCACAAATTATCACATTAATAACCATGTTCTAAGCACGCAATCAGTTGTGAGGGATTTGGGTACTCAGGTTGATAGCAACCTGACTTTTGGCCACCATATTGCTTCCATTGTACAGAAAGCCTTCTACATGGCACACCTCATACGTAAGGGTATTTCATCCAGGGACATATCCCTTGGCCAGATTCCTCTGTCCCTCTAGTTGACTGTCTTTTCCTGTCTGGCAATAGATTACCACAGACTCTTGGATGCTTTACATTATCCCAGTTATTTGTATGGTTTGGAAGTCTCTTCCTTTATTTTTAGGCCTTCTTCAACCTCCTCCTTGCCAGCTGCCTCATTTTCCTTTGGTTCTTTAGGATCTTTTGGTACAAGGAAACATTCAGCCTTTTTCTCCTTCTCAGTAGGGTAGAGATTTTCGTTCCAAGATGTTTCTAGTTTCAAGGAAGGAGTGCTGCTGTAGACCCGTTCTAGATCTCTTCTTTTTCAACACTTTTCTAAAAGTTCCTTCTTTCAAGATGTTTTCTCTCCAGGCGCTGTTTCCTCTGTTGCTCCCCCAAGCTTTTCTGGTGTCCATGGATTTGAAGGGTGCTTACCTACACAGTCCAGTTCACCCTCTCTTTAAGAAGTTTTTACATTTTTCTGTTTCTCTCTCAAATTATCGGTTCTCTACTTAATCTTTTGGTCTTTGTACAGCTCCAAGGGTCTTTACCAAATATCTGGCCCCAGTGGTGACCTTCTGCAGACTTCAGGAATTCAGATTTTCCATTATTTGGACAACGTTTTTATTCAGGCCTCCCCTTAGCAGCTCCTGCTTTGTAATCATTACTTCACTATGCTTCTTCTTCACAGTGTGGGATTTACCCTAACTATCAAAAACTCTGTGTGGACCCCCACTCAGGACCAAGTGTTTCTGGGATTCAGGATTCAGACCATACCTATGATGGCTTTTCTCCTGCCCAACATGGTCTTCTCTTTGACTGTTAATTGTCACTCTCTTCAGTCCTTTCAGCAAAGAAACTTCTGTGAGGTCTTGGGTGTATGGCATCCACTATTCCCATGGCTTCCTTCACCGAACTCCATATGAGAAAATTTCAATGGTATCTCAAGACTGTTTGGATTCATCACTCCCATACCCTGGATTTTCCTGTTCTTCTCTTGCTGTATCTCCATCTAGAGCTCTACTGGTGGATTCACCAGATTTCCACGAATCCAGGTTTGTGTTTTCAGGTTCCTCTTTCCACTTTGGAACTGAGCATGATGCATCTGTTCATCATTGGGGAACTTCCTCCAACAGCCTCAAGTTCTTGTGATTTTGGTCTCATCAGCAGTTGGCAGACCATAACAACATCAAGAAAATGAAAGTTCTCATTCTGGCCCTTCATGCCTTCCAATCTCTTTGGGTTCCAGGTCCACAGATGATACCACAGTCATGTGATACATCAACAAACAAGGGGGCACAAAGTCTTACCTTCTTTACAGATTGTCTCTTCAGGCTTGGGATTTTGCCACCCACCATCAAATGTTTCTTCATATTATTTACATTCCCTCAGAGCACTGTCTTGTGGCAGATGCTTTTAACAGGACCAGGACAGATCTTCATGAATACACTTTGCAGGGAGGTGTTCCTAGACATAGTGCATCAGTGGGGTGCTCCTCAAGTAGATTGTTTTTCCTCCCCTCTGAACAACTTCTCCAGTTTTGTTCCACAGTGCCAAGTCCTGTGGCTTGAAAAGTGGATGCCCTGTCTTCCTGGATGAGGGATGTTTATGTATGCCTATTCCCCTCTTCCTCTTTTAGCAAATGTCCTGCACTAAATCATGTGGGACAGGACCAAAATCTTGTTTGTGACTTCCTTTTGGCCGAAACAGCAGTGGTGCCCCCTACTATTTTATCTGGCCAGCGGCAGTCTTCACAAGTTACCTCACAGGATGGAGCTTCTCACACAGGACAAGAGATCTTTCATTCACTATCACTTACCCATTCTTCAGTTGACTCTTTGGGTGATATGGCTTTGATTCCTTTTAGACACCAATTTGCTGTGGCTGTGTTTCAGGATTTGAAGGAGGGTAGAAAACCAACTACTGGTAAGTCCTATGTGGCTAAATGGAAGAGATGTTCTGTTTGGTTTCCAAAGCATGACCTGTACCTCCTTTCTGTGTGTATTCCTACATCCTTTTCTTATTTCTGTGAGTCGTTCACTTCTGATCTGGCATAATCATCTGTCAAAGCTCATTTGTCAGCCATTTCTGCTTGTCTGCCTTAGAATCGACCCTTTGATTCTTGTTTTGAAGTCAAACAGTTTTTGAAAGGCAACCTTCATAATAGCCCTCAAGGAAACCTAGTTCTCTTTCTTGGGGCCTTACTTTTATTTTGGAAAAATGAATTCTGTTTCCCTTTAAGCCTGCAGTTTCCTCTTCCTTTCTGCACTATACTTGGAAGACTGTACTGCTGGTGGCTGTTACTTTTGCTAAAAGAGTCTCTTTATTTCAGACACTCATGGCAGTCCCACCTTTTTGTTTTTTTCACAAAGACAGGGCCTCTCTTTGTACTAATCCTTCTTTTATGACCAAGACGGTTAATGATTTGTCTTTGCATCAAACAATTCATCTTCCTTCCCTTTTCCCCTATCCACAGAATGCTAGTGAGAGAGTTCTCCACACCTTGGATTTACATAGACAACTCTGGTATTAGCTAGATAAGGAAGAAGATGTCAAAGAGTCGGAGCAACTTTTTGCTTCTTTTCACTCCAGAAAAATTGGATTTGGCAGTTTTTAAGCAAACCATGCCCTCCTAGGCCTCCGAGACCATTTCCTTTTTCTATTCGTTTCATGGCAAACAGCTTTCTTCTTCTTTTTGTGCTCACTCGACTAGGTCTGTTGCGTTTTCCAGTGCTTCTTTCAAGTGTCTGGATAATAGATCCATTTTGAAAGCTGTTACTTGGTCTTCTGTGCACACCTTTACCAAACTCTATCTGTTGGATGTCATTTCTAGGGCCAAGGCGGGCTTTGTAAGGCCCATCCTTCATGGATTTTTGGAGGGTGCTTCTGTGGCTCCCTGTTCTCATCCTCTCCAGTAATTTTGTACTTTGCTAGTTGTAAAGAACACAGCAACAGTGGTAAGGAAGGACATAGTACCATGGCAGTACATGTCCTGCTTCTCACCGCCGCAGGATTCTGCCCCTCCCCTCTTACCTCTTTTTCTTCTCTGTTGCCTTCCTTCTTACCCAGAGGTCTTCCTTACATCTTTTTTTTTCTCCTTCTTCTTCTCTTCCTGGATGTACATGCTATTGCTTTCCTCTTGGATTGCTTTTCTGGGGCAATTCAGTTCTGAGGATTAGGTGCTCATATGTTAAATATGTACCTTACACCTTGGACATAGGACAGATGTCTGATGTTTAGCTCCTGGAAGGTGTACAGGATTTGGTATGCTGACTTGGATGCTCAGCTATCCTCAGCAGGATATCCCAGTTGTAAAGAATACTGCAACAGTGAGAACTAGGACATCTGCTGTTATGGTAAGATCTTACACAATGACACTTTAGACAGAGGACATGCACCCACACCTCATGCAAAGGATGTCCTGTCATTCTCCCTCATTTACTGCTTGCAGCTTGCAAGGTCCCTGGTTTCTAACAGAGGTACTACAGGTAGCACTAAAACCCTCACATACTTCCTGTAGGATAGGAGAGTTAATGGCAGTCACTTCTTCCTATCACCCCAGACAACCCTTCTGACACATGAGTTCCATTCTTGAACCTGAGTCACCAGTGACACAGATGGATATCTTTACTCTGCAACAGCAAGCCGCCCCAATCCCACCCTGACGTACTGTAGGTTTGGGTTAATGCTCAAAGAAGTAAATTTAGTAAATTCTTATGGAGGGATGATTCTTCACATACTTTTTGGAAAAATGCTGTTTTCCTTAGTATTAGTAGTAGATTGTCTCTTCCTGTTCCAGAAGGATATGTTATTGATCAGTTGTTAATTTTTATGTCCTCATTAGGTCAAATCAGCTAGTAACGTAATAGAAAATAATATATAGAGACAGAAGATAAAAAAAAATCACCTGAACAGACCCTTTGTAAGGACAACCATATATTCATATTATACAAGAACTGTGAGGTGTCACTCCAAAAGATATTATGCAAAATTATATGTTCCTTGGAATCAGTCTTGTCTAAATCTTTATTCATTGTGCATGTAACAAATTGTTGCAAGGAAGGTTTGTTTTTATTCTGATCGGCTAAAACCTGATATTAGTGTATCTATGAAGAAGAGATAATAGGTAATATAGAAAAGGTTACTTCTAACTGAACTGACTGGCAGTTAGTTAGTACAGATGATTAAGGCTCTTAGCTGTTAATGAGCTGCTTCTTGTAGCCCAGGATGCAGGGTTTGATTCTTTCAACCACCATTTGCCTACTGAATGAATCTGAGCTAGTTACTTAACAAGACAGTAGTCACAGATCACCCCTGTTTCTAGTGGGCCTAACTGTTTAATGAAAGTATAAAAGAAAAAAAAATATATGTAAATATATATATATATATATATATATATATATATATATATATATATATATGTATGTCACTCAAATATAGACTATCACAACATTGACCACAAAAGGTCGACTTTGTAAATGTTGACACAAAGCTCTGCGTGCACCAAGTAAACATTTTTGGCTCATGTAAAACAAAGCTTTAAAAAAATAGCATAGAACATTATTTATGTTGTACCCCTACACAGCCTGCTAATTGTGTATAATAACTCCAAGACTGCACAGTGTCAGGGGAAAGGGCACATTACCCCCAGAATTGTGGTGCAATCTTGCACACTGGTCGACCATCTGTGTAGCTGACTCAGTTTTGTCAACCAAAGAGGGATTTGACTATAATCAATTCCCTACACACATAAATATATATATATATATATATATATATATATATATATATATATATATATATATATATAAATGTATGTATATCTGTACACGTCAGTCTGTTTATTTTTAAACTGTGTAAAAAAAACATACATATTTGCTACAGCTTGAGTCCCCTGTTTAAACTGATTAATGGAGAAAAGGAGACTTTGACAAAAATACAAAAGGCATGCTTAGCCACAGTGAAAGTATTACATAGATCAGGAAAAGGAAATTGAGACTCTGTTTTTTGCCCAGTTTGTTCCAGGGATAAAGTATTTTTTGCTGGTATTTAAATCACATAAATTAGGAATCCCTCAGCACAGTTGGAATGTTATATGAAGTTCTTTATTCCAAATCATCAGTCTCCATTTTTTTCCTATTTTGTGCATGGGGCTCAAGGTGTTGCAATAGCTGTTGCCATCTTTCTTGATTCTCAATTTCTCAAAGTTGTCACAATTGGCATAATAAAGTCTTTGCCTCCCATACAAAAGGTACAAGGTTTAATCCTGACCTCTGCCCAGTGCCCGTTCGGAGTTTGTGTTTGTCTCTGTGGAGTTCCTGTCATCTTCCAAAAGGATGCTGGGTGTTTCCATCTTAAACTTACCCAAAACTGAATGGAGATGTGGGCAACAGCACAGACTCTAGGTGTTGCCTACTGAAGGAAAAGTTATATATATACTTACAGCTTTAGGCATTGACTGTCATGTGCAGTAAATACCTTCTAGATTGGAGAACATGGATCACATGCTGCATTCCATGTCAGGCTGGCCATGCAGAGGTGTAAAACATTGACTCCAGTTTATTTTTTATTCCTAATATTGATCATAATAGGTTACATTGTTTCTTTGAGTTGTAACCATTATAACAGAGCTCAAGCTAATATCATGCACTTTATATGGAGAGTCTATGCTCTTTGCATAATTAAAAATGTGCTGGTGTTTTATTTATTTTTAAACCCAGGCTTACGCCATTTAAAATACTGCTAGATATCGTAGTTGCATATGATAAACGTACTAGGAAGATTAAACTTTGGCTATGATGACAACTAAGACATTAAATTTAGAACGGTAGAAATTTAAAGTAGTGTCTTGAGTTCACAGAGCAAGAACGGTGGAGTCTTTGTGTAGATTACCTGAACTATGAAATTATTAAAAAACCCTTTACATAATAAGGAGTCTTCTTTGAGGCATATAGCTATGCACAGGAGGTCTGTCTGTTTTTTTTTTTTAATTTGTGTGTTTATATGTATAAAATGGTTACCATTTTTGGTTTCTTTATTGTATGCTCATGAGTAAAAAAACCATTAAAAAATAAAATAAAATACATTTTGGTTCCTCTTCCTTGGTATTACAGTATGATTTCTGACAGAGGGAAGCCTGAACCATCCAGTATAGAGTTCTGTGGACTCCTGCAGTATTCCGTCTGTCAGGGCTCAGTAGCCAGTGTTTTCATCCTTACAATATTTAGACACACTGCAGCATCATATGTGTATTGGGGTTGGCTGTGAGCACTTTTCCATGTAGATTTTTTGAAAAGTTTTACCTTAATCACAACTCACAAATCTATGCATTCACACAGCTGCACTTGTAGTATACTTATAGAGATAAAAGCCCTAACTGCAGCCAGCCAACCTGATTTTGATTAGTGGGTCGGATGACTGACAGAGTGGCAGGGAGGATGGGAGTTATGAGACTTGGGAGTTTTAAGGGTGTTGGAGTATAGGGTTTGTATTTTGTTTTGAGAATGCTTACAGAGAGGTTGTGGCAATGCTGTTATGTGCGATTGTAGAATAGTACTGTAAGGGTGAGTTTCCCCTTCCCTGCACTGTTGTGCAATTTTGAGAGTTCACATATATTACGTTTCATAGGTGCGAGTGCACAGAATGAGACTTGTTGTCCTGTATAAACATTTAGTTTAGAGATTTTGGTGGGTCAAGAGTCAATGTATATATTTCTACGCACTGGCTCCAGATGAGTCTGGCAGTTGATAACAGGCAGTTTCTGTTTAGTTTGTAGATTATATATGTATATATCTCTTTCTCTCTCTCTCTGTATATATATATATATATATATATATATATATATATATGTGTATATACACACACACACGCATGTATTGTGGCATGGTGTCTGCTGGGGTTGCTGAACTAGGAAAACACACTGTTGTGGAGTGATATGGCACTGCTTTTAGCTGTAGCAGGAAAAGCACTCCCAGCCATCACAGAAGTAAATTTGGAATAACTGCCTCTGGGGATTTTTAAGGTCTATTAACTCCCCAGGATGACAAAATCTTGTTTTACTGAGTCTTAGATCAAGGAAGAAGTGTGATGAGGAGTCTCCAGGGAAGTCGAGTCTAAAAACTGCGCTGGAAGCTCTCTGTCCACTATCAGCTTGGGAGTTAGAAATTACCCAGTTTCTGTTTTGTTTGTGTTATCAAGAGAAAACCGACTCCTGTTGCGAGTGCTGTTGTGTCATACAAGAAGTGCTGAAACTAATTGCATTAAACAAAATCTACATAGTGTGACTTTGGTGTTGTGAAATTGATGTGAAAGTGGATTTTTAATGTTATTTGTTACGAGAGCACTTACTGAAGTAAGACTGTATTCTCTTTTCTGTTAATCCCTATAAAAATTGAGAATGTTTCTGTGGCTGGAACTATTAAATAATCCTACATTGGAGGACTGCAGTGGACACAAAAAGCATTATCTGGAAACACATTTATGAAGCTACCCGAAGAATGTTCTGCCTGTGTTTATTTTCCCCTGTCAGAACAGTAACATGTTATGAAGTCACCTGAAAGTGCTCTGCATGAGTTTGTTTGTATTTACCTATAAATGCAAGCTCTGTTGAAGGAAATGTATTGTGCTTGACTGAAAAGCTGTAGTGCATTGACTGTAAAAAGTTCCTATAGTTCTGAAAATCTTGCGCCCATATAGAGCTTCAACTTACTTTATGGCAGTTTGAAGGGAGTGTGACTGCAGACTGTGAAAAACCCTTGAGAAATATGTGAAATAGCTCTTTAAAGGGCTCTTTTGGCAGTTTTAAGGATTGTCTGAAAGAAATCTAAAGCCCTGGGACTAGGAAAAATTGAAAAAAAAACATTTTTTTTGAGGCTTTAATGCAGACTGCTGTAACAATACATTGTGAAGGAAGATAATGTTGAGCATACTTGGTTGTCATCAGCTGGAATGATCCCAGGCAAACACAGGGAGGACATGCAGACTCTAAACAGAAGGCACCCCAGCCTAGAACAAAATCAGAGTACCTCCTGTTGTGAAACAACAAATGTTCACCATATTGATCACCACTGCAGAATGCACATTTTAACGGACTGTGTCACAAGACTTGCCTATACTTTTAAATGGGAGTGCTGTTTTTTTCTGTCAGTTTAAAAGTTGTTTAATGTAACTGAAAACAATATTTTCTGTAGAGAAACAGTGTTTGTTTTACTTTGGGGGTCTGGCAAAGAGTTATGTAGTGCTTTTTACTGTGTGTTTGTAGGGAAAAAAGTCATTTTAAAAGACTTTACATTTTTACCAGCTTTTGCTGCTTCTTTTCCTGGAGAAACAGATACCACTTTCAGCTTGACCATGGAACAAACTACCGGTTCCACAGTCTGTCCTTCTTCCAGCCACAAAAAGAAAAAAATTAAGCATACAGCCTTTGCCATCATAGCAGGGTTGAAATGTGCCTCAGTGATAGGTGGGTGATTCTACTGCGGCTATAGCTTGTTCCTCTACTGTGGATCAAGGTTTAGTCACATCCACTGTGGTTGTTGGGATCTCCTCAGTGGGCAAGGGCAAGCCACTCTTGTCAGTCCTGAGAGATGGAACAGGGAAGGCTTCCCTGTTTAGTCAGAATGATGTGCCCATCCTCGGGGAAGCTACTGCTGCCATTAATAACACAGCTGGCCCCATTTTTCATGTCAAAAAGAAACCGAGAACTAAACATGTATCTACCACAACAAAAAGCCACTTCACCTTCTCAATAAACACAATGACCTGGATCCAAATTAAAGTATAAGTCCAACTGCTATTTAAATTGCAAAGAAATACCACGTAGTAAAACAAGAATACTTTATTGTAGCGCCTCGGTGTTACCACCTTCAAGGAATGAAAAGAACTACAAAAAACATGCCTTTTATATTACAATGTGAATTGCAATCAATCAATTAAACAATCAATAAAGTAGGTTCCTATTTTAAAGCAAACACTTCCAGTTCAATTCATTGTTTAAACCCTTAGGAACCAAAGTTTTATATTTTAAAATATAAATACTTTCCCTATATAATAATTTCTGTTTTAATATATTTTTATTACCTTCAATATACTCTATTTGCTCTAAAATAGTGCCATGCAACAAATTAACATCACTACTGTGGTACATTTTAAAGTGTGAAGCAATTATTTTATCTTCCTTAAATTTTTTTATGTCTCTCATGTGCTGCATATATCTAACACAAAACTTTCTTTTGGTCTCCCCTATATAATACAGGTGACATGGACAACTTAAAGCATGTATAACTCCTTTACTTTCACAGCAAAATGTACCCCTAGGTTCAAATTTAACATTGTTCATATTGTGAAATGTATTAACAATATGTGCACATATATTACATTTGCCACATTTAGAAGTTCCCTTAACTAACAAAGGTCTTCTAATCTCCATTGTTGGCATACTAAATATACCACGTACTACCATATCCCTTATATTCTTACCTCTAGTGTATGGAAAAAAAAGTTTTTTGGAGTAAAATATTCGCCAAAAATGTATCTTGTACTAATTACTTCCAGTAATGTTCAACCATCTCTATCATTTCTTTACTTTTATACATAATATACTGGATCCATAGTGTGCTGTTTATTTTGATTATTTCCCTCACAATTTTGATGTACCCTGTTACTTCCCGTCTTTCTATTTATGTCCCCTAATTCACTAAGTATCTTGCTTTGGGCCTCCTGTATACTACCCGAGTCATACCTTCTTCTCAAAAAATATTTGTAGTTTGTTTTATCTCCTGTATCAGTAAGTCCTTTTCACTACATAACCTAGATATTCATAATAATTCCCCATAGGGTAAAGCTTTCAGCACATAAGCGGGGTGGCAGCTAGTGGCATGAAGGTACTGGTTGAACATCTATGTATGTCTGTTGTAATAATTCCATTTTCCTTTCCTTCCAAAACAAGGTCCAAATATGTAACCTTTGCACCTTTCTGTAGGCCTTCAAATGACAGACCAAATGAATTTGTGTGCAACTCAGACATAAAATTTTCAACTTCTTTCCAACCACCCTCACATACAAATATCAAATAATCTATATACCGAAAATAGAAATCAACATATTTTTTTCATAAAACCTAACTTAAATAAAAAAGTGATTTCAGAAAAAGACATAAAAAGGTTAGCGTACAACATGGGGGTAAAAGCTGCCCCCATGGCCGACCCTGTTTCTGTCTATACATTTGATTATCATAGGTTCATAGGTTGGTACTAGGCTATCAGCCCTAGGGCCTATACAAGCCTAGCCATAACAATTCCCTGGCTAATTCTTCCCACATTATTTACTTCCCAGGACCCCTGTCTAGCAGGGTGACTGACGTGATCCCCGGGGTGAATTTCCTTTCTACCATCCAGTCATCAAGGTTCCTTTTGAAGAGGGCCAAAGAGGCGCTCTGCTTAGAATGTATGGGCAGTCTATTCCAGAGTCTAGGGAGCCTCTGGGTCAGGAACGTATTCCTCCAGCATGTTGTGCTTATTGTGATGACAAGGTTTAGATCCCTGGAGCATGTGGCTCTGAGGGATTGGGATTTATTTAAGTGTAGCATGTCCAACAGCTCTGGGTTTGACATGGCCTTGTATGTTAAGCAGAGATCGCTTCTGAGTAGACTGCAACAGAGTATAGCTGGAGTTTTTTAAGGCGGTCAGCATAGGGCATCTGCTTTAGGCCTGTGACTCTTCTAGTGAGGTATTTCTGAGGCCTTTCCAGTTGTTGCAGATGTCTTCAGAGGTACATACCAAATGGGGCATTGTATTCTATAATGGGTCTAATGAGGGATGAGTACAGTGGGACAATGGCCTCCTTTTTTCTGGATGAAAAGCCCTTAGTGATGAGGTGTGCCATATAGAATGATTTCCTGACTGTTGTGGCAATGTGGTTATTGAAGTTGAGACCACTGTCCACCTGTGGCCCTACGTCTTTTATCACACTTTCAGTGTTTAGTGTACTGCCACTTATGTGGTAATTCATGAGTACATGTTTTTTCCCAAAGGGGATAACTGTACATTTCTTGGCATTGAGCTTGTGCCCATGGCTCTGGCACCAAGCATCTGTTTCTGTAAGGCCCTTTTGTAGAGTATCCACATCATTTGGGGATTCAATAATGGCTCCCAGTTTGCAGTCATCTGCGAACTTTGTTAGCCAGAGTCCCTTAGTGTTGGCCTGTACTTCAGAGAAGTAGATGCTATACAAGAGCGGTCCCAGGACTGAACCCTGAGGTACACCACTTGTCACTTGTCTGGAGTTGGATTTGGAGTCAGCTACTTTTACAGTGTGGGTTCTGTCAGTAAGCCAGTTGGCAACCCTTCGAGTGACATAGAGATTAATGCCCAGCTTAGTAAGTTTATCTATGATTCCAGAGTGGGGGATGGTGTCAAAGTAAAAATAATTATTTTTCAAACAAAAATCTACCACATCAACAAAATTAGAAAAGGGGCTGTCTCCCAAAATGTACTTGATGGCCTCTAATCCATCCTTATAAATATTGTTGTGTACAAACTTTGACATAAAGTACTAACCAATATTTATTCTTATTCCAAATTATAGGAGATTTTTTTTTCAGGAGATCAAAACTATCCTGTACATATACAGGTAACTTCTGGACATAAGGCAACAATACCTTATGTAATACCAAACCAATATCGTGTAAAAAAATACTTGCAGGTGGAAATTATCGGCCTGCCTGGGGGATTCTCTAAATTTTTATGTACTTTAGGCAGGCAGAAAACAAATAGCTTTTTCACTGTTTCTGTTAAACGACCTATCTCTTATATCCTTTTCAGTGAAATAACCTAACCTTACACTTTTTTCCAGCATTTTTTCATAGTCAGTTAAAGCTTGTTCATATGCTTTCCTGTCACATTTCTCATACACCTCATCAATGTATTTATTTATTACAGGAATAGTAGATACATCAATTCTACAATATGCATTTAAAACTTTGTTTTCATTTTCATTTCCATTTATAACAAACATTTATTTCTTCAATACCTTCACAACAGGAATAAATGCTATCATCAGACTCATCTCTAACTTGAACCATATTATTAATTTCCATATTCTCTTTATCTATTTGCATGGCAAAATAATTTCTTAAATACAACTTACAAATGAATCCAAACATTTCTTGTTTCACTACATGAGCCCTCTGTATTACCGTGGGCACAAATTTAAGTCCAAGATTTATAATTTTCCAAGTTAATAAAAAAACTGGCAAATAAAGGTAATAAAATAGTAGTTATGAATGTAATGTAGTATTATAGAATGTGCATGGATCACTTGGAAAATGATGAGGTGTATGAGAAATGGGATAGGAAATTATATGAGCAAGCTTTAATTGACTAACCCTTACTGTTGAAATTTAAACTGTCAAAAAACAGAAGCTTTCTGTAAGAGTTTTCAGCAGTTGAGTGGGTCTGCATAGCCCTTACTGGTGAAGTTTAAACTATCTTTTAAAAGACAGAAGCTTTCTACTAGAGTTTTCAACTGTTGGGTGGGTCGTTTGCAACAGAAGCTGTCTGTTTAATCGCAAAGCTTCTGTTAAGACTTGAAATTTTGTGTAGGATAACTCAGGAGCTACTTAGCAAAACTCAAAAGTTTCTATTAAACTCTCAGCTTTTTAAAAGGGGAAACTCAAAGGAACTGGGCAAATAGTGCTTAACAGTGGAATAGGGAAGCAGCATTACCAGGGAAAGAGTGATTACTTTACCCACTTTCTCAGATTGTTTTCTGTAGTCTCACGGCCTGGCTAAGACCACGTGGCAGCTGAAATGCCAATCAGGCCTTTGTTTCTCTAGTTACCCTGGTTACAGGACCAAGGTTTAATAAACCCTGTTTTCTGGCACCATTTTTAAATCGCTAGTGCTTGCGGTACCCAGCGGCGGTAAGACCACCTTGTTTTTGCCTTCTAAATATCCTTCTATAAAGGAATTCACTGTAGTTTAATTTAAATGTTTTTTCTAATGGCTTTATATTTGGGATACACTACATAGCTGTGCAGTTGGCTAAGGAAGCAGAATGCCTGTTTATATTGTATTGTGCTTATAGAGTGGTGCTGCATACCCTCACAGGATAGAAAATGAGTGTAAATTGTGAATGTTGATTAAATACAGAGAACAGGCTATGGAAATATGATATACTGTTTATACCAGGAATGCTCTACGACCTGTTTACTAGTTAACTAAGAAACACTCCAATTAAGCAGCAATATAGCTAGGAAAGGAATAAAAGGCATACTCATATTGTACTAAATAATGTCCTCTAAATGTGTATAGCATTGAACTTGTGTGTGTCTAAAGCTACATTTAAGGATCTGTTGCCCTACTGTGTCTGCTGCTACTTAGAGGTGTTTGCTTACTGACTCAACGGTCAGTTTAAGGACCTGATAGCTTAATGCATTAACAGCCATTTTAAGGGCCT
The DNA here is from genome assembly GCF_019279795.1 of Protopterus annectens. Lineage (NCBI taxonomy): Eukaryota > Metazoa > Chordata > Ceratodontiformes > Protopteridae > Protopterus > Protopterus annectens. The sequence goes on from NC_056739.1 coordinate 1,983,570,078, forward strand.
GTATGCTTACTGCTTTAATGATCACGTTAATGACCCGATTGCCTACTGTGTATGCTGCTGTTTAGAAGTGTAAGGACATTACATATTTGTTTGGATAGAGGCTTCTTATACTGTCCTAACCTGCACCTATATTTATTCCTTTTCCCTCCTAGGATACCTACTAAACTCCCTGCCCAACTCAACTTGCCCTCACTGAAAGACTTGCAACGGAGAGGGACTGCTGGTAAAAGCACTGACTCCAATCGCAGTCCTGATAAAATATTTGCTGTACTAAATCACCTGAAACTAAGGGAAAAGATTCATATTTTTGTACTTTAACCTAAGTGTTGTAACACACTGCTCGGGAGCCCTGTAGCACTGACAAAATAATACTAGACTCCCCATAGCCCTTACTGTTGAAATTTAAACTGTCTGTCAAAAAACAGAAGCCTTCTGTAAGAGTTTTGAGGTGTTGGGTGGGTTGGCATTGCCCTTACTGGTGAAGTTTAAACTGTCTGTTAAAAGACAGAAGCTTTCTACTAGAGTTTTGAGCTGTTGGGTGGGTCGGTGCAACAGAAGCTGCCTGTTTAATCACAAAGCTTCTGTTAAAACTTGAAATTTTGTGTGGGATAACTCAGGAGCTGCTTAGCAAAACTCAAAAGCTTCTATTAAACTCTCAGCTTTTCAAGAGGGAAAACTGAAAGGAACAGGGCAAATAGTGCCTAACAGTGGAACAGGGAAGCAGCATTACCAGGGAAAGAGTGATTACTTTACCGACTTTCTCACATTGTTTTCTGTCATCTCATGGCCTGGCTGAACCTGCTCCATTCGCCCCGCTGCACTCGGCTCACTCCTCCTCCCTACCCCACCCCCAATTTCCACCCAGCCTCAGTGCAACTAAACTTATACTATCTACTATTACTACTCACTCTCACTACTCTAGCCTACACCACATCCATACACACTAACATTAAACAATACCTTCCACATAACACATACTTTCACACACACACACACACACACACACACACACACACACACACACACACACACACACACACACACACACACACCAATGTTGTAATCTGCTCCACACTATTTAATGATAGCTCATTATTTTATATATATATATATATATATATATATATATATATATATAAAACACACACCACACTACCTCTCAGTAGACAAACATTATCTAGAGTTATTATAGACCTAGCACATGCTGTAAAACTCAAACTATTCCTTAAAAAATGGCTACTAATCTCAGGAGACATACACCCCAACTCAGGTCCATGCAACAACATTCTCTCACACAAACAGAAATCAGACCTACTTATTATTAACCTAAACTCAAGAAGTATATCTAACAAACTGCATGAATTACACGCATTCATAGTCCATTACTCCCCAGATATACTAACCATTACTGAGACCTGGCTAAAACCCACCACCCAAAATGAAGAAATTCTCCCCCCAGGCTATTACATCCTAAGACTAGACAGAGATGCCAAAAAAGGGAGGCAGAGTTGCAATTCTATTTAAAAACACACTTAACCTCCAGCCTGTGCAAACCCCACTTCCCAAATTTCTGAATGCCGAAACATTAGGCCTTGTTTTATCCCTAACAAACAAAAAGAGAATCAACATCCTCTGTAGTTATATCCCTCCAGGAAATAACTCTCCTATAATAGAGAAAATCTTACAATGGGCTACAGTCAACCTGCCTCAAGAAACTATCCTGTTAGGCGGCCTAAACTTAGACTGGCTAGCCTGCAACTCTAACAATCCCTCAAACCATGTTAACTTATTTGGATTCTCACAACTAATTCAAGAACCTAAAAGAGTTGACAAAAAAATCCCCAAAACAATCAATCCTCGATTGGACTTTAGTAAATTTCCCCTAGCAACATTACCATGTGGGCTGTCTACCTGATGAACTTGGTGAACACTGCCCAACATTCCTCCTTCATAAACAGGTAAACATACCCAAACCCATACTGTATAAGGAAACTAGAGATGAACACAAGGTAAATCCACAAATTCTTAACAGTGTGTTACAATGTAACTGGCACCCACTACAAACTCTAGCATTAGACCAGACAGTTGAGCTTTTCAGTAGCTTTTATGAATGTTCTAAATACAGTTGCTCCCATTAGAAAATGTAGAACTAAAGTAAACTATGCCCCTTGGCTGAATAGGTCCACAAAAGTCTTATTAAAAGCCAGAGACAATGCCTGGAAAATCTGAAAAAAGAATAACACTACACAAGATAGACAAAAATATCAACAACTTCGGAATCAGGCCAAAAAACAAACACAACTGAATAAACAAAGCTACTTCCTGGGTATCCAAAACAAACATTCCAAAACCCCCAAAAATTCTGTCAAGCTATCAGTTCCCTTCTGAAACCCGACAAAACTACCACCCTAGCTCCCAACACCAACACTAATAATGACAGCATAGCTTCTCAATTTAACCATCACTTCACAGTATCTATTCTGTCATTATCTACCCAGCTATCTAACAATAACTCTCTAACTCTATATCCACCCCCACTGTAGATCACAATATACCTTCCTTTACACTTTCACTCATACCAACCTCCATAGTTAAAGAACTACTCTCAAAACTAAAATCTACCACTCTCGCAGTAGATAGTTTACCCGCTAATTTCCTAAAATTAGCCGCAAAGCCCCTAGCCTTCCCTGTCTCAATTCTTATAAACTGCTCCATACAAGAAGCTTACATCCTCCAACTATGGGAAGTGTCATGTATTGTCCCCTTCACAAAGGTGGCAACTCCTATGAGCAATTAAACTACCGCCCCATTTCTATCCTATTCCCCTATTCAAGCTCCTTGAGAAATGTATTCACTCTCAAGTGATGCACTTCTTAACCTCACATAATCTCCTCTTCTTCACACAGCATGGTTTCCATCCAAACCATAGTACTACTGCTCTTCTCTCTTTTACTAACCAGGTTAACCAACTTAGAAACAACAACAACTTTGTATCAGCCATATTTTTAGATCTCTCTAAGGCATTTGACACGGTCTCACATAACCTACATTTAGACACACTATCCTTCATGTCCTTTGCCCCCTCCACTACTGCCTGGTTCAAAAACTATCTCTCTGATAGGAAACACTCAGACAAATGGCAAGGTGTACTATCTCCTCTACTACCAACTACCATAGGTGTTCCACAAGGCTCAATACTGGGGTCTCTACTATTCAACATTTTCACCAACAAACTACACACCTCCACCCTGCATGAATCACTTATACAGTACGCAGATGTCTCCACTCTAATCTCCTCAGCCCTGTCCCTAACTACTCTTCAAAAACTTACCCAGGAATCCTTCAGCTCCATTGAAAAATGGATTACTGATATCCAACTGAATCTAAACCCCAACAAGGCCAAATTACTTATATTCACCCCCAACAAATCCAGAACCACACCTCCTTCCTTCACTATCACCTCCAAAAATAGCACCACAATTTCTCCCTCCCCCCATACTAAGCTCTTTGGCGTTGAAATAGGTAAAGATATTCACTTTGATGTCCATATCTCTCAAACCATTAAAAAAGTACATAAAAAAATTAGGAACTTTATACAAACACAAAAACTTCCTATGAGACCAAGCACGAGTCACCCTAGCCCAAACCCACCTTTTGTCTACCCTAATGTATGCATCACCAATCCTAACCTACATCAGGAAAACAGACCTAGACAAACTAGAGTCATGTTTTAATAAGATTTCAAAATTCGCCAATAACTCTACTTTTAGAAGCCATCACTGCCTTGCCCTAAAGGAGCTACAGTGGTTAGAACTTCCTCAATTAATTAGTTACCACCAACTAGTCCTCACCTTCAACATCCTAAAGAATCCCCACAAGACTCCAGCCCTAAATCAACTACTAAACCAATATTCGGCAAACCGTCCAAGAAAGCTTAATTTACACATAGTAGGCTTTCGGGTGGCCTAATGGTTAAGGTGTTTGCCTTGCAAACATAAGGTGTAGGGTTTGAATCTCACAAGGAATAATTGGCTAGGCTTAAAATGGCTAATAAGGGCAGTTACCTAGTACTAATCTATGAACTTTTGGGTTGGGAGGGTGGCCAAATGCTTAAGGTGTTTGCCTCACAAACACAAGGTGCAGGGTTTGAGTCTCACAAGGGATAATTGGCTAGGCTTAAAATGGCTCGCAAGAGCAGTTAGCTTAGTACTAACCTATGAACCTCTAATCCAACAAAAACCTTCTCTGTATATCCAAAACCAACAATACTGCAAGGAAAGCTCTTTTCTCTCATACCATAGCTAGAAAGTGGAACAACCTCTCCTAGAATATGTTTTCAGGACCATCTATCTCACTGTTCAAAAAGTCACAAGTCACACCTCTTGCATTCCTGGCTCTGTCCTTGCATCACATAAATGCTTTCCTGCTGCCCTCCAATCTGTCCTACCTTCCTGTCTTCTCTGTTTACTGTCTCTATAATAACATTACTAACAACTCCTCAAATAATGCCATACAGGGCCTACTATGTGTAAATTAAGCTTGCTTGGAACAAACCATTGTAAATTTATTATGTCTTGTGTGATGTTTCATTTGATTGTATTGTTTAATGTGGAGTTTTTTTTTTTTCTCCCAAGACCTCAAATACTGCCATCCAGGGCCTACTATATGTAAATTAAGCTTTCTTGGAACAAACTATTGCTTTATTTCTTGTATGACATATCTTTGATTGTATAATTACCACTGCACATATTGTTTAATGTTTAGCTTTTCTCCCCGGGCCTCTGCTGTAAATGGACCTCATTCCAGTCAGACTTTCCCAGTCAACAAATGTAAAATAAAATAAAAATAAAATAAAACTGCTGTCTGTTCTTGTGTTAAACTACAATTTGATAAGTTTAACACCAAATTGGATTCAGTACATAACTTTTTATCACTAGCGTCTAAATCTTTTATTGTATTGTTGACCGTTACTCTGTCCCTGCTTAAAGTCTCTTCTTTGGCCGTCATTTGAATTATTTCCATTGGTACTATAGTTCTGGCCCCTTTTTTGTCCTTGCTGGTACTGGTTCTGCTCCCCCTGGTTCCGAAATGCTCGATGATGTTCTTCTGGATGTTGCGGTTGAGGTAGATCTGGAAATTCCTCACTTTCGTCTGTTCCATAATACCTGGCTTCCTCCAACGACACAAAGGAAGCAGAGGAGGCCCTTTTGAAGCTTACTTGCTGAGGTTGCTGGCTCCTCTGCTTCCGATTAGACGAGAGCACAAACTTGTGCCCTCCTTCATAATCATTAATATTCCTTGTTAGTTTAGTCTTTTTATATTCTGTTAGGTCTGATTCTACAGAAGACAACTTCTTATTAACTTTTTCTAAGAAGTTGTTAATATTCTGCACCCCCAGAGCTGTGTAAGTAAAGGAGTTATATATGCTTTAAGTTGTCCATGTCACCTGTATTATATAGGGGAGACCAAAAGAAAGCATATACTTCTCAGAAGTACAGGCAAGCACGGAAGGGCTGTGGCTGACTAAGTTTGCAGACGACTGCAAACTGTGTGCTATAATAGAGTCTCCGGCCGACATGGAGATCCTCCAGAAGGGCCTAAATGAGACTGATGCATGGTATCAAAGCCATGGTCTCAAGCTAAATGCAAAAAAATGCGTAGTAATCCCCTTTGGAAAAAACAGAGTACCCACAGACTACAACATAGGAGGTAATCCCCTGAAATCTGAAGAAGAAATAAGGGATCTAGGGAACCAAGTAGATAGCCAGCTTTCCTTTGATAACCATGTTGCCAAAGTGGTTAGAAAATCCTTCTATGTGACCCATCTGATCATGAAAGGGTTCGCATCAAGCTCTAAGGATGTAATGGTGCCCCTCTACTCTTCCCTCATCAGACCCATTATTGAGTACAATGCACCAATTGTAATGTACCTGGCTAGACATCTCCAGCAGCTGGAGAGACCACAGAGGTACCTAACCAAGAGAATTGCTGGCCTCAAACAGTTGCCCTATGCAGCACGATTGAAAAAGCTAAGACTGTTCTCTGTTGCATACCGCTTTCTCCGAGGCGATCTCTGTCTAACGTACAGAGCCATGTCCAACCCAGAATTGTTGAACATGCTCCAGCTTAGCAAAACCAAATCTACTCGAGATACACGCTCTAGGGATATAAACCTCAACACAATAATGAATAGAACATGCTGGAGGGATAGATTCCCTTCGCAGAGACTTCCCTTACTATGGAACAGGGTCCCGATCTACATAAGACAGAGCCCCTCACTATCACTCTTCAAGAGGAACCTTGATAAGTGGATGGGTAACAGAAAGTTCACACCGGGGATCACACCAACAGCGCTACTAGATAGGGGCCAAGGGTACTAGTTGCTAGTACAAGGGTCTAGGGAACTACTAAAGTGGCGGTGAATACTGTACAACGTGGCTGGGCTAATAAATGCCTTCGGGCAGATAGCTCAGTACCAACCTATGAACCTATAAAGTTTCGTGTTAAGTTTATGGAGCAGATGAGAGACATAAAAAAATTAAGGAAGATAAAATAATTGCTTCACACTTTAAAATGTACCACAGTAGTGATGTTAATTTGTTGCATTGCACGATTTTAGAGCAAATAGAAGGTAATGAAAATATATTAAAACAGAAATTATTATATAAGGAAAGTATTTATATTTTAAAATATAAGACTTTGGTTCCTAAGGGTTTGAACAATGAATTGAACTGGAAGTGTTTACTTTAAAATAGGAACCTATTTTATTGATTGTTTAATTGATTAATTGATTGTAATTCACATTGCAATATAAAAGGCATGTTTTTTGTAGTTCTTTTCATTTCTTGAAGGTGGTAACACCGAGGCACTAGAAAGTGTTCTTGTTTTACTATGTGGTATTTATTTGCAATTTAAATAGCAGTTGGACTTGTACTTTCATTTGGATCCAGGTCGTTTTGTGTAAACATGTATCTACACCTCTTCAAATTTCCTTAGACAGGAGTAGTTTACTGTGTCTGGTTCATGGCTTAATTGGGGATACTGAGTCATCTTATAAGATAGTTTCTGTTAAAGAAAGAGGGATACCTCTTTTTCTGAAGAGACTCAAGATTCGGAATCAGGACAGGAAGATGAACAGACAGACAGGGATTTCTCCTCAGTTTTCTGATTCAGCCTCAGAGGAGAGCTCAATTCTGATTCTTCCTGTAGGGATTTTTGTTTCTCTGTTTCCAAAATGTGTCAGTTTTTTCATTGGGAGGACACTGAGGTTTCTTAGTCCCTCAGAAAATACTATGAGCTGTTGCAGAAGGAAATTCCAGAACCTTCACCCATTCTCCACATCTGTCAGCCCTGAAGGAAGTATGTGTCACTGCCTGCAGTTTTCTCGATAGCCTGCTGCCCATAAAAAGCAGATGGAATGTATAAAGTTCCTCAGTCTTTAAAGTTTTTATACACTCTTCCCAAACCTGTCCTAGCAGCTATAGCTTTAGTTAATCCTAATGCGTCTAAATATTCAGTTAATTCCAATCCAGGATGGGAAGATTATTGATCAGTATGAAAAAAAATGTATGTTTCTACAACTTTGATTTTCAGAAATTTGAAATGTGAAGTTGTTCAATCTCGCCGTTCATTCTTTATTGATGGGTTCGGAGCCGATCCCTCGGCTCCGATATGGCCAGTTGCAAAGCTCTAGGTCTTCAAATAGCTCGAGACCAAGTCCCTATCCCATGATGCACCTGTGAATTACCTGAACTCTAGTTTACCGCTGCAATAGATCGGTGGTTCTGAATTTAGCTCGGGCCAGTATACTGTTTTTTCTATTATTCCTTAGTCAAAATTAGATACTAGTTGTATTTAGATAGTTTACAAAAGCTCTTGTAGCTTTTCTGTGTGTATTCTGCTTATTTAGTCCCTTTCCCTAGTGTGTAATATAGCTTTTTAGTGGCCTCTTGTTTTAGGCCTAGTTTTTGCTAGTTTACAGTGTCCTTAGTAAGTGACCTTTGTCACGTTGTTAGTGTGTAGAATTTTTTCCTATTTAGTAGCTTAGCCTTCAGTGGTTTAGGAAAGGCTTAGAATTTAAAATTACTGTTACAAATTTGTTCTTGTGTGAACAATAATTGTCTGTTTTTGCATAGTTTATATTAGAGTGTTTTCCTAGCAGCTATTTCCTTTTTTGTATAGTCTGCTTATATTGTTCGACAGTTGTATGACAGTAAAGGCTTTTACTTTTTCTTATATATATATATATATATATATATTGAACTGCATTTTGCTGTGTGTGTGTGTGTGTCTGATTTAGCCAGATTTTAAGGCTTATCATAGTTACTTACTACCTAGTTGTTTGTGTGACAGTAATAGATGACCAAGAAAAGCACCCCAAGTCTGGGTTCAAAAAGTGCCTAAAGTGTGGCCAAAAAATGTCTGTTACAGACAGCCACTTTAACTGTGTTTACTGTCTAGGGGCTCTGCATTTCTAGGGTCCTGCAGGAAAGGAAGAGCGTTTCAGGAAGCTTTGAGTGACCAAGATGGTTCCAGTAGGTCTTCAAAGTCTTTCAAGACATCGGACTCAAAAAATATCAAAGAAGTCTTCGACTTCTGCTCCACTACCTTCGGAGCCAACAGTCTTTACCTTTTGGAGGCAGTACCCAGTCTTGGAACCGGTGTCCGAAGCACCGAAAAGTCCAATTCTCCAGTCGGTACCACCTTCGGTACGATCCTCTCGATCCTCTGTCAGTCTATCGGATCTGGATGTGGATTGTGTGGTACAGAAGCTGTTATCGGCACAGGCATTAGCCAAAATGTTATCGGCTTCGAAGCCGAAGACCATTGCACCAACTCTAACTATTCCTCCTCTGAGCCATGCTGGTCCTTCGGAGCCAGAGAAGGCAGACCTGATGTTAGTGGAACCCTCGGAGCCGACGCCTGCTCTAGTGTCTTAGGCTCCATGTACTCTGACATCTTCGTTGCCTGTCGAGGACTCTAGGAGCCAACACTCTCTGGTTGGGTCCGGGGAGGACAGTCGGACCGACTTATCGGTTCCGACTTTGCCTCTCGGGATCTCGGCTTGGATGAGCTCGGCTCCTACCTTTGGCTCGGAGCCCAGTGTCGACGGTTTCTTCGGATCCGTCAGCTCTTTCACATTGGAACAGAGGTGCTTTCGATGCCATGAGGAGAGTCATGTCTCCTAGGACATCCTCGACCTCAGGTCTGCCTTCCTACTCCCCTAAAGTGCCTGTGTCTGCTTCTGCCTGACAAGTCCTGATCAAGCGTAGAGACCCAGAGCCTCAGAAAGCCCCATTTGGGTGGCCCCTGGTCTTCTGAGGAAGAGATTGTGCAAGAGGAAACACCTAGACTCTCCACAAGAGTCTCTTACATCGGATACTGAGTTAAATGAGTCAGAAGGGTTCCCCACGGTCCCCCTCTGAGGATTTCTCCTTCGCTGAGATACTTGAGATCCTTAGGCAGAGGGGTGACTGGCAGTCCAAAAGCCCTACTGAGGATGAGTCAGTTCTCCTGAAGGCTTTTGGGTCTCAGCCCTCCACCGCTTGTGTGTCTCTGCCCTTCGATGAGTTGATGCAGCTGGTCTCATGAAGGGCATGGGAGTCTCTGGATACTATGGAGCCTGTTCCTAGGAGGCCTAATAAATTAATTTCTGCCCCCCAATGACAAAACATTCCTAATGAAAGGTGTTCCGGTTGATGCCATGGTGGTGGTGGCAGCCACCAAGAAGGAAATGTCTGAGACTTGCTCTTCTATCCATCCTCCTAACAAAGACTCCAGGATTATGGATAGATATGGGAAGCACATGTTTAATTCAGCGACCTTTGCTCTCCATTTGCTGAACTGTTTAACTCATTTTACTAGGTTGCAAAGAGATCTCCTTAAGGAGTTGGGAGATGCTCTTCAGGGTACATTAGCTGCAGGAGCTTCTGACAAAGTTGCTTCCCAGCTTGCTACCCTAAATTCTGTTGTCAACTCATCCATGCTCCTCATATCCTATGCAGCTGATGGAATGAGTAGGGTAGCGGGTACAGGAGTTGCTCTTAAGAGACATTCCTGGATGTGCTTGTGTTCCTTCGTGGACCCCTTCAAGTCATCCTTCTTGAACACTCCCTTTGATGGCTCGTCCCTTTTTGGACCTAAAGTGAAGGAAACCTTAACCAGGTGTGAACAGGACGGAAAGACTCTGCCTTCGGGGTCCGTTTTTCCATCCCTACCTGAACCTACCCTAAAGATCAAAGGGGAGGAAAAATGTGGTTCCGAAAAGCCCAAGGAGCCTTTTCAGGACACACGTGGTGAACCCCCCTCCAAGGGCAGAGGAGGGGGTAATAATGGAAGATGCCACCCTCACGGCAGAGGGGGTCCGCAACACCAGGGCAACAGAGATCACTTCTGTGGGAAGCCCTACCAGTGTTCCTGAGAGGAAGCCTGACTGTCCTGTTGTGGAGGCAGTTGGGGGTCGCTTATCTTTGTACCCAGACACCTAGCTCAAAATATCAAAAGACAGCTGGGTACAAAGTATAATTTCCAGAGGGTACTTCATTCCATTTGCCACCCCCCCCCAATCATAAGAGAAGTCCCGGACATTCCACCCAGTTACAGGGAACAGGCAACAATAGAGGTCCAAACGTTGCTAAGAAAATGAATCATCCAACCAGTCCCAGCAGACCAGACAGGATCCAGAACTTACTCAAGATTCTTTTTGGTTCCAAAGAAGACGGGGGACCGGAGACCCATATTGGACCTCAGCAGACTGAACCAATACGTAAAGAAAGAGAGGTTTCCGATGGTCACACTTCAGTCTATACTTCCCTTCTTTGGGAAAGACAATTGGATGTGCTCGTTAGATCTCAAGGATGCATATTACCACATAAAAATGGCCAGGCCATTCAGGGATCATCTGTGCTTCCGGCTGAGAGCCAATCATTACCAGTTTCGAGCCCTGCCCTTTGGTCTCACTACAGCCCCCAGAGTGTTTACCAAATGCAGGTCAGTGGTCACGGCTCACCTGAGGCATTTAGGATTCCAGGTGTTTCTGTACCTAGACGATTGACTCCTTACCGCCACCACCAGGCATCAAATCATTCAAGCCAGGGAGTGCACTCTGTCACTCTGCAATCATCTGGGCATTATAATCAACTCAGAAAAATCTGCCTTGTCGCCATCGCAGCTTATCGGTTTTATCGGGGCAGAGTTGGACACCACCACCACTACACTAAGGCTTCCAATAGAAAGAGTCTCTCTTCTTCATCAACATGTCAGCATTCTGATATCAAAAGTCAAGGCACCAGCATCTGAAGTTCTGAAAGTATTAGGCATGATAGCAGCAGCAATTCTAGCCATTCCACTAGCTTGTATGCACATGCGGATACTACAATGGCTGTTGTTCACTCAATGGTCTTACCAAGAGCTCCCCATGACTCACACTATAATGATCACAAATTCTTGCAAAAAGGACCTTCAGTGGTGGTTGACCTCACTTCATGTCACGATAGGGCGCCCATTTGTGCAACCCTCTCCAGTGGCCACAGTGACCACGGACGCTTCCTTGATAGGGTGAGCGGGGGGGGGGGGCATTTTCAGGGAAAAACTGCCCAAGGCACATGACAGATCAAGAGACACATCTGCATATCGATGTCCTGGAGATGAGAGCAGTACTTTTAGCATTGCAGTACTTTCAGGACTCTCTTCCTTTGGGTACGATTGCGATTCAGACAGACAACATGTCAGTGGTCTGGTATTTGAACAAACAAGGAGGAGCCAGGTCTTACCCTCTTTTTTGCAAGGCTGTCAGAGTTTGGCAGTGGGCTGTTTCCATCCAGTGCTTTCTGTTGGCAATGCACATCCCGGGGAGATCCAGCGTGATAGCAGACAAACTGAGCAGGGAAATATTGTTGCCCCACTAGTGGTTCCTCAAGAAAGAAATAGCAGGCAGGATATTCCGCAGGTCAGCCTTGCTGTGACCTTTTTGCCAGTCACATCAACAAGAAATGCAGAAGCTACTTTGCCCTGATTCCCCCTCCGGGAGAAGCCCCAAGGGACGCACTCTTATATGATTGGCCTCCGGGTCTCCTCTCTGCTTTTCTACCAATCCCGTTGATACCCAAGGTTCTACAGAAAGCAGAAACTTTGGGAAGGACCATCATTCTAATAGCCTCTCATTGGCCTCATCAGATTTGGTTCCCCTTCCTTCGACTTCATCTTTTGGAATATCTTTGGATTATGGACCCAGTTCCAGACCTTCTGATGCACCCGTCAGGGGATCTTTATCCCTCTCTGCAGTCCCTGAAGCTCACAGCTTGGCTGCTCCAGTTCCCATCATAGCCAGGTTCCATAACCGTTCCAATGAGACAAAACAGATCCTTTTGTCTTCTCATAAGTCTTCTACTAGGAAGCTATACCTTAGCAAATTGAAAAAATTCTCTATATGGGCCTCTAAAAATAATATTGATCCATACCAAACCCCTATGGCCACCATCTTAGACTTCTTGAATATGACCTTTAACAAAGGAGCTGCAGCAGCAACAGTTCGGGTTCAATTGGCTGTTATTTCTAATTTTCATCTTAGATTTGAAGGATTGAATATCATGTCTCACAAATTATCCAAAGCCTTTCTTAAAGGGACCTTTCATATTAGACCTCCTGTGAAATCTTCCTATTCTCCATGGAATCTAAATTTTATGCTTTCCTGCATAATTCTTCCCCCTTTTGAACCAGCTTCATCTTGTGATCTCAAATTTTTGTCTTGGAAGACCAACTTTATGGTAGCTATTTCTTCTGCCCACAGAATGTCAGAGCTTCAAGCTTTATCCATCAAGCCTCCCTATTTGATATTCCATGCTGACAGAGTATCACTTAGAACAAATCCCTCATTCTTGCCCAGAGTTTGTACTGAAACCAATCTCAACCAAGTTATTGGTTTGCCAGTCTTCTTCCCTAACCATTCAAACAATTTAGAGTATATGCTGCACAAACTAGATTTTCACAGACAGCTCAGATTTTATTTGGATAGAACAAAAGACTTCAGGAAATCAGACCAGCTTTTTGTTTCATTTTCAGACTGCAGGAAGGGGAGACCAGTGGCTAAAACAACTCTGTCTAAATGGTTATCTGCTTTTATCACCTTTGCCTATTCAGCTGCCAATATGCCTTTAGAACACAAGATTAGAGCTCACTCAACCAGAGCAGTTTCTACATCATCTGCCTTTTCTGCCAGACTTCACATTGATAACATTTGTGCAGCAGCCACTTGGTCAAAACCTCATACCTTTATCACTCATTACAAAGTTGACAAGGCCTCCTTTGGATCCACGGTCCTGAGAAATGTACTCCCGTGAGCCACCTGAGATTGATGATACTTGGGAAGCTACCCATCAGTAAAGAATGAATGGCAAGTTTGAACAACTTCACATAAAGAAGTTATGTACTTACCATAATGTTCCATGTGAGTTGTTCATCTCGCCTTCATTCCTACGTCCCTCCCTCCTACCCTCTCCTGGGCTGATAGATGACTGAGACACTGGATCCATCCTGGTTACTCAATCCTTCTATTCCTTTCTCTAGGAGTGAAAGAATGACATATGGTATTAGTATATGCAGCAAACAAGATCTGAGGTAATTCACAGGTGCATTATGGGATATGGACTTGGCCTCGAGCTATTTGAAGTCCTCGAAGTTTGCAATTGGCCGTATCAAAGCCGAAGGATCGACTCTGAACCCATCAGTAAAGAATGAAGGCGAGATGAACAACTCACATGGAACGTTATGGTAAGTACATAACTTCTTTTTTTCAGACTCTTATCTTAACATTTATTCTAACTAACTGTGAAAGCATAAGTAATATTTTATCTGCAGTGTCTTCTTGTGAGCAAAAATCTGCTGTAAATAATTTAGTTTCTTCCATTGTACAAGTTACTCCTCATTGTTTATAGTGTGTGTGTGTGACTCAGTTGATACTTATTCGAGGGCTATGGCCACAGGCACTTATTTTTGAGGAGGTTTGCAAGGCTGTATTCTCAGAAACCCCAGATGATATGAAAAATGAGATTTTAAATTCTACTTTGGGGTAGAGATTTAGTTTTTGGTTTCTCTGCTGCAGAGGTTATCAGAAAGTGTGATGAAAGAGGTATGCTGATATGGGGAACCTCTAAGATTTTTCAGCCCTCATTTTCCAAGTTTTCTAAGGGATTCTCTTAACCCATCTGTCAATTTTGGCAAAAAAATATAAGTAATCGTCTGTCTTAACAAAATGTTGGTAAACAGATGTTTAAGAAAAGGCTTGGGGCAGTGTTCCAAAAAGAATCTAGGAACCCCCCCCCCCAAAAAAAAACACGGATAGTCCAACAAGTTAGAATGACTATTTAAGTAACCTTATCATCCCCTCACAACATGACGCAGAAAGTCTGAATCTCAATTTTTCCCTTTGGCGACAGATAGTTTCAGACAGAAGGGTTCTGTAGATCATTTGCAAGGTTGCAGATGGCAGTAGGAGAAAATCCCTCTTTTTTAGGGGTAATAACTCATTCACCAGACCCTTTTATTTCCCTTTGTACTTCAACACATGCTGTCCCAGGGAGGGATGGAGCCAGTTCCTCCTTTCCAGGTTTGGAAAGTTTTTTTTTTTTCCAAGAATGTTTTTACTTCTAATGAAAGAAAATGCTTGCAGACCAGTTCTTGCTCTTTCTTTCCTAAAATTCTTTGTAATAATGCCCAATTTCAAAATGATGTCACCTCACAACCTGTTATCTCTTCTTCCTCATTCGTGCTTCCTGGTAACACTAATTTTAAAAGGTGCTTATCATCTCATCCCTATTCATTCAGACTTCAGGTGTTAGTTGAGGTTTTTTGTGCCTGGATCTCATTCTTAGTTCTTTGCCTTACCTTTGCACTATGTACTGCACCAGGAGTGTTCACAAAGTGTCACTGCTGGCTACAGGGTATCCACATTTTTCCATATTTAGATGACTTGCTTATCTTTGTAGATTCTTTTTCAAATAGGCAGGGATCTCTAATTGGGTGATTGATTTCTTACACAAGTTGGGATTCAAAGAGACGATTCAGAAGTCTTTTTTGACTCCTCCTCACAGGATTATTTTCACAGGGTGTTAGCTAGACACCTCAGCTCAAACAGCTTTTCTTCTACAGGAAAAATAGATCCATGTCTAGATCTATTTCTAAGGTTTTTGCTCAGACTTTGGTCACTGCAAGGGAATACCTCAGGATCTTGAGTCTCATGGTATCGCTGACTCTCAAGATACACCTGACAAAACTAAGCATGAAAAGTATACAGTAGGTATCTAAAGTCTCTCTTGTCCCAACACCAACATCCTTTGTCTTTTCGAATCCCAGTGTTGGGTTTTGCAGAAGAGAAATCATTTGGTGGAGATAGCAAATATCCCTCAACCTGGGTCTCCCCTTTTTCCTCCCATTTCTGTGATACAGTATTAATTTTCTTTAGACACCTGTTTACTGAGGATGTGTAGCAGGTCTTAATGGAGGCAAGAAAGCCTGCTACTAGAAAATCATATTTTATAAATGGAAAAGGTTCTTTAGTTGGTGAAAACAACAGTAGTTGTTCTCTGACTTTACAATATTTGTGTGAGTTACTATCCTATGGCCTTTCTTACCCCTCCATTAAGTTTAATTTATTGGTCATTGTAGCATGCCTGACAGTGGATCCTCTTCTTTCAATGCATTCTCAAATCAAACTGTTTTTGAAAGGGGTTTTGCATAAGAGGCCTCCAAGAAAGACAGATGCCCCTCCTTGGGATCTTAATTTTGTGTTAGAGAAGCTAACGCTTGCTCCATTTGAACCAGTTAATCTGTCTGACCTGAGGTTTTTAACATGGCAGACAGTTTTACTGATTACTCTGGCCTCTGTAAGAAGGGTATCTGAGATGCAGGCTCTTATAGTGAGTCAGCCTTAGCTCCTTTTCAATAGAGACAGGGTTTCTTTGAGAACTAATCCTTCTTTTATGCCTAAAGTGTTCTAGTTTACTTTAAACCAAACTGTCAATCTCCTTGTTTTATTTTCTCAACCTAAAAGTTATAATGAAAGGTTACTCCATACTTTGGATGTCCACAGTCAATTCTGGCATTATCTTGCTAGAACTAAATCTGTCAGATTGTTGTTTAAATTTTTCATTTCTTGGGAAGGTAAGAAGAGGGGATAAACTGTGTCACAATAGACTATTTCCAAATGGTTGTCTCAGGTTATTACCTTTTGTTTTGCTCACCAACGAAACTATTAAAGGCAGGTTCAAGGCCCACTCTGCCAGGGCCTTGGCTTTTATCTATGGCTTTTTGGAAATGGTTAGATTATAGAAGTATTCTAGAAGGAATAGCCTGGTCCTCTGTACATACTGTTATAGGACATTACAAGCTTTATTTCCTTCTATAGGTCCAGATCAAACTTTGCTGGGACCATTTTCCAGGGGGTCCTGGGCCCTTCTCTTTCCATCTTCCAAATGTAGTAAGCTAAGATAATCTACCCATATAGCTAAGACTACTGCAGTAGTGATGAATGTGATAACCATAGTACAGTTGTATAAGTAAACTTACCATAACAGTAGATTTTCGAATGATCACTGCTGCAATAGCTGCTCTCTCCCTCCATCACCTTTGTTTTATGATGCGTTTATGCTAGGGTGTGAACATTTATTTTATGTTGTTCCTAGCATTGCCCTTTCAGGGTTCAGCTTCCCTCTATCTGTTGGCATGAAAGCTCTGAAGTCCTTTTTGCCCAAATCTGTTTTTTTTTTCTTTTTAGTCATGTCAGCTTGAGCTGACTGATGGTTTGAGTGCATGGAAGGTGACCTGAAGCTTTGGAAGCTGGTTGGCTAATACAACCTGTATAGATAAGGCTACTGAATCAATGATCATTCAAACTTGTGCTCTTATGGTAAGGTGATTTACACAACCGTACTTTCTTTTACCTGTACCACTATGGTACAACAAGATACTTCCTAGTAATTTAAGAACATAGCTTTCCAGTGTGACCATAAGTCTTCTGAGCAGCTAGTTGTGCTAGTCAAATGTTTATTGGTAAGTGAACTTGCAAACCCTAGTTAGGTTTGCATGCACTAAGAGGTTTTAACAAGCTATCATCTAGGTTTGCTGATTTGCTTAAGAACAAGAAAATGTCTAAGCTGATTTGTTTTAAATATTCAAGAACAGGCATATAACTAAGTACTGCACAGTTAGTGAAACCATACTGTGTCTGAAAAAAGTATTAGTGCTAGATAACAATTATACATAAAGGCATGCTATGAGGCAATGTAGAAATTGCCTCATGTACACAGACAACCCTCTCCTCCTACCACCCAACACTACAACCTGTGAGAGATGCACTTATCTAGCCAAACTGGAGGTAAAGCTCTCTCCAACCAAGACTGAACTTGACAGTCATGAGAAGGTAAGCATTTGCACTACACCACACTCCTCACATAGTCTCACTAAATCTACACCACCAAAATCCACACATAGTAACACAAAAACATTTGTGGAGGCTCTCAGTAATAATCTGTCTAAGCAACAGAGACCTCCAAAGCAGAAACGCAAGCAACCTCCATCCCCCAAAACAACCCAAATGACACATAGCCCGCAGACTCAGTGTGCCACTCAACCACAGCCAATAAAGCAAAACAACGTACCCAACACACTAGTCATAGGTGACTCTATAGTCAGGCACACTGATGTCCCACTCACCAGGCTAAACAAGGTGAAGGTTACTGTCAGCTGTTTGTCTGGTGCCAGGATCTGCCACATAACCCACGCACTTAGGTCACTCCACAACAAGTACAAATATGACTCTGTCATTGTCCATGTTGGTGTGAATGACCTGAGACGTACCTCCCTGGACTACATGAAAAGAGACATGGAAGAGCTTTCTGATCTTGTAGCACAGGCAGGTATGACCCTAGCCCTGAGTAGCATTCTGCCATCTCCCCGAATTATACCGCAGTACAAGGACAAAATGATTGACTTCAACAATTGGCTAAGCTTCTGGTGTCGTTCTAAGGGGATCCAGTATCTGTCTGCTTGGGATGACATGGTTGACAGACCACAATGCTTTGCCACAGATGGCCTGCACCTGTTGCCCCTGGGATTCCGGATACTGGCTAAGGCTTTTGCTGCCCCTATAGTGCCTTTTTTAGGCAAGGTTCAAATAACAAATTCACCACCATAACAGGAACAGGCAAGCAAAAACTGAGGGTAATGCTACTCAATGCTAGAAGTCTAAATCTCAAAATGCACTCACTCAAGGCACTCCTTAAAATGGAGAACATCGATATCTGTGCAGTGACTGAGATCTGGTTTAAGGCTCCAGAGAGCATCCCTGCACTACCAGGCTATAACTCAATCTGACAATGCTGAATTTTTAGCTGCTATTATAAAAGTTGTGAAAGGTACTGTTATGGTTTTGGAAAAGGACATGCAGGGATTGCAAGATTCAGGAAACACGGTTATATTAGTTAAATCACAATATGTCTGCAAGAATAAAGCAACCAGTATGCAGGAATTAAAGTGACATTGAGTGCCCTGCAGTTTACCCTTGCATTGTCCAAAAAATCTGCGTCCCTCCATCAACCTCTCCATCTTGTCCCAAAATGATGTCCTCTTTCTCTGTCCAGACAGTATTAGAAAGGAATTCTTTATTCTATCACATCAAGGGAATTCCTCAGGATCCTGGCTCACATGGCATCCTACATTTCAATGCTGCCTTGAACAAGGCTTCATATGGAAAAACTACAGTGGTACCTCAAAAACAGATAGGGTCAACACTTTCACTCTCTGGAGTTCGCATTGCCCATCTTGCCTAGTATCTAAAAAGAGATGTGATGAAAAATGTAAGTGTACCTCAGTCCAGGGACATCTTTCAAGTTGCCCTGAGGGACCTACTCTGTCACAGACTCCATATACAGTAGCTAGAGGATCCATGTGGAGGATCTGAAGATCTGGGGCACTTTGGATGATAGTATGAGGAAATTGCATGTAAATATAAAAAGATTATTGCTAAAGTACCAACACTAATAGCATTCACTGTATCTGGGTAAGTGGCACCCAGCACAGCCTCACAGATAATACCACAACGAGGTGATACATCAGCAAGCAGAGGAGTAACTACTCTTAAATACTTTTCAGACTACCAGTAGAAGCATGCGACGTAGACCAGGACTCTGGACTGACCCTTAGAACATCTTACATTTCATCATAGGAAAATGTTTTTACAGGCAGGCTGAGCAGGTCACAGTCAACCCCCTACAAGTGCTTGCAGACATATGTTGGATCTGACCCACAGCTCGGATGTGCCAGAAGTAGGCCTTTGTTTCTTTACTGAGCAGGTAGCTCAGGAAAATTTGTTTAAAGACAGCAGTTCAGCTGGCCAGAAAATAGATGCATTCTCCTTTCAATGGGCAGGTGTCATTCTCTGCACCTTAACTCCAGTATCCATGATCCCCAGGGTATAGACTAGAAATGGTAAAATCAGTACAGTTGGCTTAAAAGAAAGGGAACTTAGTACAGCCTAAACTCAAAACACTAAGGCTAACAACATGGATGATTTAGCATTCATCCCTTCCAGGCAGGTGTTTTCAGAGGGGAGGGAGGCTAGGAAAGCAAACACAAGAAAATCATACCTAGCAAAGTGAAAAAAGATTCTTCATCTGGTACCTTGCTAGAGATAAGGTGTTAATTCAGCTGTAGCATCCCTGGTTCTCGGGTCTGTGTCACATCATCGAAAGGCCACATTGTCAAACATCATCTTGTCAATAATGCAGGCCATCAAACCTCCCCACACTTCCCCATTAATTATATATACTGAATCCGAGATTGTACTACAGTGAGGAAAAAGGGCAAATTTGCTGATCCCTACCGTAATGCGATCTCAGTCAGAATGGTTCAATGGCCTGTATTGTCGATGAGATGATACGTTCAACAATGTGGCTGTTCAGTGATAAGACATAAACCTCTGGTTCTCCGCTACCTGTAAAACCTTTACAAATCAGGGCTATCTTATACCTCTTTGCAGGTAAATATTTCAGCTATTTCTGCCTTTAAACCCTCATGTATACTCTCTGTTGTCAGTCAGCCAGATCCTAAAAGTAGCATGCCATTTTAGATGGCACAAAAGGAAACTGTTCCATCAAGAGACCTCAGATGAGTGTTAGGAAAGCTAAACCTAGCAGTATTTGAACATGCTAATTCAGCTCCACTGAAGTGCCTCCCCTGGAAATTTTTTTTTGGCTGCTGTGACACCTACTAGAAGAACCATTTTGATCTTTCACAAGGCCAAAGTCACTCTGCACCAACTCTGCTCTCATGCCTAAGGTAGGTAGTCAGAGAAACTTTCTCTAACTCAAGCTGTTCACCTCCCCATGCTTTTTTTCCCAGATCCACAGAACAAAAAGGAAAAATACCTTTGATGTCCGTAGACAGTTAAGATTCTATAAAGATAGAATTTCAGGAATCAAAAGAAAAAAATCACCTATTTGTCTCCTTTGCAAAAGGCAGGGAAGGGAACTCTGTTAAAATGACTTGCCCACTGCACTTGGTTTTGCTACCCTTTTCATGGAAAACTGGTGCCAGGCAGTGTAAACGTACATTCTACTAGAGTCACAACAGCATTCCATGAAGCAGTTGATGACTAGTCAGTTTTGGATGCAGCTATATGTTTTTTTATTCACACCTCCTCTATGCTTTATATATATTTTTTCTGCATCCAGAGCCAGGGCAGGTTTTGCCATGACCATTTCCCATTGTTTGTTCTCTTAATAACCCAGTCTTGGCCAGCCATCTACTAGTCCTGATGCTCTGGCAGTCTACCAAGAAATGATGTCTACAACAGTGAATATTATAAAGAATATGGTAGAGTCATGTTAGAAATGTACGATTATTTTAGATATTCAGATGTATTCACTGTTGTAGCCCATGTTTCCTTCACTGTCCCCTCTATTTTCCTACTTGGGCATCCTGGTGTTTGGGTTTGTACCCTCTTTACTCACACTTTCTCTCTTTCTCATTTCCATACCAGGCAGTTTTCTTCCTCTGACCCTGCTGGAATCCATACAGGAAGATTGGGGCCTCATGGGTGGATGCTTGTCTTTGGGTATAAGACAAGTTCCTTGTCCAACAACAGAAGGAAGATCAGAACATAGTGCCAGCTAGTGCCCCTCTTTTTCCACCAATGTCCTGATATCTATGTGGTAGGAGTCAGCTAAGGCTGAGAGGAAAATTTTTATTTAATCTTTGTTGACTAGATTAGTCCCAGTAGGTTAGTAACCTCTTTTCAGGGGAGGGCCTTGGTATTGATACTACTAGGGGAAATTTGGCAAGGGCATCAGGGAAAGTCCTCAGCTTTTTTTGATAGGTGCCATGCGAATATTTTATATCCACCTGAACTACCACCAATTCAAGCAGATGGGTTCTCGGTTTAGTATCTCATCTGAAGGACGACACACTCAAGAGTGCAGCATCGCCCTTATGCTGTACTGAGTGTCAACAGTCAATCTACCTGATGTGGGAATGGAACCCACAGCCTTCTGCACCAAAGGTGAATGTTCTGCCTGCTACGTCACTGACTCTTAAATGTTTAAATGGTAAAGCTCTGGATGTTGTCTGGCTGTTGGGTTCCTGCATGCAAGAATTCCAGAACTAGTGGCTACAATAGGAAATATACCCAAGGATCTACTGTTATTGAAATGTCCTAATACAGCTGTACTTTTCTGTAGTATACGTTAATCATTTTGTGATTCCATATAGATAGATAGATAGATATATTGAAGTCCTTAAGGGGTTGAAATGTTATGAATGGTAAGTATTATGTAAAGTTTGAGACATTAAGTAGAGGAGGAGAATGTTCAGGATTAAGTAAATTGCATTCAGTCAGAGGGGTGTTAAGAGAAGAGAAGGAGTGTTGAGATTAAGAATGCTGAGGAAGGTATGTAAAATATATTCAATGAGAAAAATTTTAAGTGGAGAGAAGGAAGGGTCTAGGAAGTGAATGAGGAGACGGATGATTAAAAAGTAAAGGTGGAGTGGGCAGAATGAGGTAGATAGAGAAGTGCGGGTAAATTAAATGCTTGAGTGGAAACAGTTCATGTAATGTAGTTTAGTACAGATGTGTATGTTTTTGTTTATTTACTAATTATGTTCATAAGTAGCTAACTAGGCATTTGGTTAAGGAAACCATTGAGAATTGTAGCCCAGTTTCTCAACTGTCCTTGAGCACACTCTGGTAAAATGACTTCCTCAAAATCCCACAAGTAAGTGGAGGCTGAAGGAATCAAACCTAGGACTATAGGAAGCATATTGTTAGCATTCTTCTGAGCTAACTGCCAGAATTAAGTTATATAGAAGGGATGTGTTGGTGTTTAATTAGGTGTTGTTTTAGAAGGTCAGTTATTTTTTGTATAATAGTTTAAATTCACGTTTCTGTGGGAATGTTATTCCATTTTAGAGTCACTGAGTGTTGTAAATCACTGAAGTGGCTCGTTGATCTAATGGTGACTTATTTGTTCTGGTTTAAAGAGCTCAACAATCTAATTAGTTTGCATCTTTACACTAAGCTAAATACGGCAGTACATTTGTTAGGCTTAAATCAGATATTGTGTACCATTTTCAGTTGGGAAAGTACTGCTGTGTTTTCTAGACCTAGCCATCTATTTTTCTGTAATGCCTGACAATGATATGCTTTTTGAGGTAGCAGTGAACTTGGCATTGTTGTTGTCCCATGCTTCAAGTCCATTTAGTTGAGTTTTTGGAAGATTAGTATGGGTAGAAGAGGCATACAGAAAGAAAGCAAATATAAATCTGTGTGATATATATATATATATATATATATATATATATATATATATATATATATATATATATTGGTAGGTCACTCATTGGAAGTTCTAGCTTGGCTGGAGTTTTCATTAAGTTTTTACTGATTGTTTTTCAGTGTGACCTTTTCACTTTTTGTTTTAATTTGTTTGTTGGGATATTTTGCAGTCACCCTTATGATAATGGACATCAGCTGGGTATAACAACCCTGTGTTTCTTATGCTTAGTCAAACACTCTGCTTGTGCTATGCTGATGAGGTCATAATAAGGCCGAAATATGCATATCCATAGCTAGTGGGGTTTGGCTTTATTGGCCTGAAATTGTCCATTAAAACGACTTCAAACGTAAAAGTCATGGGCGATCAGAATCACCATATAGCTGAAACACCTGATGTTCATAAGGGTCATTTGCATATATCCCATGTGCCTCTGTCACAGGAGGTTTGGTAGGTCACTCATTGGAAGTTCTAGCTTGGCTGGAGTTTTCATTAAGTTTTTACCGATTGTTTTTCAGTGTGAGCTTCTCACTCTTTGTTTTAATTTGTTTGTTGGGATATTTTGCAGTCACCTTAATGATAATGGACATCAGCTGGGTATAACAACCCTGTGTTTCTTATTCTTAGTCAAACACTCTGCTTGTGCTATGCTGATGAGGTAATAATAAGGCCGAAATATGCATATCCATAGCTAGTGGGGTTTGGCTTTATTGGCCTGAAATTGTCCATTAAAATAACTTCAAACATAAAAGTCATGGGCAATTAGAATCGCCATATAGCTGAAAAACCTGATGTTTATAAGGGTCATTTGCATATATCCCATATACCTCTGTCACAGAAGGTTTGGTAGGTCACACATTGGAAGTTCTAGCTTGGTTGGAGTATTCATTAAGTTTTTACTGATTGTTTTTCAGTGTGACCTTCTCACTCTTTGTTTTAATATATATATATATATATATATATATATAAATAAAATATCCGCGGTGGTGCAGCGGTAGCATTGTTGCCTCACAGCAAGAGGTTCTCCTGTTCGATTCTCAGCTACAGTGAGGGGAGTGCCTTCTGTGTGGAGTCTGCATGTCCTCCCCTCGGTTGGGTGGGCGTTCGAAAGACATGAGTAAATGGGCATGCCTTCTTTGAAGGTTGAACATCGAGCTGGCACCTCGGCGTTCGTGAAAATCTGCTGCCAATCATTAGCAGACCGGAGTTCCACTGTGGCGACCCCTAACCGGGAAAAGCCGAAAGACAAACAACAACAACATATATATATATATATATATATATATATATATAGATATAGATATATATATATATATATATATATATATATATATATATATATATATGTGTGTGTGCGTGTGTGTGTGTGGATATATATGTATATATATATATATATATATATATATATATATATATATATATATATGTGTGTGTGTGTGTGGATATGGGACTCCTGAATTTGGTCGACAGAGCAAAATGTTGACTGCTGCTTAATCGACCACAGTTGGTCGACATATGCAGATAGTCGACAGATGTGCTAGATCAACAACCCCCGGGTGGGGGAATATTCCCTTCCCCTGGGATTGTGCGATCTTGGAGATAGTATATATAAATAGCAGAGTGGTGGGGGGGGGTGCAGAGGAGCTTGCACCCCTGCAAAAACAATATTATAAGTTTTGTTTGTTCGTTTGCATGCAGCGAGGAGTTTCCTCACTCATGCACAGTTGATTGTTAATGTTTGAGTTGTCGACCTTTTGTAGTTGATGTTCTTACTGTCTACATTTTGCTGTGATGACCAACCAAGGTAATAATCCCATATAGGTGTAAGCCAAAATGTGGAGTCACATTTAGTAGACAGGTTTTTGTGGTTGTAAAAAAAGAGAAAATGGAGAAATGAGTGAATGCTTATTTGTGTGAATCACACGTGGTTGAATTTAGCTTTATATAGTGTAGGTAAGCAGGAGTGTGCAGGAAGGTTAATGTTTGAATGAAAAAGTGGTTTTGCAGATGTGCAAGACTGTGTTAAAGCAGTTATTGTGAATATATGCTGATGTCCGCAGGTTAGAGTTAGGTAAAGACAGAGTCTGTGTTATGCATTGTCTATATTCTGTGTCCTTTTGTCTTGTGTAGTGATACTGTTAGTGAAATGTTTTTTAGTAATGTAATGTGTAGGGTTATGGTTATAGTTAGTACACGAGTAAAATGGTGCAAGACGACACTTGATCTCCATTTTGTAGCTGTGGTTTACTGATACAGGGCTTTTTCTAATGGGAAGAAGTATCCAGTGTTTTGTGATTCTCTGTGTTTTGTTCTAACATTTGTGATTCTCTCTTTTGATGTTCTACCTTTCATGACATAGTCATATATGTATATGTATATATATATATATATATATATATATATATATATATATATATATATATATATATATATATATATATCTATATCTATATGTATATATGATTGGCGGGATAGATTCCTGTCCCAGAGACTTCCTATACTCTGGAACAAGCTACCCATGTATGTCAAGCAAAGTTCTTCATTAGCACTCTTCAAGAAAAATCTTGATGAGTGGATGGGAAATAGGAAATACACCCCGGGGATCACTTCTGTGTCTCTGCTGGACAGTGGCACAGGAAAATAACTTTCTTGGGTGGCGTAAGCTATGGTACCTTGCTGGCTAGGCTTATGTAGGCCCTTGGGCCGATAGCCTAGTACCTACCTATGAACCTATATATATATATATATATATATATATATATATATATATATCTGTATATGTATGTATATATATATATATATATATGTATATGTGTATGTGTGTGTGTATATCATTTCATCTAAAACTCAACTTATCTAAACACAGCTTATAGAACACAACTTATCTAAACTATCAAAACTTAGTGGGGGGTGGGAGACCCAGAACAAAAGGATCTGAAGTAGTTAACTTCATTCTTTCTGCACATCTTTCTGCACATATGGGTATTCGGATCCGATTCTGATCCAAGCCGGCAAAACTTTTCAAGCATCAGCTCCAAGCTCCTCCACTACATATATTACATCACTTCCTCCTATCTAGCCCCAGATCTCGTTTGCCGCTCTATGAGTCAGCATCATGGTCTCTGAGCTTTAAGCAAGGTGGTAAGGTTTTCTGGTCTTATTAGTGTAGTTGTGTGTGAATACCTTTCCCTTTTTCCTCCCTTCTTCGCGTTTGGTCGTCTTGTTAGTTTAAAAAAAAAAAAAAAAGTGTTTGTGTAGTACTATTTTGTAGTCTGGTTTCTCGCCTAGGTCCAATCCCTTGTTAAGTATGTGTGTGTGTGTGGGCCGTTAGGGCTTTTACTGTAAGTAAAGATGTAATGTAAGAAATACACAGAGTGTGGTCATAAGCTCTCACCAGCCGATGGCCACAATCTGTGTGTTCTGTGTTTAAGGGTCGCCCATCTGTCTGCATCCTGCGACATTTGTTCAGGCTTTAACCCTAGGGCACTGAAGGATCATTGGGCTAAGCTTGTGGCTAAAGGTCTGCTACCAGCTTCTGCCCTGGAGTCTGCCTCGGTTTCCTCCCCAGCCAGTGACACTGTGCAGGCAGGGACTGAACCTCCCGCCAGGCCTGCTACATCGGATTTGTCCCAGAGAGGTAGGGACTGAAGAGAGGAGGAGAAGTGCCACAAAGAGAGGGACAGGCCCAGAAAAAGATCACCGGACAGGGAGTCTTTCTCTAGCCCCTCTTCAAAGGCACCCAGGTCTCGTTCTCCTCGGTTCCACTCTCCCTGTTTCTCGCCGGAGACGATGGAGCCATCGGAGCCGAGGCACTCCCCTCAGATCTGGCCCAGACCTGAGTCGGTCACTTCCTCCAGGTCGACTCGGAGTGTCTACGACCTTGATATGGACAAGCTGATGAGGAGGTTCATCCAGAACCAGATTCAGATGGGAGTCTTACCAGGGCCCTCTCCCATTGGAGAGGGTTTTTCTACAACTATGTTCCACCCAATTTCTCCTTCCCCGATCCAACATGAAGCTTCGGGGTTCTCAGGTCCGAGACCTTTCGGAGCTGTTGGGTTGGCGCCGGTGGTTCTCATTTCCTCGACTCCGGCCATCAACTTGAGTTCCTCGGATCCGATCTCAGATCCAGGAGACTTTCGGAGCCATGGTCAGGGAGTCGGACCCGAGGGTCGAGATCTTGCTCTTTCGGATCCCATCCTCGGTGCCCAGACTACCCTGCCGTCGGCTCCGATCCCTGCTAAGGATCCCGGGAGAGCCTCATCCTTATGAGCTATGGAGGTTTGCTCTCCATCGGCATTCGGGGCAGTGGACAGGGTTCTCTCCCAGAGGTTGAGGCCACAGCTCACCTAGTCGGATCCTACCCAGACCCCTCTGATTTTGGATTCTGCTCCCATTACCCTGTCTCAGGGACAGCTCGTGCCAAAGCAACCCCAGGTTGTTCCCCTCAGGGAACCCCCAGAGGCTTATGAATTCTCTTCAGAGAGTCCCACTGGAGAGGAACCTCGTAAGCGCAAGTGTAAGAGGAGGCAGTTGGACTCCCCTGAGTCCATTACCACCGATACAGACTTGGATGAAGGAGAGGGTTCCCCAGATCACCTACCGAGGATGTATCGTTTGGAGACATTATGGAGATCCTCTGCCAAAGAGGAGGTTGGTCATCCCCCAAATCCTCTGCAGATGAGTCCGTATTCCTGGAGGCCTTTGGCGCGGGCCCATCTACTTCCTGGGTCTCCCGTCCAGCTGACCCTTTGGTGGACCTCATCACCACTAGGGCATGGAAGGATCCTGACACCATAGAGCCTATACCCAAAAGGCCAGACAAAATTCTTTCCCTGCCGTCAGACAGGCAGGCATGGTCCAAGGGAGCCCCGGTAGACACTTTGATGGTTGCAGCAGCCACAAAAAAGGAACAGGCACAGGAGAGTTCCTCGGTTCATCCACCAGACAAGGAGTCCAGGTCGATGGATCGTTTCAGGAAGTGCATGTACTCGTCAGCGACATTTTCTATCCGTGCGCTGAATTACTTGGCACATGTCATCCGACTGCAGCAGGACCTTATATCGAAACTAACTGAGTCACCCCCGGAGTCTCTGTGGCAGCAGGACAAGCAGTCCTTTACTGTGAAGATGACTACACTGAAATCAGTGACTAATACCTCTATACATCTCCTCTCCCATGCTACGGAAGGAGCCGCTAGAGCTGCTGGTACAGGCGTTGCCTTGAGGTGACACTCCTGGATCAGGCTGTGTCAATTTGCAGACCCCTTTAAGGTGTCTTTCAAAAACACCCCTTTCGATTGATCATCCCTGTTTGGGAAGACTGTACATGACACACTAACCCAGAGTGAGGAGGACGGAAAGACTTTGTCAGCCGTCGGAATCCGCTTCTCTAACCCCCAGTAGTCCTATTCCAGGAACCAAAATGGGCAAAAGAAGATGTGGTTCTGGAAATCACAGTCTTTTCGTGACACTGAGGAATATTAGTCCCCCAGAGGCAGAGGGGGACAAGACTGATGCCATCCCAGAGGCAGAGGGGGTCCCAGAAACTTCGGGTCTAGGGAACCTTTTTCCGACAGACCCGCACAGCACCCCTGAGGCGTTGCCTGACTGCTCTACTCTGGAGGCAGTCGGGGGAAGATTTTCCTTATATCCAGCATTATGGGAGTCCATTACTGCAGACCGCTGGGTGTTAAACATCATATCCAGAGGATGTTCTATCCCCTTCATTTCATGTCCCATAGCTCCAGCACGCCTTACAGATGTCCCATCCGCTCACAGGGAGGCTGCAGCATTAGAGGTTTCGAAGCTGCTACAAAAACGAGCCATTGAGCCGGTCCCCCCAGATCAATCCGGATCAGGCATCTACTCCAGGTTCTTTTTAGTGCCAAAGAAGATGGAGGACCTCAGGCCCATTCTGGACCTGCCTATCCTCAACCTGTCGGTAGAGAAACAAAAATTCCGGATGGTCACTCTACAGTCCATTCTACCATTTCTGAGAGAATGCAACTGGATGTGCTCGTTAGACCTCCAGGACGCTTGCTATCACATCAGGGTCCACAGGAGCTCCAGGAGGTTTCTACGCTTCTGGCTAGGGGCCAGTCACTTTCAATTCAGAGCCCTACCCTTCGGTCTCAACACAGCCCCCAGGGTGTTCACCAAGGTTAGGGCGGTCGTAGTGGCTCACCTGAGACTTCAGGGCATTCAGGTATCCCCCTACCTAGACTACTTGCTCTTCGCTGCATCCACCAAACGTCTCTTGTGTCAGGCCTTACACTACTTCCTCGGTCTGGCTCACAAGTTAGGCATCACGATCAACCTCAACAAGTCCCACCTGACTCCGGTTCAGATCATAGACTTCATTGGGGCACAGTTGGATTTGATTCAGTCAAAGATTTTTCTCACCCCGGAAAAGATAGAAAATCCCAGACTCCATGTATCAGCGATCTTGGATCACTCTGTGGTCACAGCAGCCGATGTTCTCAGGGCCCTGGGTTCGATGGCAGCCTCAGTCTCTATCCTCCCTCTTGCACGTCTTCACATGAGAGTCCTTCAGTGGAATGTAGCAGTTCAATGGTCCTAGCTAGACCTCCCAGTGAGTTTCCACATCCGAATCAACCGGACATGCAGAACATCAGTCCAGTGGTGGCTTCAATCAGCGACATTTTTGCGGGGCGCAGCTTTCTAGCCCCTCTGGCTCAAGCCACGGTGACCACGGACGCCTCCCAATTCGGGTGGGGGGGCACTTCCTGGAAAGAACTGTCCAACACACGTGGTCCCTTCCAGAGATCAAGCTACACATCAGTGTCCTGGAGATGAGGGCAGTGCTTTTAGCGTTGAGAGCCTTCCACCCTGTCCTACCTCTGGGGACGGTAGCCATTCAATCAGACAACATGTCTATGGTCTGGTATATAAACAAACAGGGAGGGACCCAATCCTACCCCATTTGTCGCGAGGCCATGAGGGTTTGGGAGTGGGCCATATCCACCAGCCGGTTTCTCATAGCAACGCATATCCCGGGACGCTCCAACATTCTAGCGGACAGTCTCAGCAGGGCAATCCTTCTGCCTTATGAGTGGTCTCTGAAACAATCAGTGGCAGAGGAAATCTTCCTTGTTTGGGGTCAACCTTGTTGCGATCTCTTCACATCTCCTTCCAACACAAAGTGCAGCAACTTCTTCGCTCTGATCCCCCCTCCAGGGGATGTCCTGAGTGGCGCTCTAGTCCATGCTTGGCCTCCTGGGCTACTGTATGCTTATTCTATGTTACCTCTTATTCCAAAGTTCCTTCAGAGAGCTTGCCGGCTGCAGTGCAAAGTCATTCTCATAGCTCCCTTCTGGCCTCGTCAAGTATGGTTTCCCTTCCTATGGTCTCACCTGTTGGCTCCTCCATGGACTCTAGATCCATGTCCGGATCTAATTTCTCACCCGTCGGGCATGCCTCTGCCCAACCTGGACAGTCTCAAGCTGACGACGTGGCTGCTCCAGTTCCCATGATCATCAGGACCCCCAGACTTTCGTCCTCTGTTAAGAACATTCTGGTAGCTTCTCTTAAAGCATCCACCAGGAAACTCTACAATAGCAAGTGGAGACGTTTTTGCGTTTGGGCCTCTCAACGCAATCAGAACCCGTTTACAGCCCCCGTTCCAGTCATACTGGATTTTTTGGCTGATCTTTTTCTTTCAGGCACAAGTGCTTCCACCGTCAAGGTTCAACTGGCTGCCATCTCTAATTTTCATGTAGGTGAAAATAAGGTTGCTCTGGCTTCTGCCAAATTGTGTAAAGCTTTCCTGAAGGGCACTTTTTTATTGCGACCACCAGTTAAAGAAACAGTGCCCCCCTGGGATATGACTTTAGTCCTTCAAACTTTGACCTCTCCCCCTTTCTAGCCAGCTGATTCAGTTCCGATTAAGTTTTTGTCATGGAAGACAGCATTCTTGGTTGCCATCACTTCAGCTAAAAGAGTTTCAGATTTGCAGGCCTTATCCTCCTTGCCCCCTATTTGGTTTTCCACAAGGATAGGGTTTTGCTGCATAGAAACCCTTCTTTTCTTCCCAAGGTGTCCTCAGCAGCCAATATTAATCAATCTATAAATTTGCCAGTCTTCTTCCCAAATTTCCAAAACAGAGGTGAACATAAGCTTCATTTATTGGATGTCCATAGACAACTTAGTTTTTACCTCCATAGGACTAAACCATTCCGGAAGTCGGATCAATTGTTTGTCTCTTTTTCAAAACCATTTTTGGGCAAAGCAGTTTCGAAAGTGTCCTTAGCAAGGTGGATCACTTTTTGTATTGCACACGTTTATAAGGACAAAGGTTTATCTCCTCCTGGTGTATTGAAGGCTCATTCCACTAGGGCAATGGCCACTTCTGCAGCTTTCTGGTCAAGAGTTCCGTTAGATGATATCTGTGCGGCAGCGACTTGGGCCAATTCGCACACATTCATCTCTCATTATAAATTAGATCTTTTTTCTAGAGGGCGAGCATCCTTTGGCTCTGCGGTGCTCAGAAATATCCTTCCATGAGGGCCTCCCAGGAATACTATTAGCTGGGGACTCTGTCCCATATGTGCAGAAAGAATGAAGTAAACTACTTCAGATAAAGACGTTATGTACTTAGCATAAAGTTCCATCTGAGTAGTTAGACTTCATTCTTCTGCACCTTCCCTCCCTCCATCCCCCTCACCTTCAGGTTTATCCTGTTTAGGATTGTGGTTATGTTGCCATTTAGTGACAGCAAACTCGATCTGGGGCTAGATAGGAGGAAGTGATGTAATATAGGTAGGGGAGGAGCTTGGAGCTCGGAGCTGATGCTTGAAAAGTTTTGCCGGCTCGGATCCAAATTGGATCAGAATACCCATATGTGCAGAAGAATGAAGTCTAACTACTCAGATGGAACATTATGGTAAGTACATAACTTCTTTTTTTGTGCATTGTAAAATGATTTTTTGATCAGTGGTATGAGTTTTCTGAAAGATGTGTAAGTAATATTGCAGTTTGCTTTACTACAGCATGCTGGATTGTGCAAGCTGGTGGTGCACTTCCAGTGCTTTTTCCTTTTCTTTCATTGTTGTACGCCCTTGGATTTGTTATGTATAAGTAAGAGGATGCCAGGTGGCTTGCCCCCCAGCAAAAAACACTTATTCTGCTTTTCTTTTTTTGGGGGGTGGGAGTGGATCATCATAGGTAAGTCTGAGAAGTACAGCTGAACTCAGAGTTGGTAAGGTGCAGAAGATGGCTTGTTTCTGCTGATGCACAGTGATTGAAATGGTATATGGCCTACTAAGAGCTTTAAAAAAAATAATTTACTGTTTAATACACACATCTTTTAATATATCTATTTGTTATATAGACACATGCATGCACAACAGCATACATGCACATACTGGTGTGTGTGTGTGTGTGTGTGTGCGCGCACGCGTGCATGTACATGTGTGGATGTTGGTGAATACTTATGCAATAGAAAACTAGATGTGGTAGCCTTTTGAAAAGTACACTGAGACTGACTGATAAAATACACAATGAAAATGTCTAGTACAC
Organism: Protopterus annectens; assembly: GCF_019279795.1. Taxonomy (NCBI): domain Eukaryota; kingdom Metazoa; phylum Chordata; order Ceratodontiformes; family Protopteridae; genus Protopterus; species Protopterus annectens. The sequence continues at coordinate 1,983,602,437 of NC_056739.1, forward strand.
AGACATACATCTCAGCAGTACCAAATTCCTTTTGATTTCCCATTTTGGGGGCAAAATAATAAGGTGCCAGGAATTCCTGAGTAGCCCCTTCAAATCCCAGTTTAGTATTTTGTTTTTATTTGCATTTTTAGTTAAAGCTGATGTCAGCACTCATCACCGGCATATCCCGCAATGTCATCAATGTACACAGGCGTGCGTGATTATGACAACATTGTGAGATAGTGCCTAACTGCCTCTCGGAGTCAGAGAGCTTAAAAAAACAGTTATTTACATCTACAGCTCACCTGTCTAAAACCCTTGTTTTACTTGTCCTTTGTTGTTCTTCTGTTCTTGGTGGTAGTCAGGGTAACATTTTGGAACCCTATGGGTCATTCATCAAGCGAGAATGAAATTCTCCACACTCTTAAATGTTTTAGTGGAAGGGAAGCCAGTTCAAGGAAGTCGAGGAACTGATGGGGGATACTCACCATAAACTACAGAACGCCATGAAACAAGTGAAAAAGAAAGTCTGTAGAAAACCACGGGGGCTGTCTATACCATCGTGTTTTAATGTATTAGCACAGGGGATTGAGTGGATGTTAAACGCTGTAGAAGATTACCCTAATATTTTTTAAGTCTGGAGATTAGAAAGCTGGGCTTTTTCATGACTGGTAGTTTTTCTTTCCAGAACAATGTATTTTATTGTAAGAACCACTTGGCCACTGCTAATTAGTAAATGACTTATCTGAAAATGCCTATCAAACTGTTTTCTTCAACTCTCTCTCTCTGTTCAGGTTTGTTTGCAGTTTAGTTGTTCTTGCATCAATTTATTTGAAATAAAACAAACTATCTCAATTCTTCAGTTATCCAGGACTTCATGTGTGTATGTTGTTTAAACTGAAGAGAGTAGCTCTTTGCAAGTTAGAACAGGGTATGGAAATTTACAGCACATGCAAGTAATGACAGCATGTCCTTTACATCTTGGAAAGAAGGGGTTGGTTTGCGTCAAAGCCCCTGTGATTGTCCCAGGATGGTTAACAAATGTGCATTTATTAATCCTTGTATAGATTTATACTTTTATTTTCTGTAGTATTGGTATCTGGTATGTCATTAAGTTCAATTGTAGGTCTTACAAAACAGTGAAAGTTCATCAGGTAACCAAAGCTCTGAGAAGTGACTTTCTTATTATTATTGTAACAAGATTACTTGAGTGATAGTTCTTTGCCAAGTCCAAGTCCTCTGCGTGTATCAGCAGTAGGGCACTACTCACTCAATCTCTTTTTTGGAATGGTTGCTAACAGAGATGATTTGTGAAATTAATACTGTATAAAATGTTTATAAGGCAAAGCACACAAGTTGGTACTTTCCCATATCGCTTCCAAAACGAGTGCTCTTTAGTGCAGTTATTTTATTTTGCATTTGTTAACTGGATTGGTCCAGCTGAGTAAGAATTACCCTTTTTCAGTGGAGACCCGAGGGGAAAAGCCTGTAGCAGAAATGACGTGGGGACAGCAGTGGCATTAGTAAGTTGTGTATCTGTGAAAAATGATACTTGTGACAGTTTTCAAAGTACTGTGTCTTGGAAGAACGTTTTTAAGTACAATGAAGATAAAGCAAACTATTAAATGCTATTACTCAAGTTGTTAATTAGAAGATTAGATGTGTCCATTTCCTTACAGGAAACTATGTAGTTGGTTCTTATTTGAATTTTTTTTCCTTAGCTGCTGAAAGCAGGCAAATTGTTTTAGGTTAACTAGTACTTTTAATAAATGGCAAACTGTAAGAGTTTGCCTCTACAACTTTGTCAGTAGGTATGTATGGATATTGTCAATATAGAAGAGAAAATGTTGGCATACCTTTGACCTAAGAGTCTCTTGCAGCCTTTTTAAAATTGCTGTAGACATTTATTTATTGCATTTTTTGATTGTTTATAGTAGGAAACACCATCGTCGTTCGCACAGGTGTTGCCAGTTTGACTGACATTCCAATGGGACTGTCAGTTAGGTGTGGTAGTTTTAAAATGTTTTTTATTCTGTGAAAACTAAAAAGTATAAGGATTAAGTGAAAATATCTGAAACATAGCTCTTAACTGTCCAGATTTTCGCAGGATGTTAATGCTGGTATCCCACAATTCCATTGGAGTGGGTGGATTTGCATTATTATGTATCCAAACTTTATGTTAATCAATGTCCCAGTTTTTGACAGTTGTACTTACTTTTCATGGGCCTTTGTCCAGATTTTAGATATCTCCAGGTTGAGAGGTATGCACACAGATTAAAATTATTCCCTGCCAACCTGGTCGTTATACCAAAAGAGCATAGTACAAACTTTCAGCAATTTAATGGAAGAAAAGACAGTTATCCAATTTTGTATGTATTTATTTTTTAGAACATTATGTATAAGTACAACAAAAAAACATTGTTCCATTCAGTGACATTCTGCTTCTTCCTGTAATAGTTAAAACTTTTTTTTTCTGAGATGTTGACCAGAGCTGGTCATTTAAATTTCCTTTCTGTTGCAGTGTTTCGACTAAGCCATTTGTCTATGTTCATGCGGACATGGTGGTGCAGCGGTTAGCGTTGTCGCCTCACAGTAAGAGGTTCTCTGGTTCGATCCTCGGCTTGGGTGCCTTCTGTGTGGAGTCTGCATGTCCTCCCTGTGGTCGCTCCGGTTTCCTCCCACATCCCAAAGACTGTAGGTAGATTGGACACGCTAAATTGGCCCTAGGTGTGAGTGTGTGTGTGTTTGTGCGTTTGTGTGCCTTCTGTGGAAGGTTGGGCACCGTGCTGGCAACTCAACACCGTAAAACTTCACTGCAAATCATGAGCGGACAGGTGATACGCTGTGGCGACCCCTAACCGGGAAAAAGCCAAAAGAAGAAGAAAAAGAAGATGTATACATTTATTGCAGTGTACAGTGGCTGACTTAGTAGCCCCGCACTCATCTCCTCAGTCTCATTTCTTGATTTTTTTCAGCACCAGGCAGTAACTTTTTTTTTTTTTTTTTAGATGATGGCATTTGCTGCATTGCAGATCAACTGTAGCTACGAATACTGTCATAATAAAAAAAAGTTTTACTTTGAAAATTATTTTTACAGAACTCTTTGTTTAATTGAGAAGGGGCCATTATGTCTAGGAAACCAGAAGCTGTAGGAATAGGACACTTACTCAAAATATGAAAAACAGAAGGCTTGGCAGTCACTGGTGGTTATTTTGTATTAAGATGAAATCCATTGTTTTTTTTCTGCTTGACCTTCGAATTTATCATAGATGAGTTAAGTTAGATGCCTGTTATACAAGATAAAGGAACAAGTACAAATACATGTTTTTAAGAGAATAAAGAAAGCAAATGTATTAACACAGCTCTATAAAACTTTCAGACAAAGCCATTGAGATAAAAGTTTTCATTGCTAGCATTCATTTTTCTTAGGGGGGCCCTAAAGGCTTTTTTAAGCTCGGGTGTTAGTTTTATTGCAGTATTGCACTGTACTTCATAACTTAGTACTTAACTGCTTCAGCTGGGAGAGCAAGGCAAAGAAAAAAGATTTTCCCTTAGTAAATAAGCAACTTCTGAGAAATGTTCACTATTAAGAAGCTTGGAGATTTGCATTCAGGATATAAAAGGATTGGGAAGCACTTCACATTTTCACAGAAAGCATTGTGGATTCTTGGAACTGTTTTAAGTGGGGGTTGAAAATAATGACTTTTTTAAGACTGTGTATGTTTTGTGTAACAGAATTTTAGAGATTAGAACATGACTTGTGGTTAAGCAGGACAGTGTAAAACATCTCCAAGGACACGTAAGCGTGTGTGTGTGTGTGTGTGTGTGTGTGTGTGTGTGTGTGTGTGTGTGTGTGTGTGTGTGTGTGTGTGTTTGTATGCGTGTGTATGTATGTATGTATATGTCTATGATTGCAGCCTAAGGGAAACCTAAGAGTATAGTTGGGCTAAGATAAGCCAGAGACGAGAAATAAAGTACAGACATCCAGGAGGAAGTAAGTTAGAGTTGCATGATGCAAGTCTACCGTAATCTCAGCCTTTATTGTCTGTCATCCTACCTTTGCTGTCCTCTACCACTAATCACTTGTACATCAAAAGAAACACAATACATACACGTTCCATGAAGTAATGCAATATTGTCTCATCATGTTAACAACCTTTTTACGTAACTGTCCCATAAACAATGTAATACTTTGTGTACATAATCCTATAATTAATGCAATAACTTGTTTTGCAGAATGTGAACATGTTATGAATACTATTGTTCTACAAGCACTGTAATACTTAATTTCCATCTATCTTGGATCATATTTTCTTGGAATGTAAAAATGTATATACTATCATATTACGATCAGTCAATATAATGTTTTCTTTTCATTAAATTTTGGAGCTTTATTCTCTAGCCGCTGCTGAAGAGGGATGTGTTGCCCAAGTGGACTTTTCTAGTTACTAAATTCAAATAAGTAAGAAATTGTAAGACAAAGACAAATATTTGTTTCATTACCCTAGATGGTAGTGAAATATATAACCTGTTTTTTGTCTGAGAGGACTATGTATACAGTTGTAGAGTCATACCTCTCAGCTGTCCAGTTATTTTGCAGAATTTCCAGACTTTTGCTTCATATTTTTGGTCTTTCTTTGTATAATTTGAGTTTTTTCCCCTGACAAATCACCACGGATTGAAGTCACTAAATAGTGGCATACTTTGAGTTTCAGCATCATATCCATCTGAAAATGCATACTAACACAAATGCTGCTATTCTAACAATTTTCTAAGTGTATATGAACAATATTTAAAATCTGTCCATATTTGTGGGTCTTTGTCCCGCCTATTATTTTAGTCTTTGTCCAGACTTCTTGGACTAAGAGGTTGAGAGGTATGTGTATAGTAGTCTTAATTGTTGTTAACATATTAGCACAAAACATGGTAACTAATAATGTTCAGTCCTGTAGTTTAAATCCCTATAATGGTGGAAATGCTTTGCAAAAGTGACAGCCACATGACCCAGTGAAGGTCAAAACACTGGGCAGACAGAAGGAACAAAGCATTATATTAAAAAAAATGAAAACGTTTTTGGCTGTCTGGAGATCCCAGAGTCATTCTGTACCCCTTCAATTTTTACATTGCATTTGTGAAATGTGTTAAAAGAATTACTAAAGTTCAGAAGAGCAGTATCTTTGAGAAAGAAATGCAGTATGTGCAGAGGTATTTTTTTCAGTGAAAAGGCTGTGAATGGATTGAAGTCAGTAGAGTCAGCAACAGTGATATTATTCAAGTTAGCAAGGAAAATGCACTAAGGTAAGAGAAGACTAAATGTAGCAGTAAAAAAAGTACAGCACTAGTTTCCCGGGGACATGCAACATTAATAACAGGTAGCTTAATTAAAATTCACATTAATGCAGTATATTCTGGTAACAGTCATACTTCACAACCTCTATATGCAGTAAATCTTGACAAGGTCAAAAAATAATGGTGGGACAAAAGACCAAAAATATGGACCGATTTTAATGATTGCTCGTATAAACTTAGAAAGTTGCTATAACAGCAGGCTTTGTATTAGCATGCATTTTCTGAAGGATATGAAGTCTGCAACTCAAATGTCTGTCATTATTTAGTTACTTCAATCCTTTTTGATTTGCCAGAAACCACAAATGTTATGAGAACCAGGCTAAAATTATGAGGCAAAAGTCTGGACATTTTGAGAAAATCTGGACAGTTGAGTGATATGGCTATAGTGCTTTACCAAAAATTATATAATGGTAACCAAAAGAAAATGCAAGATAAAAATACAGAAAGATATCAGTGATTATAGGTTCATAGGTTCATAGGTTCATACTAGGCTATCTGCCCGAGGGCATTTACAAGCCTAGCCCATAGTTTTGTGGCTTACGCCACCCCTTTAGTATGGGGAACTATACCCATTATTTTGCTGTGCCTCTGTTGAGCAGTGACACTGAGGTAATCCCTGGGGTATATCTGCGATCTCCCATCCATTGGTCAAGATTTCTCTTGAACAAGGCCAGCGAGGTGCTCTGCCTCACATATACCGGGATTTTATTCCACAGCATAGGGAGTCTTTGGGTGATGAATCTATCCCTCCAGCACGTCCTATTAATAGCCGTGTCGAGGTTTAAGTCTCCCGCCCTTGTGGCTCTGACGGATCTAGATTTTTGAGGTGAAGCATATTCATCAAATCTGGGTTTGACATGGCCTTGTATGTTAGGCAAAGGTCACCTCTGAGCAAGCGGTGGCGACTGAATAGAGCTGGAGTTCTTTCAGTCGGGCAGCATAGGACAGATGTTTGAGACCCTTTATCCTTTTGGTGAGGAACTTTTGTGGCCTCTCCAGCTGCTGCAAGTGTCGGGTCAGATACATTCGAATGGGGCATTGTACTCAATCATTGGTCTGATGAGTGATGAGTATAGGGAGACTATGACCTCCCTTGATCTAGATGAGAATCCCTTCATGATAAGGTGGGCAATGTAGAAGGTCTTCCTAACTACTTTAGCTACATGGGTGTCGAATGACAGACTACTATCAACCTGGGTCCCCAGGTCCCTGATAACTTCTTCTGTGCTCAGTGGATTGCCACCTATTTGGTAGCTAGGGGTAACCTTGTTTTTCCCGAAGGGTATGACTATGCATTTTTTGGCATTTAACTTTAGGCCATGGCTCTGGCACCAGTTATCCGTTTCTGTGAGACCCTTCTGAAGGATACCTGTGTCAGATGGGTTTTCTACTATGGCGCCCAGTTTGCAGTCATCTGCAAACTTTGTCAGCCATAACCCTCCTGTGTTTGCTTGTACTTCGGAAAAGTAGATGTCAAACAAGAGTGGGCCCAGGACTGAGCCCTGTGGTACACCACTTGTGACAGGCTTTGAGTCTGACATGGCGCCAGCAACTCTGACCCTGTGGGTTCTGTCACTCAGCCAGTTTGCAACCCATCTTGTGATGTATGGGTTAACATTTAAGCTGATGAGTTTTTCAATGATACCCGAGTGGGGTATTGTATCGAAGGCCTTCGCCAGATCGAGGTAGGCTGTATGGACTGCCTTTCCCTCATCAATGGCTTTGGTGACTGTTTCAAAAAGTCAACCAAGTTTAGAAGGCATGATCTGCCTTTGACAAAGCCAAACTGGGATGGATCCAAAGTCTGCAAATTCCTATGTCTTTATTTATAAGGTCCATTATGATCCTCTCCATGGCTTTGCAGATAAGGCTTGTCAAGCTAATGGGCCGGTAATTTCCAGGGTCGGTGGAGGCACCGCCTTTGTGAAGTGGGACCACAGTTGGTGTGCCACTCCTGGAGTGCGTATCCAGAGGTAAGACTATGATTAAACAGCTGTCCTAGCTGTGGGTTTAATTCCTCGTTGAGTTCGTGGAGCACACAGCCGGGGACACCATCAGGTCCCATGGATGCTGTGTTTTTGCTTTGGAGAGAGCAGTTCTCACTTGGGCGTTGGAGATGTTTGGGGGCTGCAGTCGCTTGGTATAAATATCTCTCCTTTTGGGGAGGGAGAAGTTAGCACTGAACCTGTCAGCCAGTATGTTGGCAATGTCTGTAGGATCAGTAATCTTCACATCATTTTGAACTAGTTCTGAGCATATCTGGGAGTTTCCTCCCAGGTTTCTAACATAGCTAAAGAAGGCCTTATGATTGTCTTTTGAGTCTTTAGCTATTTTTCTCTCAAAATTTGCTTTGGATGATTTTATGAGAGCTCTTAGTTTTTACTTATAGTGATCAAGGGTGTCTTACCTTTTAAGGATTTTGCTCTATCTTGTAGTAGCTTCCTCCTTTTGTTGTAGAGTTTGTTTATGGCTGGGGTCCACCAGACTGGACGCTTGCCTTTGGTACAAAGAGTCTTTGTTTTGCTTGGGATTGCCTTATCCATGCAGTCCTGCAGGTGCTGGTAGAAGGCATTTGTAAGTGATTCAGCGGCTTGAGTACTGTTTTCCCGGCTCGGGGCCTTAAAGGAGACCACACTAGTCTTTAGAAGTGTGAAGTCGGCTTTCAGAAGTTCTTTACTGTGGTCTTTTTATTTCAGGTGGGGTGGGATGAGGACCTCCAGCGAGATTAGTTTGTGATCTGATCTCACCAGTGAGGGGTATACTTCGGTGTTGAACATTGTGCTCCCATGTTCGTGATGATGAGATCAAGTATGTTTTCTCCTCTTGTGGGGATGGTGACTAGTTGTTCCATGGCATTTGAGTTTATGAATTCCAGGAACTTTTGGGCTAGGGTGTTTGGGCTTGAGTAGTGTTTCCAGTCTATATTAGGGTAATTGAAGTCACCTAGTATGATGGTGTTTGGTGATACATTTATCCCTCTAGTGTTTTCAGGAAGGCCATGTGAGGTTCCTGAGTTTGTGAGGTGGCCTGTAACATGCTACAATTTGCAGAGCAGTCTTGCCTATGGTTAATTGCACCTGGATGGTCTCCGATGCATCGTGTGTTGCCACCAGTCTTGAGGTGTGGGTGTCTTTGATGAATATGGATACCCCCCCTCCTTTCTTGGTATTGTCCGGATTTTGGGGCGGAGCATGATAAGAGGTAAAACCTGATAGTGCTGGGGTGCTCTCAGGAGCCTTGAACCAGGTTTCTGTCACTGCACAGACATCAATGTTCTCCATACTGAGAAGGGCCTCGAGTGCGTGCATTTTGAGATTTAGACTTCTGGCATTGAGCAGCATTACCCTTAGTTTTTTCCTTTTTGTGTTCTAGGGTGGTAGGTTTAGAATTTGAGCCTTGCCTAAAAAGGCACTATGGGGTGGCAAGAGCCTTTGCCAATATCCGGAATCCCAGGGTGACAGGTGCAAGCCGTCCCTTGAAGCAGCATGGCTTGTCCAGCATGTCATCCCAGGCAGACAGACATTGGATCCCCTTTGAATGACACCAGAGTTTAAGCCAATTGTTAAAGCTGATCATCTTATCTCTGTATTGTGGCATCATTCTTGGTGAAGGTAGGATACTGCTCAAGGTCAGGGTCATACCTGCCTGGGCTACATAATCAGAGAGCTCCACAATGTCTCTTTTCATGTAGTCCAAGGAGGTACGTCTCAGGTCGTTTACACCAGCGTGGACAATGACTGAGTCGTATTTGTACCTGCTGTTGAGAGACCTGAGTGCTTGTGTTATGTGGCGGATTCTAGCACCCGACAGGCAGCTTACTGTAACCTTCTCCTTACTCAGTCTGGTGAGCGGGACGTCAGTGTGTCTGACTATGGAGTCACCAATGACTAGTGTGTCTGGCATTGTGTTTGGCCTTAAGGGCTGTGACTGTTTGACACTCTGACTGTGAGGTCTATGTGTTGCAGGTGTTGTGTTCTGAGGTGGTGGTTGTTTGGGTGTCTGCTTTGGTGGCCTCTGCTGTTTTGGTAGATTTTTGATCAGAGCCGAGTATGTCTTTGTGTGTTTATGTGTATGATTTGAGGTTGTGTTGGTACTATGTGAGACTGGGTCTATAGTGTGTGTGGTAACCTTCTCCTCCTGACTGGTCTTGCCAGTCCTATGTTGAGAGAGCTCAGCCTCCAGTTTGGCCGTATAGTTGCATCTCTCGCATGTATTTGTGTTTTGTGGGAGGAGGAGAGGGTTGTCTGTGTACATGAGGCAATTGTAACATTGCCTCAATATTCCCAGGTTCACCAGCTGAGCAGGAGAGGACACTAGCAACTGATCCCTCGACATGCTAGAAGGACTAGACAAAAAAACTTTAAAAGAGATTCTGGGGGACGTGGGTGACAGAGAATTGGGGGTTTGCCTTTTTGGGGTGCTATCTATAAGAGTGCCGTATCAAGGTAATAAGTACTGTAGGAGCAAGTGCTAGGTTTAACAGATAGAGAAAAGTCTACTTGGAGTCAAGTAGAGATGATCTTTTTAGGTATTAGAGAAAGTGCTAGTAACAGGGATGCTTAAAGGTAAGATTGAAAAGAATGCACTCTGCAGTGTGCACTAGAGAAGTTAGATATGAAAGTAGGTAACTTGAGTTTTACCTGTTTAAAAAGTTAAGGTTTAGTGGAGAGTTACTATTTTTAAAACAGCAAGATGGACTGAAAGGGGTGGTTACTTTTGTATTTTGGTACTATGAAATACTGTAGGATGGCCAATAAATTTAAATAATTGAAGGGGTGGGATTTCAAAAGTGATGGTTTTGTGATTACTCACATAAGCCAGTGAAAGTAGAGAGAAATGAGATATATGGTCAGATTAACATAAGAGGCGGGCAACTAGAAAGACAGTGGTATTTAACAAGACAACTTAAATGGGTGGAAGGGAGGGAAAAAATTCTGTGACTCAGAACAGAGAGAGCTGTGGTCTCTTTTGAAGTTTTAATATGCTTTTAAAACAGAACAAGCAAAACACAAGGTAAAGAAAACAAACTACAGTATTCAAAATATAGAAAGGCAATACAGAAATACAAAAAAATAACAGCAAACTAACCTTTCCTTCACAGCAAAGTGTAGCAGAGTCTGGATGAGCCTTTCTGGTAAAAATAGGATAGAATTTAAAATAGGAATGTCACTAATGACTTGACAAAACCATGTTATTGAGAAATTTGTTAGACGTGCTTTGTGCACCAGGTGTCACTTGATTTTACACAGAATCCATTGGGAGATAATCTACTAATGGCTTGAGAATCTCAGCGACTTTGTTTGCTAGAGACATGAGAGAAAGGGTTTAAAGGGAAAGATAATCTGAATAGCCTGTGCTTTAACAAAGTGATTCCAGTAGACTTGCTTATTTTTCATAGAGTATAACAAGTTTTTGTTGAAAAGGTTTGACATGTTTTTGACTGAATTTTTGTTACATATTTATGGTTAGTTGCATTTGTGTGTAGATTTAGTAGCTGTTTACTTGACTGTGTCGTGACAAAGTGTTTCGCTTGTACTTAAGGAGTGTTTTTTTTATTCTGTTTGATCCAAGGCTGCTTGCCTCAGGGGAGGAGTGAAAGCTTATTTATTAATATTCTCAAAATTCTTTCATTCTTTAAAGTTGTTAAAACTCACTGACCTGGCTTTTATTCACTGTGCACTGAGCTATTTTGTGTATTTACTCCCATAGATATAGCAGATTTCACTTTTCATTGCTTGGCTTTGTACTGCAAGGTACCTTTTCCCTTCCATATCCACGAGCCAGTACTTAAAACTGTAAGATGATAAATGTTTTGCCAAGATTCATAGGTGCTTTGCAACTTCTGATGAGTTATGTGACAAAGTTTTATTCCTTTCTCATTTGGGTAATTTTTAATACAACGGTTTGTACTTTTGTTATTAAACCATGGCCCAAACAGATTTAGTGTTTCTCTCTATGATATAATCTTAGTTACAGCATGAAGTACATCCATAAACTTTAATGGTTGTGTAACTTTGTATGCACAAGTCGGCATCCATTATAGTCTATGGACACACCATACCCATGCTGATGCCACAGATTTAAATCGACTTTTTCTCCTCAGTGGAATAAGCAAAACGAAAGTGCCAGTTTTGAAAGTATTTTACACAGAAGAAAAGATGCAAAACACTCACTAATGAGGTGAAAATGATGTTTTACACGTTGTGCACCACATGCCATAGTGCAAGGTAAGAAGATTAGTCTTGGCAGTAAAATTAAGTATTAACAGAGATTTTGGTATTGTGTCAGAAATCCGTCCGACAGATTGACAGACTTCAAACCAGTGGCAGGTTTTGTCTGAAAGGATTGCTTAGTTAAGTAAGAAAGCAGCTGGTCCAGATGGGGTTTTACCCTCCTGTTTAAAAACATGTGCTGATCAACTGGCTCCTGTTTTTACTTGGCTTTTTAATAAATCATTAGAGCTGGGTGAAGTTCCCTTATGTTTCAAACAAGCTACAATCATTCTAGTGCCTAAAAATCCACTATAACAGCACTGAATGACTAATTTGACAGAAAGCCACAATTTTATGAAAAACAGGCTAAAAATATAAGGCAAAAATCTGGACATTCACTTACTCACTCACTCACTCAAACTCAAACCATGCCCCCAAATAGACACCCAGATAAAACTGTATACACACAACTGACTGACACACTTGCTCACTCATACATGCAAAACACTGGCAGATACAGAAGTGTGGTGTGACAGCTGGTTGTACAGCTGTCAAAGTAACCAAACATAATTTGCCATTTGAAAGTTATTTTAACTGCTGTCAGACTTTATGCAGGCCCCCTCCTTGACCCCACACCAAATCTAGGGACCATTTCCTCCTCAGACATAGCTGTTTACTTGACAAGGGAAATAAGTCCTAGTTGTCTGGTGACTCACAATACTTCTCCACTCATCCCTGACTGTGTCTGGGATTCACACATCCACAAACAGACATATTGTCACAACTGTCCATCTGCCCACACACACACACTCTCAGAGGTACAGACACAACCCCATGCACACATTTAGTACTTTGTACCGGGATCGGCATTCTGCATCCCCTGCACAGACTGCTTCATTGAAATGCATTGCTACCCATAATTACTAATATACAGACATACTCCCATGCACACATTGAGTACTTTGTACATGGATCGGCATTCTGCAGACAGTGAAGACATTCTGCATCCCTGCACAGACTCCATCATTGAAATGCATTGGTACCCACTATTACCTAGCTTTATACATTTAACCCCATTGCTACACTGCCCTTCAGGGTAATTTGCATAGTACAGTGTGTAGGACTTCTGTAACTATGCAAGTATCCTAAAAACACAGTGCATGTGAGCTGCTTAAGTGACCTCATTAGCACAGGCCCCATCAGATTGCTGTATTTGCATGTAGTGCTCCAGAGCTTGTTGCCTGGTAGTGCACTACACACACACACACACACACACACACACACACACACACACACACACACACACACACACACACACTATTTATTTATTTATTTATTTACTTTTAACTACTTTGAATGTCTACCTTAGTAGGAGCCCATTTGCATCATAGGCACAGGAAGAAAAGCCCCAAAGTATTAATAAAATATTTTAAGAACAATAATTTTGCAGTCTTTAAAAATAATAGAAAAAACAAATATAGTTTAACTAATCATACAAAATTAGACATAATATGAAAACATCGGTTAAGAATATAAACAAATTACATGAGAATAATTTAATTCTTTGAGAAATTGTAGCCAATTTATAGAGAAATTAAAGGTAAGTTTGTATAGTGCAGGAACTGTAATATGAAGTGAGAGAAAAGTAGGCTTATAGTATATTTAGAGAGAATGCCAGGGGAGAGAAAATTATAGAAGTAAGGTAATGAGAGAAGAAGGGAGAGTAAAGAAATGTAAGGTATGTATCCTAGCGTTGAGCAAGAATAGAGTCAGCTTTGGTTAGGAAGTCTTTCAGAATGGTTTTGAGGGAGGGTATTGACCTGATGGATAGAGATAATGAGTTCCAGGTCTTAGCAACATGATACGAGTACAGACAATGCCCAGCAGATTTGATAGGCTTGTGGACAGACAGGAGTTTTTTGTCATTGGATCATAATGACTGACTGGAAACATAGTTCGTAGAATGTTATTTATTGTTTGACAAGCAGGTGTATTCTTGCTAATTTTGTAGGTGGTAAGAAGCTGTGTATATGTTAGTTGATGGAGTAGTTCTAACAAATTTAGGTTTTTTTAGTGCTATACAGTGGTGGGTTCTGAAAGTGGTATTTCCTTCAAATTTAGCAACTTTGTTATAACGTTGTTCAAGTTTTTATTTTTTTATGATGGCTGAAGGTTATAATGAATGGAGCGCCATAAAGAAGTGGGGAGGGGGATAAGTAGTGACAAGTGTAACTTTAATTGCATCTGTGAGAGAGTTTCTGGCTCTGTAAAGCATCCCTAGTTTTTGATGAGTTTTTCTTATGCAATTTTGTATATGCAGGTGAAATTTAAGATTATCATCCACTTTCATCCCTAATAATTTGCTGTGAGAAGTGACTTCAAATGGTTATATTATCTAGACAAGAGAGGACTTTAAATGTTGTTTTTTCTCCATGGGAGAGGGGTTTGGGGGGGGGGGGGAGTAGTAGTTTTATTTATTTGTTTTTTTTAGGTTGAACATGTGTTGTGTGTTACAAAGCTATGTTTCAGTTGCTGAGACATTATATGCATACATTTCTAACTCATTGTTGGTATCCTTCTTCTGGTCAGCATAATCCTCCTCCTGAATCTCATGCCATGGATTTTTGTCTCTGAATTCTTGCCCTACCCAGACTGTAAACCAGACAGTGGTATGATCATAGTTGGTTAATGGCACCTTCACCTGGACTTCCTTGAAATCCTTCGCCTTAGTTATAACCACATCTAGACTTCTATTCATTATGGCGCACTCTTGTACCAGCTGGATAAACCATTCAGGGACCAAGGCATCAGTCTTCTCTCACTCCCTCGCTATCCTTAAACCTTGGATCTCTAATGCCAGAGCTGGATCATGGTCAGATGGTGCCCTAGGGAGGGTAATGGGATCAGCCCAGTAGGACCACCCCAACCATTCCAGTGTCCCATTACTTGATCGTTTCTCCCCAGTTACCATAAACACTGTTTAAACTGGTCAGTGTGCATACTGTTTTCTTCTTTACTTCTACAATGACTAGAGATATTTAAAACTTTTATTTCTAATTTTGTAGCACAAATACTAATAACCATTTGCTAAACAAAACAATACAGTCTCACAACGAAAACAGACTTTGCATGAGCAGTAAGCTTCTCAGCCTTTGAAATTAACATTAATTGAAACAACATTGAAACCCACATTCAAAGAAAATGCATCTGGCCACTGGCAGTTTGTTTACCTTTGTGCTGTTTTCAAACCATAGGCCCCTTGTACATATTTTTAGGGTCATGCATACATGTACATGTTCTTTGATGCATCATCTTGATCATGTTAAAATTATATTCCTTGTATAATACAGCACCACTTATTATGTGTTTTAAATTTGTAGGTTTGAGCATTTTTTCCAGTAAGCAATGAAACAAAATGTATGAACCTATAATGACAAAACTACCCATTACAGGACATTTCAACCACAAACGCCACTCAAATATCTGTCATAACAATTCACTAATATCAGTCAATATACAAAATATCTGCAGAAGTAAAAGTCATCTGAATAATTCCACATTAAAGAGATCTGTAACTAATAAAGAACTTGTTAGTAAACAACTTTACGTCTCAGTGTTTCTCATACAAATTCAGTGCTGCTGCCCTTGAAGAATAAATTGCCTATGTTGCATTAAAAAAATTGTTAAACTGATAATATTGCAATAGGAAGTGGCTGTCAAACCAGCATCAGGCTACTAGGCATCTCATCCAAAGGAGTGCTGCACCCCCACTCCCTCTTAACGTCACTGAAACATCAGCACTCCACCTATATGGTGTGGGGGTAGAACCCACAGCTTCTTCACCAAAGGCAAGTACTCTACATGTTGTGCTACCAACACTGCTTTAAAATTTGATAAGACAAACACTTATGATGGTGATTTGCTAAACAAAACAATTACTCATTGAAAACAGACTTAGCATGAGCAACAGCAAATTTCTCATCTCTTTAAACTCAACATTTCTAGAAAATGCACTGAAACTCAACCTCCCTTGAAAATGCACAGAAACTAAGTTGCACTGAAATTCAACATTCTATGAAAATGCACAGAAACTATAATGTGCTGGAACTCAGCATTCTTTGAAAATGTACAGAAATTCAACATTCTTTGAAAGTGTACTGAAACTCAACAGTCCTTAATGACAGTTTGGTAGTTGGTGTAGAGGATTCAGGCTCTGCTCTTCCGTAATCAAAGGTGCAGGGTGTTGAGCCTCTCCACTCTGGACCAGTAATCAAGGAGCCTCAATCTTCACCACTGACACTGGTGAAAGACGGTCACTAAGATCAGGACTGAATTTGCATACTATTTTCAGATGCAGCTCTCTGCATCAAGCACATTTTCCCCCAAGAGTACACAAGGAACATGCTCCAGACCTGGAACTTGACTCTGACTCTCCAGATCCCAAACAAGACTCACATTAGAGCACTGTGTCCCGTAAGGTAACACACTGCCACCAGTTATCCACTCTCAGTCTGTTGTATGGGTATTCAATTATACTGAGTAAAATCAATACTAATATAAATTGTAGAGTGCAACCAAAGTAGCAAGGCTTTTCGGAGTGACCAAGGCATCACTAAAATAAGCATAAGCACTCTTAAGATGTTAAAAGTATTCTCTAAAAGACCAGCCACAGTGAAAGGTATACAAGTTTTTAATAATAAGTATTTACATAGAAACATCAGAATACTAAATATTTAAGTACAATAAACACCAGAGTTTCATATTACAGGAGAAATAAAAATAACACAGTTGGACAGATTCAAACAGATGCAGAAAAACAATACTTAACTAATCTCACTGTATTTCCTGGCTGTCTAACTGTTCCCTAGCTAACTTGATACAGCAAGGCAAGGTAGGATGCTGAGATGCTTACTTCCAAAAGGCAAGGTGATGAGCTTCTAACTAGCTGAAATAACTAACGAAATGAACTGTGATAGCTGTCATAGATCTTTATATCAGGTTCCAAAGAAAACAAAACAAACTGCTGTGAGAGTTCCATCCTCTCATTGCTGGTTATAGAATGACATCACATTTGATCACCTGACTCTGGCACAATACAGACTCCGAGCTTTACTCAGAACTGTTGCAATATTTGAAAATTATGCAAGAATTTCAAAAACTTCTACTCTTCTCTTCCAGAATTTTTTGTTTAAACATGTACTTTAATCAGTTATAATAACACTGTTGATACATTTTAACAAAAGCATCTGTACAAGTTAGTGCGATAGTCAAATGACACAAAATTATTTACAAAACTCCAGCTAATTATGCTGGCATTTGTTACGCATGCACTGCCCTCTCTCCCTGGCATAGATGGCAGTACTTCACATTGTCAGCCCCCCACTTTGAAGACTCAAGCTAGTCTTTCAAGTGACCCTGGAAAAAAGTTGCTTGAGCAGAATGGACCTGTCTGGAAACACATTAACCTATACCCTGTCTTGAGAGTCAGTCTGCATTGGCATTGCTGTAATCTGGACTGGCTAACACAGGGGGTCCTTCCAAATCCCCTTTAAACTTTTGGAATGCCTGCTCACAGGCTGGGGTCCACACTACCTTATCTAGCCTGCTTTTCCTTGTCAGGCCTGTGAGAGGACCAGCTATTGTACTACAATTGGGAACAAACTTTTTATAGTACCCTGTTGTCCCCAAGAATCCCCTAACCTGCTTTTTGGTAACAGGGGCAGGTCATACCCAACTAGCATCCAGTTTGTCAGGTTCTAGCCAAATCTCACTACTCCACACTCTATGTCCCAGGTAGGAGACCTCTGCCTGACACATGCTGAACTTAGCGGTTAAGTCCTGCCTTTTGCAGTCTGCTCAGGACCTCCCTAACATGCTGTAGCTTCATTATGTTAATATAGTACAGTTGGTGCCCCTGCCTCCTGCCTAGCTGTTCTACAATGTAATTAATGTTACTGACCTTCCTTACCACTTTAAAGGTTCCCTCCCAGGATGCCTGAAACATATTGTGTCTGACAGGAATAAACACATAACCTGCTCTCCCACAGCATACTGTTGGGCTCGAGCATTTCTGTCATATCAGACATTTTTCTGCTGTTGGGCTCCTTCTAGGTTCTCTTGGGCAAAGCCCATGAGCTCCCTAAGCCTTGTCCTGAGGATTAGGACATATGCCACAAGGAAGTTACACTCAACCTTCCACTCATCACAAATCAGATCTAAAGGCCCACTCATCCTGTGCCAGTGCAGCAACTCAAAGGGTTAAAACCTGTGGATTCCTGGGGTACCCCTCTGTATGCTAACAGTAGATGAGGCAAATATTTGTCCCACTGTCTGTTAAACTGGTCTTCAAATGCCCATAGAATGGTCTTTTCATTGAAGCCATTAGTCTGGGGATGGTAATGGGTGGTCTTTAGGTGCTTCACCCCACAACATTTCCAAAGACAAGCCAGCAGGTCTGACATGAAATTGGAACCTCTGTCTGTTAGTATGTCTCTTGGGAAAACCTACCTGCTGAAAATCTCTAACAAAGCATTTGCCACCTTTTCTGCTTTGATGGAGGATAGAGCCTCCACCTCAGGGTATCTAGTAGCATAATGTACTCCCACCAGGATATACTTGTTCCCTGTGAAATTTGGGGTACTCAGAGGCCCCACAATATCCATAGCTACCCTCTGAAATGGTTTTTGAATCACAAGCAAAGGCATCAATGGAGTCTTGACTTTATCTCCTTCTTTGCCTACTTTTTGGTACTGGTTACAGGTCCAGCAGTACCCTGTTACATCCCTTGCAATCTCATGCCAATAAAAGTTCTGCATAATACATGTCTTAGTATGTTATATGCCCATATGATCTGCAAAAGGAATGTCATGGGCTATGGCTAGAAGTGCCAGATGGTAGGCTGTAGGCACTACCAACTGCTGTATTACCTCACCCTCTAGCCCTCCCTCAGGGTTCCACTCTCTATACAATAACCCTCTGTTCCAGTATACAGACTCCCCTTTTCCTTGAGCATTGGGTGTGTCCTTAGCTACCTCCCTCAAGCTTCATAAGGTGGCGTTCGAAAGGTGAGCCTGTCTCAACTCTACCTGTGTGACCTCTTCCAGCTCACATTCTACAGGAAGCCTAGTATCTTCTAACAGGGGTGCCTCACTGTCAGCCTGGGTACTTCCACTCACCTCTGTCCTTGCAGTCACCCTGTCCACAAGAACATCAATACCTACAGGCAGGTGTGTCTCACTTTCAGGCTCACTGTCACAGGTTAGTTCCCTTCCTGAAATTGCCAAATCACCAGCCCCACCTTCAGGTGTGGGGTCTGTCTGGGTCTCCCCCAGGCTACCAGACCTACATGCCTGTCTCCAAGACTGACTGCATGTAACTGCATGCACACAAGGTACTGTGTTATCAGAACCATTCCCTATCAAGACATCTACAGGAATATCCTCAAACACGGCTACCTGCTTGCTTTATTTTCTACCCTCCCAGTTAAGGTGAACCTTGGCCAAAGATATTTAGAATGGGATCCCTCCTGAAGCTCTACTTGGAGTGGACTGCCTAAGCAAGTACTGCTCCTCTTTAACCACTGTAGGCTTCACAATGATTATGTCAGAGGCTGTGTCTGTCTTAGCAGTGGCCTGTCTTCCATCCGCTAAGATAGGATACAAGCTTTGGTGATAGTTTGGTATCCCTGTTGTCTCCAGACAACTTACTACTGGCACGCTGTTATCAAACTTTCTGGCTCCCTCACTTTTTGTTCCCCACCTTGTTTCAGTGGACATTTGTATGCTACATAACCCCTCTGGTTACATTTAAAACATCTAATGCCTAATCCTGCCTGTATACCTGAACTAGTGGCTTCTCCTGTTACTGGTAGACTCTGCTGGGGTGAGTTAGGTTGCCCACCATGGGTTCACTTATATCCATATACAGCACTGGTTATCCCCTTCTTGTGCAGGAGTATGGATGCCCTGCTTGCTAAGTAGAGATCCACTTTTTTCCCCAGCTTGTCTGCAGAGTTACACTTCCGGTCTGCCAACCAGAGTCTAATGCCCTCAGGCAAAGTACTAAGGGGTTGCTCCCTCACCACAAGGTCTGCAAATCTTTCAAAAGTGGTGACCTCACCCACCTGTGTAAGTAAGTGCTTAACTCAGCAATACAATCACATACACTTTCATCTGCCTTGTGACTATGCTCACAATTTTTTTTCTGTAACCTTCAAGTGTTAACTTATAACAGTTTAATAAACATTGTTTTACTGTATTATATTTTAAACAAACAGTATTAGACAATTTAGAAACAGCAGTTACAGCTTTACCATGGAGTAAGGAGGTCAGGAACTATACCCAGAGCTCTTGGTCAGCATTATACTGTTTACATACTCTTTCAAATATATGATTAAAACTATCATTGTCACCCCCCTCTGCAAATTGTTGGAGAAATTTACTGACCTTTATTGCTTTTGGGGTCTGATTATTCCCTTACCATTACGTCCACTACCCTGACGAAGGGTCAGCATTTCTCTTTTATGCTGATGCTGCTTCTCCTTTTCTTCAGCGTCCAAATGCCACAGTCTCTGTTCAGTCTCCACGTTTGGCCTCCAGTTGCTGCTACTTCTCTTTATCTTCAGACTCCAGTTTTCTGCAGTCTCTCATTTTCTTCAGTTTCCAAATGCCGCAGTCTTTCTTTGGTCTTGAAATATTTGACCTCCAGTTCATGCTGATGCTGCTTCTCCTTTTCCTCAGCCTCCAAGTGTCGCAATCTCTCTTCAGTCTCCATTTAAAGTCTATTTAACTCCAGATGGATTATTAAGTCCTCTGAGGAAAAGGTGAACTGTCCTGTTTC
This sequence comes from Protopterus annectens, assembly GCF_019279795.1. Classification (NCBI taxonomy): domain Eukaryota; kingdom Metazoa; phylum Chordata; order Ceratodontiformes; family Protopteridae; genus Protopterus; species Protopterus annectens. The sequence goes on from NC_056739.1 coordinate 1,983,622,815, forward strand.
TGAAGACTGCTCATCCACAACTCCAAACTGGTTGTTTTCCTGGTCACTGGTCTGTGCTGCAGCTGCGATTAAGGCTGAAATAATTTCCTCTTTAGTTTGGTTAGCATGGACCAGTCCTTTGGCTTCGCACACCTTGGCCAACTGGTTCTTTATCAGCTTACCATAATCCTGTGCTGACATCTTTGCCTGCTTTCACTGGCTAAACTAAATGAACAAAAATAAATAAAACTGTTGTGAAAATGAAACTTTGAATAGTTGTTTGATAACTGCCCACAGGCTACTGAAGTTCAATTAATGTCACACTGCTTTGTCACCAATATGTGATGGCCTCTGTACTCCGGGCCGGTAATCAAGGAGCCTCAAGCCTCACCACTGACACTGGTGAGAGATGGTAACTAATATCAGAAATAAATTTATACAGTATTTTCAGATGCAGCTCTCTGCATCAAGCACAACTTCTCCCAAGACCACACAGGGAACACTCTCCAGACCTGGGACTGGACTCTCTGTCTCTCTAGATCCCAGACAAGCCTCACTTTGCTGCACTGTGTCCCAGTTCCAAGTAGCTGACACTCCCACACCTAGGTATTTGATTTTCACACACACACACACACACACACACACACACACACACACACACACACACACACACACACACACACATACACTTTCCTGGGAAAGGCTGGTACAGATTTACTAGCTGTACCCCTTCTGCCTACACTATAAGTTAATCATACTGACATCAGTCAATCACTCTCAGTCTCTTACAAGGGTATCCAATTATACGGAGTAAAATCAATACTAATATAAATGGTAGAGTGTAACCAAAGCAGCAAGGCTATTCGGAGTGGCCACTGCATCACTAAAATAAGCACAAGCACTCTCAAGATGTTGAAAGTTGTCTCTAAAAGATCAGCCACAATGAAAGGCATGCAAATATTTAATAATAAATATTAAAATAGAAAACATGAGAATACTAAATATTTAAATACGTCAAATGCCAGAGTTTCAGTCACAGGAGAAATAAAAATAACACAGTTGGACAGATTTAAACAGATGCCAAAAAGAAAAAAGTAAATCCTTTGCAATAAACTGCTCGGTTCTAAAAATGCAATGGAAAAACAACAAAAAACGCAGCAGAAACACAGTGAGTGAATATAACAAGCCAAAACTTTAATAATTTTATTTATCAAACAGATGCAGAAAAACAATACTTGACTAATTTCATTGTATTTCCTGACTGTCTAAAGAATAGCTGTTCCCTAGCTAACTTAATACAGCAAGGCGCAAGGTAGGATGCTGAGATGCTTTCTTCCACAAGACAAGGTGATGAGCTTCTAACTAACTGAACAAACTCAACTAACTGAACTGTGATAACTGTCATAGATCTTTATATCAGTTTCTAAGGAAAATAAAACAAACTGCTGTGAGAGTTCCATCCTCTCAGTGCTGGTTATAGAATGACATCACATCTGATTACCTGACTCTGGTACAATACACACTCAGAGCTATCACCTGACTCTGGTACAATACACACTCGGAGCTTTGCTAAGATCTGCTGCAGTATTTGAACATTTTAAAGCAATTTCAAAAACTTTTACTATTCTCTTCCAGAATTATGTGTTTAAACATGTACATTTAATCAGTTATAATAACACTGTTGATTCAGTTTTAACACAGACATCTGTACAAGTCAGTGTGATAGTCAAATGACGCAACATTATTTACAAAACTCCAGCTAACTATGCTGGCATATGTTACACATGCACTGCCCTAGTCTCCTTGGCATAGATGGCAGTACCTCGAATTGTCACAAAAAGTTTGAGTCTAAATAAGTTAACTAACCTGACATCTCCTTACTAGGGCATTTCACACACTTATACCCACACCTCTTGTCCATCCATGGCACTGCAATCACTGTTTGTTTCGGTAGGCTCGCAATACCGTCTTTGGCTTCAGTCAGTCCTGTTGCTGGATGTCCATCAAATCTCCCATTCTGCAGTCCTTTTGTAATGTTAGGACACTCAGTGGCTTATCACTCTCCTAAAGGTTTCTGGGGCTTGCTGTTCTTTGCTTACATAAGTCCCCTGCGAGGTCCTTAAGATCTCCAGTTTTACAAACGTCTCTCATATTTTTACAAATGGATGTCTTCTTTTTTATAAATGATTTTCTTTCAGGGCTCTCCAATCCAACACAGATGCCACCATCCAACACGGGTCCTAGGCAACTGCCTAGGTTACCTAGTGCTGAATCCAGATGTGTCTAGTGCTGGCAGATTCTGAGCCTCTGTGAATATAACCCTTTTTCTCTCAGCCCCTTCCTTTATTTTTTACCACAGTCCTGTATCCTCTTCCGTTGTATAATTCTGTATGTCTGAGGCCTCCAGTCTGTAATGATCTAGCAGCACTCTTTTCCCTTAACTTCCAGGGCACTTATCTTCTGATCCTCACTGTCCCTTCACTGTCTTCACATGGTGGTGCATCTCTCCTTTCTCGCTTCACATTTGATGACCATACTTGCAGAGATCAGTATTTCCCCTTTACCTTCCTACTGTGACCTATTGAAACAATCTGTACCTTAGGGCCTCTATATACCGCCCCACTCTTGTTAGTGTAGTGCATTTATGCAATTCTAGCAATGTCCAACATTTTCTCCTGCTTCCTAACTTGCAACTTTACCATCTTCATGTCTAGACTTCTTGATTTATACATTAATACAATCCAGCCATGCCCCAAGTCAGACTTTATTTTTGTTATTGCATACCTGCTCCCTCCCTCTGCTTAAAGCCTGGGTACACATCCCTCTCTCTAGCGTATGTGACATAAGTGGCACTTCTTACTCACTGTTTTATGAGTCACATCCAACTTCCAATGTGACCTTGCAGACACGCATTTCTATGGCAAAGGGGGAAATGAAGTAGGTTGCCAGGTCTTTCTTCCATGTCACACATACAAGCACTCACTCCTCCTGGCAGTTTAGAATCCCTCATCCAGTTTACTACATGCCCAGTTTTGTAAACAGAGAGATACATACCTCTCCAACTCAGAAATGAACAAAGTCCCATCTGAGCGAAGATGGAACTTGTACCTGACAGATGTATGGTTTCTCTGCCAGAGTTTCCTCATCATTCAACAATTCCCCTGCCCTTCTACTGCCACAGTTAATCATTGTATTCCCTAATCCTGTCTTTGCACAGCATAATGACTGCTGATTTAGCTAATGCTTCTGAGAATGACACTTATTTGTATCTTTGTTCTGCTTGCTGGCATCTGAACTCTCTCACCTACCATTTCAATGATGCTAGTGTTCACCACAATATGCAGCCAGTAATCCCACTTGCTACATATCCTGGGTACTTTCTCTTATGTCTTATTTATTGTTAACTCAAGCACCTGCATTACTGTAACCAGATCAATCCTCTACCTCTTGTTAAAAGTCTTAATTCCCTTACTGACTGAGTCTTCAGTCACCAAAAACTTTACCATCCCAACACTGGTTCTCCTATCCTGCTTCAGTTTATGCATGTGTCGCAACCCCTCCTACCTGGGACCTTCCCCTGCAGCTGCACAACCTCAAGCCTCCTCAATATCCCTTCTGTTTAATACCCTCCCTACTTGTGCTGCATCTCTTTTCTTTCCATTCCTTCTGTACTCTTCCTGAAAGTCATACCAACTTCTGCCTACTCCTGACTCCTGTTCTTACTCCCTTCAACCCCATGCTGCTCTTCTCTCCTTTCTTCCCCCCTCCCTCTCCTTCTCATCCTTTGCCCCCCCCTCCTGCAATGGACACCAATTTCATGTCTTTTTGCCCCTTGGGCCAACTGCCCATCAAAGTCTTCTTACCTCCTCTTCATGTCCTCTGTTTCTCTTTCATGTTGCCTCCTGCATTATCATATTGGCTCTCCACTCACTTCATCATTCATCTTGGTTGTCTACACATGTCCATCCACTCAGACCTCCTGGTACTTGTCATCTCCATTTTGGATACCTGTCTTATCTTTGTATGTTTTCATCTACTATAGTTAATTTTCATTCATTCCTTACTGGTGGGTGTCTGTTCCTTCCTCGGAACCAATTTGGCCTTGTAACAAGCTCATGCCAGCCAAAAAACTCTCAAGCTAAGTTTTTACCCACAGTGCCCTTCTTCCTGTTACCTTAGATCTTGTTTGTTGCGTTGCTGTAAAGCCGTGTCAAGCCAGCTCTCAGCTAATTACTTTGGAAATTTTTCAAATTACTTGTTGTTCTTCTGATATTTTCTTTCCCTATTTTATCATTATTTAGCCACTGTCTTACTGTTAGTGTGTCTATTGCTGCTACTGTGTTTCTTAACATTTTTTTAGGTAGTCTTTAATACCATCGTTGGTATAGGCCCTTCCCCCTACCCTTGAGGTAACCTCTTCCAATACCATTGTTGGTATTTCCCTTTCCACGTCTATCTTCTTTCCTCTTCTTTCTAAAAAAAAAAAAAAAAAAAAAAAAGAAAAGAAAATCCTTGCTATAACTTTTGTTTTATTGTCTTTGTGATAGTTGTTAAGAGTACTATGTCGGAAAAGAAGGGAGCTTCTGGTTTCAAACAATGCGACCAGTGGCAAAATGCCGAATTCGGACACCCATGTCTCTTGCGTGTACTATCTGGCTGTTCTCCATCTGTCCTTCAGCCACCTTGTTCTATTTGTAAAGGGTTTAGCTCCCAAACCCTTAATGAAAGGAAAAACAAACTAATTTTGAAGGGTCTCCTTAAGACACCCTACTCAGAGGCTATCTCTTGGTCAGAGGGCTCATCCTCTTCCAGTAAAGAACACAGAAAGAGACCACATTCAGTTCCTTTATCAACTTCAGGTGATAGAAACCAAGAACCGAAACAAAAAATGCCAAAACTGACTGCTTCAGGACCTAAACTGATTTCCAGTGCCGTCATCAAAATCTGTATCTTTGGCGTCAGTTACGGCACCGATGCTTATGTCTATGTCACCGACCTTACCAAGACCAGTAATATCTACCGTGGTGCCATCTTCAATTTCTTTAACTCCGGTACCGTTCTCGGCTCTGGCAGTGACTACAGCACTGAGCCTACCTATAATTTCTGCTCCAGGATTTCCCACACCGGACACACCTTCTATGCATGTCTCCACCCATGAGACTTCGTTGCCAATGGACCATGCAGCCAGGACCTGATATTCACCCACAGTGGACCTCTTCTTCGGGCAGCAATTCAGCCCTTTCTTGGAAAGACCTGACTCCCCATCGGGGATATCGACTCGATCAACCAGTAGCCTTTCGGAATTGGATGTGGTGCATCTTGTGGATCAGCTGCTGATGGCGCAGGGGATTGCAACACCTTCCAAAACTCCCCTCCTGTACGAGTTGGGAGTCTTTCTTCACGGATTTCAGCATATTCTCCTCCTTTGACCTCTGTGCAGGTATCGAAGCCCCTGGAACCTACGGCTTCATCGGCTCCCACTGCTTCAGTTCCACTGGTGGATCTCACCATGGTTCTGGAGCCAACCCTTTGCCCCTTGGTTCATTCAGAACCGAGCCTTTCTCAGGATCGTGACTGTACCGTGGGCACTGTGGTTCCTAGCATGGCACCGTCTATGGTCCCAGTAGTCCTATCGGTACTGAGTCCTCTTGAGACTTCTTCCTTGGGAGCTGGTCAGCTGGAGCAGGGTGTGACCCCAGTTCCAGTGTTGTCCTTCTCAGTGGGCCGGCTTTCCAGGTGATGGAGAGGGCCCTTGCCTCTGTAGGCAAGCCTTCAGTGTCGGAGCATCAGTTATGTCCTTTCTCTGAGCTGCAACAAGGCACTGCTTCAGGTCATCGAGCATAAGAGCCTCAGGATAACCTACCGCAGGGTACCTCTTCTTCAGAGTCCTCTTCAGAAGCTGCCGCAGAAGAGGTACCACACAAGAGGATGTGCAAGAGGAAGCACATGAACTCACCTGAGGAGCCTCTCACCGAGGACACGGACTATGATGAAGGGGAGGGGTTCATAGGGTGGTACTAAGCTATCGGCCCTAGGGCCTATGCAAGCCTAGCCGTAACAATTCCCTGGATATTTATTCCCACAATATTTACTTCTCTGGACCCCTGTCTAGCAGGGTGACTGACATGATCCCCGGGGTGAATTTCCTATCTCCCATCCAATCAAGGTTCCTTTTAAAGAGGGCCAATGAGGTGCTCTGCTTGACATGTATGGGCAGTCTATTCCAGAGTATGGGGAGTCTCTGGGTCAGGAACCTATCCCTCCAGCATGTTTTGTTCATTGTGATGACAAGGTTTAGATCCCTGGAGCGTGTGGCTCTGAGGGATTGGGATTTCTTTAAGTGGAGCATGTCCAACAGCTCAGGATTTGACATGGCCTTGTATGTTAAGCAGAGATCGCCTCTGAGTAGACGATATGCCACAGAGTATAGCTGGTGTTTTTTTAGACGGTCAGCATATGGCATCTGCTTTAGGCCTGTGATTCTTTTAGTGAGGTATTTCTATGGCCTTTCCAGCTGTTGCACATGTCTTGTGAGGTACATACCAAACGGGGCATTATACTCTATAAAGGGTCTAATGAGGGATAAGTACAGTGGGACAATGACCTCCTTTTTTCTGGATGAAAAGCCCTTAGTGATGAGGTGTGCCACATAGAAGGATTTCCTGACTGTTGTGGCAATGTAGTTATCGAAAGTGAGACCACTGTCCACCTGTGTCCCTAAGTCTCTCATCACACTTTCAATGTTTAGTGTCCTGCCACCTATGTGGTAATTCATGGGTACATGTTTTTTCCAAAAGGGATAACTGTACATTTCTTGGCATTAAGCTTGAGCCCATGGCTCTGGCACCAGGCATCTGTTTCTGTAAGGGCCTTTTGTAGAATATCCACATCATTTCGGGATTCAGTAAAGGCTCCCAGTTTGCAGTCATCTGCAAACTTTGTTAGCCAGAGTCCCTTAGTGTTGGCCTGTACTTCAGAGAAGTAGATGCCAAACAAGAGTGGTCCCAGGACTGAACCCTGAGGTACTCCACTTGTCACTTGTCTGGAGCTGGATTTGGAGTCTGCAACTTTTAGAGTCTGGGTTCTGTCGGTAAGCCAGTTGGCAACCCATCTAGTGATGTAGGGATTTATGCCCAGCTTAGTAAGTTTATCTATGATTCCAGAGTGGGGGATGGTGTCGAAGGCCTTGGCGAGGTCCAGATAGGCTGTGTGGACCGCCTTTCCCTCATCCACAGCTCTGGAGACTGATTTGAAGAAGTCGATCAGATTCAGGAGACAAGCTTGGCCCTTCACAAACCCAAACTGGGTGAGGTCCAGTGTTTGAAGATTGCCAATGTCTTTGTTTATAAGTTTCATGATAATGCGTTCCATGCTCTTGCAGATCAGGCTTGTCAGACTGATGGGACAGTAGTTCCCAGGATCCAAGGCGGATCCTCTCTTGTGGAGCGGGATAACTGTAGCTGTGCACCACTCAGTGGGCATGAAGCCTGAGGTGAGGCTGTTATTAAACATGACACTTAGGTGAGGTGCCAGCTCATTTTGTAGTTCATGTAGTACACAGCCTGGGATGTCATCTGGTCCCATGGATGCTGTATTCTTAGCTTTGGAGAGTGTGGTTTCTACCTGTGTGGCCGTGATTATCGGAATTTGGCAATCTTTTGGTATTGAGATGGGTCCTTTAGGGGGTGAGAGGGGGGTGAAGTTGGTACTAAATCGATCTGCCAGGATATTAGCAATATCCTTGCGATCAGTATAGATAATGCCATTCTGTTGTAGCAAAGAGCAGATCTGAGCATTGCCATTTAGATTCTTGACATAACTATAGAATACCTTGTGATTGTCTTTGGAATCTTTGGCAATTTTATTTTCGTAACTAGCTTTTGAGGATTTTATGAGGGATCTCAGCTTCTTACTAAGGCTGGTGAGGGAGTTTTTTTGCATCCTGGGATTTTCCTCTTTTCTGCAACAGTTTCTTCCTTCTGTTGTATAGTTTGTTTATAGCAGGGGACCACCAGATTGGCTTCCTTTTTTTGAAGAAGAGCATCTTGGTTCTATTTGGGATGGCATGATTCATGCATGAGTGGATGTGCTCGTACAGTGCCTTAGTGTAGGATTCTGCAGTCGAACTTCCAGATCCCGCCTGCGTGGGTGTTGTGAAGTTTGTCACTTCTGACTTCAGTAGCATGAAGTTGGCTTTGGAGAAGTTTTTTAAGGAGGTTTCCTTACTGGGGGTGGGGCGTGGGGGGGGTTGGGATGTGGATGTCAATTGTGATTTGCTTATGGTCAGACCTGACCAATGAGGGGGTGACCACTGGTGTGGAGCATCTATCTCCTATGTTGGTAATAACCAGGTCTAGGATATTGGAGCCCCTGCTGGGACATTGTATTAGTTGATCCAGGGCGTTGGAATTTATGAATTCCAAGAACCGTTGGGAAAAGGAGTTGGTACCCGAGTAGTTTTCCCAATTAATGGCAGGGTAGTTGAAATCACCCAGTATTAGGATGTTGGTTGTATCTCAATGTTTTCCAGTATGTTTAGAAAGGTGTAGTGAGAATCATGGGGCATCTGTAGCAAGCTACAATTTGGATTGCAGTCTTACCTAGTGTTAGTTGCACCTGGAGAATTTCAGATGCATTGTGTTGGGCATCTAGCTTGGAGGTGTGAATATGGACACTCCTCCACCTTTAGTGTTTCGGTCTTAGTTTTGTGGCCGAAAAGTGTGGTAAGAATTGTAGCCTGGTATTGCAGGGATGCTTTCTGGAGCCTTGAACCAGGTCTCAGTTACTGCACAGATATCGATGTTCTCCATTTTTAGGAGTGCCTCGAGAGAGTACATTTTGATGTTTAGGCTTCTAGCATTGAGTAGCATTACCTTCAGATTTTGTATGCTTGTATCTATTACGGTGGTGGTTTTATCCTTTGAACCTTGCCTAAAAAAGGCACTATAGGGGTGGCAAGAGCTTTAGCCAGTAACCTGAATCCCAGACGTGACAGGTGCAGACCATCTCTGGCAAAGCATCATGGTTTGTCGATCATGTCTTCCCAGGCAGACAAATACTGGATCCCCTTTGAATGACACCAGAAGCTTAGCCAATTGTTGAAGTCAATCATTTTGTCCTTATACTGTGGTATCATTCTGGGAAAAGGCAGGATGCTACTCAGGGCTAGGGTCATACCTGCCTGAGTCACATGATCCAAGAGCTCTTCCATGTCTCTTTTCATGTAGTCTAGGGAGGTACGTCTCAAGTCATTTACTCCAGCATGGACAATGACAGAGTCGTATTTGTACTTGTTGTGGAGTGACTTGAGTGCATGCATTGTGTGGCGGATCCTGGCACCCGACAGGCAGCTGACTGTAGTTTTTCTCCTTGTTCAGCCTGGTGAGTGGGACATCAGTGTACCTGACTATAGAGTCACCTATGACTAAAGTGTTGGGTACATTGTCTTGCCTTAGGAGCTGTTATTGGGTGGCACACTGGTGTTGTGAGCTATGTGTCACTTTGGTTGTGACTGGTGTTTGCTTGCGTTTCGGCTTCGGAGGTCTTTGTTGCTTGGGCAGGTTAATGTTAAGGGCCTCCGCATATGTGGGTTTAGTGTTGCTATGTGTGGGTGTTGATGGTGTGGGTTTTGTAGGGCTATGAGTTGCTTGAGGTGTAATGCAGGTGTTAACCTTCTCCTCTTGACTGTCTAGCACAGTCTTGGACGGAGAGAGTTTTGCTTCCAGTTTGGCTATGTAAGTCCCTACGGTTGCCCCCTGATTATGTCTCATTTGGAGACATTCTTGAAATACTGAAACAGAGGGGTGAATGGAAGCCCACCAATCCCTCCTCCGAGGAGTCTGTGTTCTTGCAGGCTTTTTGTACTCGACCCTCTACTTCCTGGGTGACCCTGCCTGCAGATGAGCTGGTTCAGCTCATTGTCTAGCGTGCATGGAAGAGTCCTGATACCATTGAACCAATCCCATGGAGACCGAACAAAATTTTATCTCCTCCCGAACAGCACCCACACTGGTCCAAGGGTCTTCCATTAGACGCGATGGTGGTGACTGCTGCCACAAAAAAGGAACTGGCCGAGCAGAGCCAGGCTGTCCACCCCCCAGGGAGTCTCGAGCAGTAGACAAGTTAGGGAAGTGAGTCTTTGCATCATTGACCTTTGCTGTAAGGTCTTTGAATTATCTGGCACACTTCACCAGGCTTTAGAGCGACTTAGTCGCCGAATTCTCTGAAACCTTAGCAGGAGCTGTCTCTGATGAGGTGTGCGACAAAATTGCCTCACAGCTCGCTACCCTGGAATCCATATCCAATTCTTTCATGCGTCTGATTTCCCATGCCACTGAAGGAGCAGCCAGAGTGGCAGGTTCAGGCATTGCCATGAGACGTCACACCTGGATGTGCCTTTGTGACTTTGCGGACCCTTTTAAGTCTTCCTTTCTTAATGCCCCAGTGGAAGCTTCTTCCTTTTTCGACCTGAAAGTGAAAGACACATTGGCCAGGTATGAGAAGGATGGCAAGACCCTGTCTGCCTTGGGCATGTGTTTTTCCACCCCTCAGCGTCCATACTGTAGGAACCAGAGGAGTGGAAAGATGTGGCACAAAAAATTTTAGAGTCCATTCCATAACACATGTGGCGAGTATACTCCCCAGGGCAGAGTGGGTAACTCATCTGGAAGGTGCCCCTACAGGGGCAGAGGGAGTCTGCGTAACCAGGGATCCAGAGATTCTTTCTCAGGACAACCCTATCAGCTCTCCTGAGGTGTGGCCTGATTGCTTTCCTCTGGAAGCAGTCGTGGGGATGTTTTTTTTGCACCATTCTGCCTGACTAACAATAACAATGGATTTATGGGTGCAACAGATCATAACCAGAGGATATCACGTCCCATTCAGTCTTTACCCAATGTCACCAAGTTGAATTCCTGACATTCCACCCAGTCAAAGGGAAACAGCAGAGCTAGAAATTTAAAAGCTGCTTCAAAAAAAAGAGTAATCCAGACAGTCCCACCAGACCAGATAGGATCCGGATTCTACTCGAGATTCTTTTTAGTACCAAAAAAGACAGGGGACTGGAGACTAATTCTGGATCTCAGCATCCTAAACAAATTTGTCAAACAAGAAAAATTTTGGATGGTCACAGTTCAGTCTATCCTTCCATTCTTGGAGAAAGATGATTGGATGTGTTAATAGATCTTCAGGATGCGTGTTACCACATAAAAATGGACAAATGCTCCAGATTTCTTTGCTTCTGGCTAGGAGCCAATCACTTTCAATTCCGCATGCTGCCCTTCGGACTCTCTACAGCCCCCAGAGTGTTCACCAAGTGCATGGCAGTGGTAACAGCTCACTTGAGACTACAAAGATTCTGGGTGTTTCCATATCTAGACGATTGGCTCCTCACCAGCCCCACCAAGTGTCTGCTGGAGATAGCACTAAGCTACACTCTCAGACTAGCACGATCTCTGGGAATCTCAATAAACTGGGAAAAGTGCAACCTGATTCCCTCTCAATCATTAGAATTTTTTGAAGCAATTTTCAACACAAATGCTTGCCTAATCTCTCTCCCGGACCACAGACTACACGGGATAAGATCCCAAATCAGGGTGATACTCTGTTAAAGCCTAGTCCCAGCTTGAACAGTCCTTCTACTCTTGGGTTCCATGATAATGTCAATTACCATAGTGCCCTTTGCAAGACTACACATGACAATTCTCCAGTGGCTCATTCTAACACAGTGGTACCCCCTACAACATCTCTTGTCCTTTCAAATACAGATAACTCATCGATGCAAGGGGGATTTAATGTGATGGATGAAGCCAGACAGACAACAATGGTGTCACCCCTTTTACCCACAACAGCCCAGGGCCACAGTGACTACAGATGCTTCCTTGATAAGGTGGGGAGGGGCTTTACCAAGGGAAGATGGCCCAAGGTACTTGGTCAGACATAGAGGCCCACCTGCATATCCTAGAACAGGGGGCAGTGGTTCTAGCATTGCAAGCCTTTCAATCCATCCTTCCATCAGGGACAATTGCTATTCAATCAGACAACATGTCAGTAGTCTGGTATATCAACAAACAAGGGGGAACCAAGTCCTATTCGTTGTGTCGAGAAGCCATGAGAATTTGGCAATGGGTGATAGCTTCCAACTGCTTTCTGATAGCAACGCATATTCCCAGGAGTTCCAATGTGATTACAGACAAGCTGAGCAGATGTATCCTACTGCTCAACGAGCGGTCCCTCAATCCTGTTATTGTGGCGAAGATCTTCAGCCGCTGGGGCCAGCTTTGCTGCGACCTATTCGCCTCTCCAGCAACCACAAATGCAGCAGCTACTTTGCTCTAATTCCCCCACAGGGGGAGTCCCGAGGGATGTTCTAATTCATGATTGGCCCACGGGACTTATGTATGCTTTCCCTCCTTTTACCCTAATTCCCCAATTTCTAAAGAAAGCCCTTTGTCTGAGAAGCAGAGTAATCCTCATTGCTCCTTACTGGCCACAAGTTTGGCTTCCCTTCCTTTGGTCTCATCTAGTCGATCACCCATGGATTCTGGATGCAACTCCAGAATTGATCTCGCACCCACAAGGGTTGACTCAACCAAACACCTTCAGTCTGAAGCTGACGGCTTGGTTTCTCCACTTCCGGTAATCACCAGGCAGAATAACCTTACCTTCCCAGTGCGTAATATCCTTCTGGCTTCACATAAACCATCCACCAGGAAAATCTGTCTCAGCAAGTGGAAGAGGTTCCTTATTTGGTCTCGACAAAGACAACTAGACCCTTGCTCATCTCCTGTTAGTGTGGTTTTGGATTATTTATCAAGTCTTCTTCATTCAGGAGCAGCAACCTCAACCATTTGAGTACACCTAGCTGCTATCTCAAACTTCCATAATGGATTTCAATACTCATCGCTAATCTCCCATCATCTCTGAAAAATGTTCTTAAAAGGTGTCTTGCATATCAAACCACCCTTTAGGTAACACAGCTAATCTTGGAATTTAACACTAGTACTACGATCCCTGACACGATCACCATTTGAACCTGCTTCCACTTGCGACCTAAAGTTCCTGTCCTGGAAATCACTGTTTTTGGTAGCTGTCACGTCAGCCAGATGCATTTCAGAGCTTCAGGCTTTGTGTATTAAACCCCCTTACATAGTATTTCATAAAGACAGAGTATCACTCTGGACAAATCCTTCCTTTCTGCCCAAGGTCATTTCAGAATTGACAATTAACCTACCAGTCTTTTTTCCCAACTACTCAAAACAAAGGAGAATACTGTCTTCATTTGCTGGGTGTACATAGACAGTTACGTTTTTACCTGGACAGAACTGAGTCAGTACGTAAATCAGAAAAGCTATTTCTGTCTTCTTCAGGCCCGAAAATGGGAAATCCTGTCTCAAAAATAACCTGGTCCAAGTGGTTGAGAAACTGTATATCCCTGATCTATGCAACGAGATAAAATTCCTCTATCATGCAAAGTCAGAGCACATTCCACCAGGTCAGTAGCAACTTCTGTTCCTTTTCATGCAAAGGCTTCCTTGAATGATATTTGTGCAGCTGCAACTTGGGCTACCCCTCATACCTTTATCACTCATTACAAATTGGATTTGGCCTCCAGGGGAAGAGCATCCTATGGTTCATTGGTACTCAGGACCATCCTTCCATAAGGGCCTCCCAGGACTAAAGGTAGCTAGATATCTGTCCCATCTGTAAGGAATGAATGAAGATTAACATCATCAGATAAAGACGTTGTGTGCTTACCATAACGTTCCAACTGTGTTGTTCATCTTCATTCATTACACCCCATCCTCCTTCACCCTCCAAAGGCTCCTGAGGGATCGGATTGGTTCCTACTCCTACTTTAGGGTTTCTGCTCAGAGAAAGCCTCTCTTTTACTTATAATGGGCAAACTCGATCTGAGGTAACAGGGAGAAGGTCACTGTGGGTAAAAGCTTAGCTCGAGAGTATTTTGGCTGGCACGAGCTTGTTACATGGCCAACTCGGTTCCGAGGACGGAACCGACACCCAGCAGAAATGAATGAATGAAGATGAACAACACAGATAGAATGTTATGTAAGAACATAAATCCTTTTTCATGGCTGTATCCCAGTTGCCTGCAGTCATCTGAATACTTTTTACACCCTGCTCTCCTAACCTTTGTCTGTCTCCTCCCTATTAGTTTTCAAACTGTGTTGTCATTTGGCATCCCCACCTCTCCAGTCCCCACTACACTTTCTCCCTTGATTAATCATTTTGCTAAAATTATCAGCTCCCATTTTGTCCCCTGAAGCTCCCCATTTGCTGCAGATAAGTCATTTTGTCAAAGCTCCCTATGCTAATCTTTTGGCCCAAATCCTGAACATCATATCTATCTCTTACCCTTCCCTCCCCTCTGTTCCAGCATGAAGTGCTGTCTTCATATTTTCCCATTCCATGATTTTTATGTCTCTTCTTTTCTTTAAATTTATTAGCACCTGTTTAGGCCTTTCATCCTCAAATGTGTGTATGGACTTGTAGCAAATACCAGAAAAGGTGTCAAGTATTTAAGGAACAGACAAGTATCTAACCCCTAATCTACCTTCAAAATATACAACCTAAAGAAAGAAAATGTGCCTCTTTTTTCTGCATTCTCAGCAGGATGTTCTCCATACAGTTTTCTCCAAATATACAAGTCCATAAGAGGATAAAGTAGTTAATACACAATTCTGCCTTTTTTAGATAATAGAAGCACAGAAAAATGTTGCTGTTTGCCTTCAACGTCCTTTTCCAGAGTTAAGCAGTTAAACTGAAAGGTCAAATAGATAAATGTTACAGTATGTATAGATAGATAGACAGACAGTGTAGATAGACAGACAGACATAGATATAGCAGGTTCATGCATTTTCTGAAAGATATACCCAGAGATTCAGAAAGTGCCCCACCGTTCATGTTAAGGGCTACATTAAATAGGCCCTGTTCACACGGTGCAGTACTAGGGTATTTAGAGACATGTTAGTCACAATGAGGAAGACCTCATTATTGGCTAATTTGCATGTCTCTGAATAAAATTGAATTGCTGTTTACTGCAGGTGCAAATCGTCACTTTCCTGCGGTAGTTACCAGTGACAGCAGATGTAAAGTGTTCGCATAGGCCCTTAGTCACTCTTCCATACACAATACACATATTCAAACACACACACACCACATACCCTGTACATGTCTCTGTGATGTCAGAATGTCCCTTATGTCTCCTCTTTCCTGCCCTGATAAATCACAGATTATTACTTTCAGCTATTAATGCCAGATATTAGTTTCACACTTCATAACCCTCAGTAAATGCACGGTAGTGCAAAAACTGTTGTACTAGTGACTTTCTAAGTTTGTAGTTGGAAAAATTAAAATACGGCCCTCATCTGTCCCTGATTTAGATCCACAATTAATTTTGGCTTTGTCTTGCCTTTTTGTGCTACAAGGTTGAATGATATGCTGAATGCTGCTTGACCCATCCCTTGTATGTCATGAACTGCTCTAAGTATTGAATTATGTCCAAAATCCTCATTATGCGCTAAAAAAATCCTTTCTGTACTAACCTATTAGTTAGCACTGCAGGTTAATAGTAAGGTGTCTAGTGGCAAAAGTGCAGTGTTAGGAGCACCCGCCTCCCACAACAGTACCCTTCTTTGAGAGGTGGAATGATACAGGAAAGGAATCCTTTTTAGTGCCTTTACAACATGATAATTTCAAGTATTCCTTTAGTCTAGTCATTCATGGCACCACCTTGTTTTTTAAATTAAGTGCCTTTAAGGCATGTTATGTAGCGTATCCTTAACCTTCTGTAATGGAAGCCCGTGGGATATATACATTTGACCCCTTAATTATATCAAGTGTTTCAGTTACATGGCTTCTGAATGTCCATGGATTTTTTTCTACTTTTTAAGTCTTTATGACTGCATTCAAGCCAATAAAGCCAAACTCCACTAGCTGTGGACATGCATCTTTCAGCCTTTTTATTGACCTCATCAGCTCAGCATAAATGGATAGTTTGGCTAAACTTCTGAAACACAGAGTCTTTCAAACAAGATGATGCCATAAAGATTAAAGTGCCTGCAGGTGCATATCCACAGCTAGTGGGGTTTCACTGAAACAGTTGTTGTCCTTAAAGGGTCATTTATGTAAACAGTTTTTCTGTGTGATCTTTTTACCCTTTGTTTTGGATGTTGGGATATTTTGTGGGCTCCTTAATCTATTGGCATCAGCTGGGTTTAAAGACCCTGTGTTTTGGAAGCTTGGCTGAATTTTTGTTGCAGTTTTTATATGTGCATATATATCTATCTATTTCTCTCTCTCTCTCTCTGTATATATATGTGTGTGTGTGCGCGCGTTTGTGTATAGAACAGAAACCGTGGCTGCAAATTAGATAGAAGTTTAAAAATGCACTTAAAAACAAACCCAAAGTACCCTGACCATTGTATAACAGCTATAAAAAGTGTGCATCATGCCTTGAAATAACTCAGCTCTTACTGTGTTTGGTCACTTGGGCTTTACTTTCCTGACCAAGCCAAGGCATACATAAATATGTCAGTATAGCCCTTGTGTTCATGTACTAATGATATAAACCATTCTGTTGTTATTCTAGAGACTAATGTAAACCGAGATTTTATCGTAATGCACTGACCTGTGACTTTCTAGAACTCAGTTCAGTAACAACGCTTGTTTATAGCAGTTAGTGCATACCCAAACATTCTATGAACTACTCAGTACTACACTGTCCTGGAACATTGCCTGTTGTTGTGTCAAGTGTTTGAATGAATCCCAAAGTTCATAATATTGCCCTATGGCCTACACAGGAGTGCTGTTGTGATCACAAGACCTTTGTTTCATTTACTTTTATAACTTTATTTAGAAATTGACTATATGAAAATACTTAAAAGGATAAACTGGCAATAAAAAAGCACAGCCAGTGAATTACAGTTATTTTGAAAAAGTAAAGCATGAGGCTTTCGATCTGAGTTTTGGGTACAAGATATTGCTATGAGACTTCTTAAATGCTCTCATGAGCTTATGACTCACTGAGTAAGGAGATAACATGAGGAAGACATTCAAGCTTTCCAGCAAGCTTGACACAGTACTGCTGACTAATATTGTTTATTTATAGCACTGTATTCCACTGACGTGGTATAAATACACCTACTAGATAAGTAAGTGCAAGCTGTACTGTATAAAATGCAATGTCCAGCAGTAGGATTTTCTAAATAGAATTAATATAAACTGTTGATAAAAATGAGTTTTATTTAACAGTATGGCTAGATAAGATGCATGCATACTTCTGAAAGCACTACACTTAAAACTTAAAGGGAAGAAGCTGCTCTGAGCTTTAGTCAAGCATAACCCTCTGACCTGCTTGCAAGGTCGCTGAGAGTGTATATGACAGTGTGACTTCCCTTATCAGCCATGGCAGCTAAAGAAATATGGTTAGAAATTCATGATTCCAAAGATGGGAGTGGTGACGTTGCTGCATTTACATGGTTTACTTTGGTTAAAGAGACTTCTGTATGTTAATTTAATGCATTTGTTGACCATGTTTGTCCCACCAAGCTTCTGACTGTTTTATAGGGAAGGCCAGGGGTGTTACTTTGGAAAATCTGGCTCAGTAATAGGGAAAATTCCTTGCTGTTGAAAAAAACTGTGCTGGCTAGTAACTGGGAAGTTATGGAGTGATGCACATGTCCTGGTTCTGAATGACATTTCCCTGTGAGGGTTTGTATGTTGCCAGGAATAACAGGTTATTTAGGCACAGCTAGGCTTATTGCTTACAGGTGAAAAACCTGCAGTGTGTGTGTGGGCTGGTGATGTGTGCTTGGCTGTGCCAAGTTGTGTACTTGCAGTAGCAGCCTTTCTGGAATATGTGTGGAAAAGAGCATGCATATGTCAGTAGGTAAAACAGGGCATAGTGCTTACAAGTATGCACATCAGCCACTGAGGGAAGGGTTAAAGCAAGAAAATGGAAAACTCACTCATGGCTGTCTTTGAGGCCATGACAAAGTGACTGGAAGCAAAGAGACATGGCTGCTGTGAGGCCTAGATGTCTGGCAGACATGGGGACAGGAACACTTTTAGAAAAAGAGATAAACTGAGTGCTGTGCTAGTTTTCTGGCAGCAAGCTATATAGGCATTCTGTGCTAAATAACCTGCTTGTTAGAATGTCATTGTTGTACACTTTGTACTGTAGTGTATAAAATGTTCAGCTGAAAATTGGGCCTTAGGTCTAAGCAGTATGATTTTGAATATATTTTTTTAATTTTGATGTAAAATGATGATTTTTAATATTTTTTAAAATTTTGATGTAAAATGATGGGTATATAGAGACAGCTAGCTGCTGAGATGATTATAAATTTTCAGTACATTTTATGCCTTAGTTTTTATCTATAACATGCATTTTACTAATATCGGCACAACACCTGAAATCCCACAAATACTGTACCTACTTTTCTAATTTTGAACAGCATACGACTGCTGTACAGTAGACACCATCCCTGTCCTTTTCTCCCATTCTGTAGCTGGTGTAGATTAACCCAGATGGCTGCTGTACATTTTAATTAATGGTGTCATTGACTGTCATGTCAATGATACAGCAGTAATGCATTGATTTGTATATTTTAAGCAAAGTGAGCTGATATTGATGTGAGACCATGTTTTTCCACATTCCTTGCCGTAGCTGCCAACATTTCTGTTTTCCTTCTACTGCTGGAAAAATTGCAGTAGAAACCCATTTATCCCAGTCTCTGGAGAATGAAACTGCCGTCTCTGTGTCATCCTTCCCTTTCTGGGTGGCCTTTCAGCATCAGGAATTTGTTCTTGAACTCAGGACATTTAAATCAGAGAACTTTGTCTTCTAGCTACTTAGCTAGTGGGTACAGTCCTTACTAGTATATGATTCAGGGGCCATAGCTGGCAAAGCTTCATCATTTCACTTCAGAGGGTTTGTGATTCCACCGATTTTCATTATAACTTACCAGTGAAATTTGTCTTTGTTATGCAGAAGTATAGAAAATATAACTAGACATGCCCTTTGTCAAGTCTGGCCAGTTAGCCCCAACTCCCATTTACATTTATGTGGAACTTGGTATAATTATTGATCAGATGTTCTGACTTCTGTCCATCCTCCATTTATGGGTACTTAGGATATGATCTGACTTCGGCCACTCTTAGACTTTGGATCCAAAGCTCAGGCTCCTCTCCTTTCTCTTAATCTCCTTTTTCCACTAAATTACTTCTGATCTCATTTGCCGCTTGATTGCTAAGGATGCAGATCTCTTGGCTCAGTGCTTTGGAAGGCTTTTGCAGATGTCAGATAAGTGACTTTTGGTGGTCTTCTTTGCCTTTGGAGTAATTTTACCTCCGGTTCCTCCTTCCTACCTCCTCTACTATAAAAAAACTTTCTTAATACTTGGCATTCACTTAGGGTAGTTTCCATCCTTTCTGTCTTTGGATAGTCATTAGGGCTTGAGCCTATATAGTTCTAGACTGTATTCTATTATTACAGTAGTTTTTGTGCTTGGTGTTGTTTTATATTTTGCTTTTTAGGTATTGTTTGTCTTTCCCTATTAATAACATGATGACAGATAATCCCCGGACATAAAATCTCCAATCAGGTTGCCCTTACAAAGTGTGTAAACTGGTTAGGGGGCCACATGTCTGCACAAAAACTGTTGTTCCTGTACTGCTTTCAGGCCAGAGCTATCACTGTGAGGTACAATAAACTTGTGAATAGGGGGCTTCTCCCTGCCACAGCTGGATAAGATCCCCATCCCAGTAATCTTCTTCCTCTTTTTCAAAGAAGTCCTGTGATAAGGGTAAAGGGGAGAAGACTAAGGAATGGGAGAGAGAAAGGTCCAAAGAATGGGCTAAAGAGAAGCACAAAGAAAAGGACTCCACCAAGAAACATTCCCAGGACTGATCAAGTCTGTCCTGTCTGGCTGCAAAGATTCCCAAGCTGTCGGATCTGTCCTGGACTCAAAAGCCTGTCAAGCATGGATCTCCAACTCCTACATTCCCAGGGCCAAGGCTACATTCAGAACTGTTTAGTCTCAAGCTCAAATCACTTTTTCTACAGGAAAGGTCTTTCCAGACGGTGTCAAGACCTTCTTCCACAGCCTCATGCTTGATTTCAGTATGATCCTTCAGGATCCTTTCCGAGGCTGACATTGACAGAATGGTGAGAAAGTTCCAGAGGACCCAGCTTGGGTTTTGTCGGCACCAACCTATGTTGGAAGTTTGGGATTTGCTCCTTCTTTCCATCCTGCTAATTGATATTCCTTCCCCTATAGATCCTTCAGGTTTAGGGACCTGGAACTGAGTGGACCCTGGGGAGTGACTGTGTTAGATAAAAAGGACCAGGCTTCAACACCAACCGTTTCTTGACACAGTTGACTCTGAATGCCTTGGACCTTGATGGAGCTTTGTCTTGACACTGACATTTGAGGCCTTCAACAGAGTGCTCTCTCAGTCAAGGATGTTGGCTTCCTTTCCCAGCTCTGATCTCACATTGCCCCCACAGAGTTCTTCGAGTCCTGTCTCCTCATTTCCTGCCATGTCAGGGCAGCCCGCCCCATGGAGTCTGAATCAGTTGACATTGTGGACTCTCAGTCTGCTTCAGAGTCTTCCCCAGCACATCCCACTGGAGAAGGTCACTGAAAGTATACATCCAAAATGAGGCATGTGGACTCCCCAGAGAGTCATTCATTGAAGATACTGATTTCGATGAGGGAAGTGAATCCTCCAGATCCCCCCAGAAGATGTCTTATTTGTTGAAATCCTTGAACTACTCAGACAGAAAAGGGGTGGTCCAGTGAAGCCCCCTCCCAAGAGGACTAGCCTGGTTTTGAGGCAGGCATAGGAGGACCCAGATGTGATTGAACCTGTTTCCCAAAACTTGAAAAAAATCCTAGTTTCTCTTAAAGATATGCCCTTTTGAAATGAGAGTACTGCTATCAATTCTGTGGTGGTAGTTGCACTCTGCTCTCCATCTCCCTAACTGCGAGTCCAGGAAGTGGAACAGGTTTGGCAAGTAGGTATATGCTTCAGCAACCTTCGCTCTCGGGGAGCTGAATTATTTAACCCATGTTACACACTTTTAGAGGGACTTGACTAAAGAACTATCCAAGTCACTCTCCAGATCCTTATCTGCATTGCATCAGATAGAAAATCAGTCGATATGCAGTTGGCTACCATCTAGTCCCTGTCCATCATGTCTAATCACCTTATTTCTAATGCGACCAGTAGCAGGTCAAGAGTGGCAGGTACTGGAATAGCCGTTCAAGACATTCTTCATAATGCCTCCTATGATGGAGTCACATTATTTGAACCAAATGTTAAAGAGATGTCTAAAATCAAGCAAGCAAGAGGGCAAGACTTTGTTTGCTGTTTGGATATGCTTTTCTACTCCTCAATGGACTTTATCTAGAAACCAGTAATGAGGTAAGAAATTGTGGATGTTCAAAAAGAAAAATCTGTGGTATCCCTCAAAGTCTCAAAAAAACCCAGTATGCAACCTATACTGGGTTAAAAACAAACCAAGAAGAAACTTTGCAGTGTGGAGGGTGTGATGTTCACTTCCTGAATTATGTTAAGCACCTAGTTTGTTAATAAAAACTGAACTGTAAAATACGTGCTACAAAATAATAAAATAGAAAATAGTAGGTAGTCCATAGTTGAGTTAAAAATGGAATTTATTTTATTGAAATACAAACAAGCAATCCTAGTTGAGTATAATGAAAAGCATCAAAAAATTCCTTATTTATTTATTTTACAGTTTACCAGAATAGTCCATTGGGCCAAGAAGAGCCCATTTTCAATGGAGTCCCAGGGAGAAAAGCTCCATGACAACAATATAAGATGAAGACAATGCATTCACATTTTGTAATACTGGTGAAGAATGAAGGTATTACATAGCATAAAAATCTACAGTTTGCAGTGAAAATGCAGTTAAAAAAAGAAAAAAAGGAAATACACACACACACACACACACACACACACACACACACACACACACACACACACGTATATATGTCAATTAAAATAAGGAAAACCATTGGTGCATATTACTGATAGATTTGTTTAGACACTGGAAATATCACAGGGTTGGCAAAAGAGTTTTACATGTAATCTTAGCAGAGTTACAGTAGAATAGGGGGTTAAGAGGTGTTAATTGTTGAATGTACGAAAGGAGGGACAGAAAGAAAAAAGTAGTGTTAGAGTAGGAGTAAAATGAATTCTGTGCATTTTTGATTTTTTTGAAGTTTCTGTGTTCTACAGCTAGGAACTGTAATAGTGTGCATTACTATAATTGTCTGTTTACAGTTAAAAGCATTATCTAGATTCTGCTTGCTCCTTGATCTGTTTAAAACTTTCATTTAGTGGCTACAGCTAGGAACTGTAATAGTGTGCATTACTATAATTACATTTTTATGTAATTACTAAATTGTAAACTGCTTTTTCATACTGAGACTTGTATTTTCAGTGTTCTTTTTATGCTTTTAAAGTGAGGTTCCTGTGTTCTGCTCAGGTGGGATAATCTTGTTAGAGGCCTGTTGTCTAGGCTGGTAGTCTTGTTTGAGTTTCCTGTGTTTCTGGCAAACATTTTCTGCTGATTGTCGTCATTATTATTGAGAGTAACAAGGCCTCCTGACCTTCTGTAGTACAAGTGATTGGGTAATAGCAGGGGCTGAGCAGTAATTTGATCTTCTAACTCTTCCATTCTTACTGGTATATAAACCCTGTGTCTTGAGAAGGTTGTGCTTGTATTGCTCAGGTTGTGGATTGTATTTCATTACTGAAACTAAGTGGAAATTCCTTAAGATTCCAAGAGCAGGATAAGTTATTTCTTGCACTTATTTCACTGAACTGCACTTCTGAAACGCTTATAATTGTGCTATTTAACTGTTGATCTACTACATTTTGCACGGTTATAAAGCTTTTTTATTGTTTCACCACATTTCTGTACTGTTTTATACTGTTTTAACTGTATTTTTTATTGCTAAATACTGTTTCATTACTCTAATTGCATGTTTAATGAATTACTTAACTGTAAACTGCTTTTTATACTGAGAGTTGTATTTTCTGTTTGTGAGTGCTCTATCCGAGCTTGTCTGTGCATTTTTGATTTTTTTGAGGTTTCTGTGTTCTACAGCTAGGAACTGTAATAGTGTGCATTACTATAATTGTCTGTTTACAGTTAAAAGCATTCTCTAGAGTCTGCTTACTCCTTGATCTGTTTAAAACTTTCATTTAGTGGCTACAGCTAGGAACTGTAATTTTTCCCACCCATCCTCCCTAGTGTTATGGTGTTCTTATACTTGGTGGCTTTGCAGTTGCCCGACTATACTGTATATTTGATCTGTGACACTCCTCCCAGTCTAGTGTCATTAGTTCATTCAATCTAATAGAGAACATTTGTGAAGGCCAACCCACTCAGATTCTTAACGTTGAATTAACTTCTGTTCCATCTTTCTCCATTTCCACTTTTACTGAAAAAAGAATTCTAAGCTTGCTTCCCCCCTTTCCTATGGCAGGTCTTGTCCAGATATGGATTTGCTGTGTCCAGGACTGTTTGTGATATCCTGAGCCCCCCACACACTTAATTAGGGTTAAACTATTCCTGGCGCCATAACGTCTAACGTCTGCTCTTCAAATTTTCCCTTGCAACTAGCCAGCTTTTTGTTTTAGCACTCAAATCTGTTTCTTTGAGCTCAGCACTTGTTCAGAACTCATTGTAAGCACTAAATAAATTACAAATTACTACAGCACTCAACTTTCCTCACTTGTCTAGAGGAAAACAGTTTTTAGTACTTAATAAATAAGCACCTATTCAGGCATGTCTAAAGGTCAGCTCCCGGTGTTTTCTCCTGTCTACCTGGTGAATCTGGGCATCTTGGGACAATGCAGCAATTGCCTCATGTACACAGACAACCCTCTCCTCCTACCACCCAACACTACGACCTGTGAGAGATGCACTTAAATAGCCAAACTGGAAGCAAAGCTCTCTTCACCGAAGACTAGACTAGACAGTCAAGAGGAGAAGGTAAACACTTGCACCGCACCACACTCATCACATAGTCCCTCAAAACCTACACCACCAAAACACACACACAGAAGCACAAAACACAAACCTACATTCATGGAGGCTCTCAGTAAAAATCTGCCCAAACAACCAAGACCTCCAAAGCAGAAATGCAAGCAACCTCCATCCCCCAACACAACCCAAATGACACATAGCCCACATACTCAGTGTGCCACTCAACTACAGCCCATAAGGCATAACGTACCCAACACTCTAGTCATAGGTAACTCTATAGTCAGGCAGACTGGTGTTCCACTCACCAGGCTAAACAAGGAAAAAGTTACTGTCAGCTGCCTGTTGGGTGCCAGGATCCACCACATAATGCACGCACTCACGTCACTCCACAAAAAGTACAAATATGACTCTGTCATTTTCCATGCTGGTGTGAATGACCTGAGACGCACCTCCCTGGACTACATGAAAAGAGACATGGAGGAGCTCTCCGATCTTGTAGCCCAGACAGGTATGACCCTAGCCCTGAGTAGCATCCTGCCATCACCCAGAATGATACCACAGTACAAGGACAAAATTATTGACTTTAACAATTGGCTAAACTTCTGGTGTCATTCCAAGGGAATGCAGTATTTGATTGCCTGGGATTCCATGATCGACAGACCACGCTGCTTTGCCAGAGATGGCCTGCACCTCTCGCCCTTGGGATTCCGAATACTAGCAAAGGCTCTTGCCAGCCCTATAGTGCCTTTTTTTAGGCAAGGTTCAAATGACAAATTCACCACCGTAACAGGTACAAGCAAGCAAAATCTGAAGGTAATGCTACTCAGTGCTAGAAGTCTAAACCTCGAAATGCACTCATTCAAGGCACTCCTTAAAATGGAGAACAATGACATCTGTGCAGTGACAGAGACCTGGTTCAAAGCTCCAAAGAGTACCCCTGCATTACCAGGCTATAATTCATACCACAACTTTCGGCCACCAAACCCAGACCGAAACACTAAAGGTGGAGGCGTGTCCATGTTCATTAAGGATATCCACACCTCCAAGCTAGTTGCTCAGCGTAATGCATCCGAGGTTATCCAAGTTCAACTAACTCTGGGCAAAACCACAATCAAGTAGCTTGCTACAGACCCCCCACCAGGCCCCAGGATTCCCACTCCTCTTTTCTTGATACACTGGAAAATATTAAGGTACAACCCAACACTCTAATAATGGGTGATTTCAACTACCCTACCATTAACTGGGAAAACTACTCGTATACCAACTCATTTGCTCAACGTTTTCTGGAAATCATCAATTCCAACGCCTTGGATCAACTTATCTACACTCCAACCAGGGGCAGCAATATCCTAGACCTGGTCATCACCAACATCCCAGGCTGCCTTCTACACGAGCTACAAAATGAACTGGCACCCCACCTAAGTACCGTGTTCAGTCATAGCCTCACCTCAGGCTTTGTGCCCATTGAATGGCGCACTGTGATGGTTATCCCATTCCACAAAGGGGGGCCACAAAAGACCCCAGGAACTACTGCCGTATTAGCGTGACGAGCCTGGTCTGCAAGGCCATGGAACGTATCATCATGGAACTCATAAACAAAGACATTGGAGATCTCCAAACGCTGGACCCCACACAGTTCAGGTTTGTAAAAGGCAGATCATGTCTCCTAAACCTGATAGACGTCTTTGAGGTAGTCACCAAAGCCACACACGAGGGTAAGGTGGTTCACACAGCCTATTTAGATCTCGTCAAGGCATTCAACACCATCCCTCACTCTGGCATTATAGATAAACTCACTAAACTAGGTGTAAATCCCTATGTCACAAGATGGGTTGCCAACTGGCTTACTGACAGAACCCACACTGTGAAAGTAGCAGACTCCAAATCAAACTTCAGACCAGTGACAAGTGGAGTACCACAGGGTTCAGTCCTGGGTCCTCTCCTGTTTGGTATCTACTTCTCTGAAGTACAGGCTAACACAGAAGGTCTTTGGCTAACTAAATTCACAGATGACTGCAAACTAGGAGCCATAATCGAAACTCCTAACGATGTGGACATCCTACAAAAGGGCCTCACTGAGAGATACCTGGTGTCAAAGCCATGGTCTGAAGCTCAATGCCAAAAAGTGCATTGTCATCCCCTTTGGTAAAATCTCTGTACCCATGAACTACCACATAGGCGGTAGTCTGCTTAACACCGAAAGTGTGATAAGTGACCTTGGGACACAGGTGGACAGTAGTCTCTCCTTTGATAATCACATTGCCACAGTGGTCAGGAAATCCTTCTACGTGGCACACCTCATCACAAAAGGTTTCTCATCCAGAAAAAAAGAGGTCATTGTTCCCCTCTACTCATCACTCATTAGACCCATTATAGAGTACAACACCGCTTTTGGTATGTACCTCACAAGACATCTACAACAACTGGAAAGGCTGCAAAAATACCTCACAAAGAGGATTACTGGCCTCAAACAGATGCCTTACGGAGGCCGACTCAAAAAACTCCAGCTTTACTCTGTCGCATATTGCCTACTCAGAGGCGATCTCTGCCTAACATACAAAGCTATGTCATACCCAGAGCTGTTGGACATGCTCCACTTAAAGAAATCCCATTCCCTCTGAGCTACACGCTCTAGGGACCTAAACCTTGTCACCACAATAAACATATGCTGGAGTGATAGATTCCTGTCCCAGAGACATCCCATACTCTGGAACAGACTACCTATCTATGTCAAATAAAGCTCCTCATTAGCACTCTTCAAGAAAAATCTTGATGATTGGATGGGTAATAGGAAATTCACCCCGGGGATCACTTCTGTGGTTCTGCTTGACAGGGGCACAGAAAAATTATTTTCTTGGGTGGCGAAAGCCATGGTACCTTTTTGGCTAGGCTTGTATAGGCCTTAGGGCCAATAGCCTAGTACCTACCTATGAACCCATGAAAGGTGGTAAGAGTCAGTCAGAGATTATTTATATATAATCAGGTTATTTGGAGCAAGGGAGTAGTTACAGAGGGTGCCTCTGTTAAGAGTAATATAAGCATTACAATCATTCCTTTAACCAAGTCCCCCTTCCCCTTAACCTCATAGTACAATCAGAGACTGCTACCTAAAACTGAAATTTATAAGCTGGAGATAGCTTACAGTAGCAACAGTGTTTTTCCTAGTGATCCATGCATAATGTCAGTAAAGGGGGCCCCCCTACACACACACACACACACACACACACACACACACACACACACTTCTACCTATACATTCACAACTACTTATTGTGGTTGACATAACGGTTAAGGTTTTAATCTCACATATAATGGGTGTGTGGTTGACATTTTGGTTAAGGTCTTAGCCTCAAAGATTTAAGGTACAAACTTTAATTCTGACCTCTGGTTATTGGCTAAACTTGTAATAGTCTGCAAACTGATATCCTAGTGTTTAAGTTCTTCTGTTAAAGACTCTGAGTGGTGTGAAATGCAAGCTTTTCATCAAAAGGGAAACAAAATCAATTTTTATTTAAATTCCATTTAAATATTTTAGTTGCACTTATAGTGACCTATGTGGTGATACATTGTGTACATCTCTGCTTTTTGTCCATGGTTTAGCCAAATTATCTGTTCACATTTTTTACATGTTGAATTCCATGTAAAAGTTAGCTTTTTCATATTTTGAACCTAGCCTGGGACCTCTGTCTTGAAGCTTCTTTAACAATTGTGGCAAGACTGTGATCTACTACCAGATTTGAGCTTTATTTAGTCATTTATTGCAGTGTTACTGGTAGATTTCAGCATAGCCTAGAGTCTTAGTCTGTGGTAGGATTGCAGTAGTGGCAGTATTGTGAATTTTGCTCCAGGATTTGTGTTTCATTTCTTTTTATAACTGTATATATTGGCTTAAAGATAAATTCCAGTAGTTTGTTGTCTTAATTTGTGGTGGGATTGCAGTAATGGCAGTATTGTGAATTCTTCTCTAGGATTTATGTTTCAGTACTTTTTATAGCTGTTTATACCTGCTTAAAGTTGCATTCCAGTGCCTTTCTGTTTACATTGCTATTGGTTTTCCTCATGTTCTTTGAGTCTTTCTTTGAGGGAGTATCCTTGGAACTTCATTACAATCTGAATGGCTGTACTTCCTTAGCATTTTTGGGCTCTGTGGATCGCATGCTACAAATAGAAGGTAATCCTTTATTCAGTGCTGAGAATGTGAGTGTGGACTCTGCAGCAGAGCAGACTGATACAAGTTTTGATAGGTTTGTGGAAGTTTTGACAAGAGTGGAAAATAACTTGTTTAGATTTAAATGTCTGCAGTGGTAAATACTGCATTTAGAAGTTTGTTTCTTACACAAAGTCATACAGAGAGGTATTAGAGATTTAAGGATGCCAATGTATGGGAACTAGTATCCAGATTTGCTGAGGAAGTGGCAAGCCCTGAACCTTGAACTGGAGTTTAATTATATAAGACTGCTGATTCAACACTTTAAACCTATAGAGTCAGCTGTCTTGCAGGAGCTTAACTCAGACTTTGTTAAGACTGGCAACTATACAGCCTCATTGCCTTGTAAGCTTAAATTAAATGATCTCTTCTTGGATGTAGCTGCTTTCGATAAGTACTTGCAGGATGTCAAGTGCAAAAAATTAGCAAGAGATTTTATTTCCTAAATAATCATGTATTTGCTGGCCAAAGACTGAACCCTATAAACAACCTGTTTTGAATGAAAGAAGGGATATTCTTAGCTACGCAGCCACTGTTTCTGAGACTTTAGATGCTGGTGTGAATTCTGTGAATATACACACTCAAGCCACAGTAACTATTCCACATGTTCCCCCCCCCCTTCGTCCATTTCGGATGAAGGTAGTTTACCAGCAGCAGGGACTTTGGTAAGTGAGAAAGTATCTAACATCACTCAGTCAGCCAAAATTGATAATTTAGTTGGCATGGACAATTTTTTACACATGCGTTTACCAGAACCACTACTTGTCGAAGAGAAGAGAGATCGCTCACAGAGCAGAGGCAGGCAGGTTCAAAAGAGGACATTGCTTGCTGGACAGCTAGACTTGGGTCAGCTGGATAGAGCAAAATTCCACGGACTTAATTGTGAACATATCCACAGTCATTCTAACTAATGAACAATGACAAGTGCTAAGTAAGGGCCTTTCTTTTGTTCCTTACAAAGGCTCTACTTTGTGTGATGTACTTACAGACTTGAAATTATTTGTCCAGAGTATTTAGATGAAACTGATTAATGGTTTTAACTCCAGAATTCGGAGTGATGTCTTTAGAAGACCCATTTAGTTTGTTCCATTGAATCCATCATTGCTCGAAACTTTTCTGAAACACTGTGAACAAGATATACATGAATTGTTGCAAAGTAAACATCACAGAGATTTCTTTAACCTCACAGAAGCACAGTTTAAGGTTCTTATCAACTTAACTTTGATGGAACAGTTAAACATTAGACCTGCTGACAAAGGAGGTGCCATTGTTGTGATGGACGCCTCTATGTGTACTGAGAGTATGTGTACTATGTCATCTGATGGTTTCACTTGTGTTGTTTGCTCCAAATCTGATGTAGATAAATTATCAGGAATATGTTCAACTTTACATGATTTGTTGATGGAAGATGATATCACTAAGGAATTATTTGAATATTTCTTGGTAGGGTATCCTAGTGAAATCCTCTTAAGCCAACTTTGAGTCTAAATTGACCACATCTACTAGAGACCATCATAAGGCTTCTTCACATATGTCCGAAATTCCAAAGGAAGCACCCAGATCTGTTCAGAACTGGTGGTCAAGGACACCACATACACAAATGCTGTAGATATAGCCAATCTACTGGCTGACAGATTCAGCGAAAAGTTCTCCCCTCTGTCCCCCCATCAGTAAATCAGGACATCCCCAATATTGCCCCCCACCCATTATCTCTAGGGAACAGGTTATCACTGCCGTCTCAAAGGCAAAAACTACAGCCTCTGTGGGACCCGATAACATCCCTTGCTGCATCCTACATGAACTCAGGCATGAACTTGCAGCACCATTAGGCACTCTATTCAGCCAAAGCCTGAGAATCGGCTTTGTCCCAGCCGAGTGGAGGTCACAGTGAGATCACAGTACTTGCTGTACTTAACTGTTTTCCGCCTAAACGCCGATTTTCCAGCATTTATTGTGATTTAAAAACTAGTTTTTTTTTCACATATTGTACATATTTGACTGCCTGCACTTATAAAAAGTCGTTTTTTGTTTAAATAATTTGTTTAACTGTTGTAGGCTACACACTAAAGTGTGATAGCCTTTTCTGATCGTTTGTAGTTGTTTAAAGCTGTTTTAAGTGTATTTTTTACTGTTTTTGCCTTATCTTTTCAAAAAAAAAAAATCTTTGTTTCCCGCCTTTCTAAGCTAGCATTTATCAGGCTAGTGCTGAATTCAGGGCTGTGTTACAAGTTTCTGAGTTGCCCATACCTTACTTGGATAGAAGGAAGTTTCTCTGTTCACCTCTGAGAGAGGTGAGCTTTGAACAGCCTATCTGTCCCTGGAGGAGTGGTTCATGCCCAGAAGTTAGTAGTTTATTGGCCATTTTGGACTAATTTCTATCTTTTTCATTTCCCTGCTGTAAAAACTGCATTTGCGCTGTTTTGCGGGCCGGGCAGTGCCAGTTAGCTAGGGTTAAATTATTCCCAGCTCCACTAAGTCTTCTCTTCAGTTTTTCCCTTGAAACTAGTCTTACTCTCAACCTAAGCACTCAAAAACCATCCTACAGTCCAGCACTTGCTCAAACCGAATAGCAAGTACTAATATACCCCGACACTTGATTGCCCAGCAGGGCAAGGCTCTTTATTCACCCCTCACCAACCAAGCGACTATGCAGCTCACCCAACTATTCAGGCATGACCAAAGGGCAATTTCAGGTGTACTCTCCAGTCCAGCTGGTGAATCTGGGTATCCTGAGGCAATGTTACAACTGCCTCATGTACACAGACAACCCTCTCCTCCTACCACAAAACACTAACATATGTGAGAGATGCAATTATACAGCCAAACTGGAGGCTAAGCTCTCTCCACCCAAGACTGAAACAGACAGTCAAGAGTAGAAGGTTAACACTTGCACCACACCTCCAGCCGCACATATACCTACTAAACCAGCACTGGCAAAAATACACCTAAATACACAAAATCATACTTGGAGGCTCTAAATAAAAACATGCAAAAGCATCAGAGACCTCCAAAGCAGACACCCAAACAACCTGCACCTCCCGTCACAAACCAGACAACACATAAAACACAAAATCAGTGTGCCACTCAATCACAGCCCTTAAGGCGAAATAACATACCTAACACACTAGTAATAGGTGACTCTATAGTCAGGCACACTGACGTCCCACTCACTAGGCTGGACTAGGAGAAGGTTACTGTTAGCTGCCTGTCGGGAGACAGAATCTGCCACATAACACAAGCACTTAGGTCACTCCAGAACAAGTACAATATGACTCTGTCATTTTTCATGTTGGGGTGAATGACCTGAGACGTACCTCCCTGGACTACATGAAAAGAGACATGGAAGAGCTCCCTGATCATGTTGCCCAGGCGGGTATGACCATGACCCTGAGTAGCATCCTGGCCTCACCAAGAATAATACCTCAGTATAAAGAAAAAAATGATCAATTTCAGCAATTGGCTAAGCCTCTGGTGTCATTCAAAGGGGATCCAGTGTCTGTCAGCCTGGGACGACATGCTTGACAAGCCACGTTGCTTCGCAAGAGAAGGCTTGCACCTGTCACCCCTAAGCTTTCGAATACTGGCCAAGGCTCTTGCTGCCCCCATAGTGCCTTTTTTAGGCAAGGCTCAAAAGTCAAACCCACCTCCGTAAACAGCACAATTAACAAAAAACTGAGGGTTATGCAACTCAACGCCAGTCGATTAAGTCTCAAAGGAATGCACGCATTCGAAGTACTCTCAGTATGGAGAATGTTGACATCTGTGCAGTAACTGAAACCTGGCTCAAGGCTCCAGAGAGCATCCCAGCACTACCAGGCTACAACTCATACCACACGTTTCAGCCACAGAACATGGGCCGAAACACAAAAGGAGGGGGTGTATCCATATTCATCAAGAATACCTACACCTCCAGGTTAGTGGAGCAGCACGATATCTCTGAGATCATTCATGTGCAACTAACATCGGGCAAATCTGCAATGCAAATTGTGGCCTGCTACAGATCATCCTCCATGACCCAGGACCACCACTCCGCCTTTCTGGAGACACTGGAGAACATGAAGGTCCTACCGAACACCCTGATATTGGACGATTTCAATTACCCTACCATTAACTGGGAAAACTACTCGAGTACAAGCTCCCAGGCCCAGCGCTTTCTGGAATTCATCAACTCAAATGCCATGGATCAGCTCGTAAACTCCCCTACCAGAGGTGAAAGCATATTGGACCTGGTTATCACCAACATGGGCGACAGGTGTTCCACACCGGAGGTCAACCTCCCCCTGGTTAGATCAGACCATAAACTAATCACTCTGGATGTTCACACCCCACCACCACCCCCAACTAAGGAAACCACAGTAAAAAACTTTTCTAAAGCAAGCTTCACCTTACTTAAGACAGAGGCGGTAGGTTTCACAGACCCCATGCTAAAGGATAACGCTGCCCAAGATGCAGAAACCTTTACAAATGCACTCTGTGAGCACCTACAAGGATGCATGGATCATGCCATCCCTAGCAAAACCAAGACTCACTCCTCTAAGAGAAGGAAACCAGTCTGGTGGACCCCTGCCATAAATAGGCTATACAATAGAAGGAGGAAACTAGTTCAAAAAAAAAACATATCCCTAGAAGGAAAGACATTCGTGATCAGTATCAGTAAGAAACTAATGTCCATCATAAAATCATCCAAGGTGAACTTCGAAAGCAAAATAGCCAAGGATTCAAAAGATAACCACAAAGCCTTCTTTAGCTATATTAAGAATCTAAGTGGCAACTCACAGATATGCACTGAGCTAGTGCAAAATAGCACAGTATATACTGAACCTACTGATATTGCCAACATCCTGGGAGATAGAATCAATGCAAACTTCACCCCCAAAAGGGCCCACAACAATATCAGAAAAGTGTAGTGTCCCAGAAATCACACACAGATGCACAGGTGAAAACAGCCCTTTCAAAAGCCAAAAACACAGTGTCAGTGGGGCCAGATGGTGTCCCTGTCTGCGTCTTGCACGAACTACAGAACAAACTAACCCTCCACCTAAACACGCTGTTCAACCTCAGCCTCTCCACAGGCTACATGCCCATAGAATGGCGCACAGCAACGGTTATTCCGCTCCACAAAGGAGGGGCCACAACTGACCCTGGTAACTATCGCCCCATAAGCCTGACTGGCCTGGTCTGCAAGGCTATGGAGCGCATCATCATGGAACTCATTAACAAAGACATTGGGAACCTCCAAACACTTGATCCAACCCAGTTTGGCTTTGTTAAGGGCAGATCATGCCTACTGTACCTGGTTGACTTCTTCGAGACAGTCACCAAGGCCATTGACGAGGGAAAGGTGGTTCACACAACCTACCTTGACCTTGTCAAGGCTTTAGACACCATTCCCCACTCGGGTATTACAGAAAAACTGACTTGCCTGAATATAAACCTCTACATCACGAGATGGGTTGCCAACTGGCTTACAGACAGACCTCACATGGTAAGAATAGCGGGCTCCAGGTCCGACTCTAAAGCAGTCACAAGTGGTGTCCCACAAGGCTCGGTCCTGGGACCCCTACTGTTCGGCATATACTTCTCAGAAGTACAGGCAAACACAGGAGGACTATGACTAACCAAGTTCGCCGATGACTGCAAACTGGGAGCCATAATTGACTCTCCATCTGACCCGGACATCCTCAAAAGGGCCTTATTGAGACGGACACCTGGTCTCAAAGTCATGGCCTCAAGCTAAATGCCAAAAAATGCATAGTCATCCCTTTTGGGACACCCACGAATTACCACATAGGTGGCAGCCCCCTTAATACAGAAGAGGTATTAAGAGATCTGGGGATCCAGGTAGATAGTAATCTCTCCTTTGACAATCATATTGCCAAAGTAGTTAGGAAATCCTTCTATGTGGCCCATCTAATTACTAAAGGGTTCGCATCTAGAAATAAATAGGTTATAGTGCCCTTCTACTCGTCACTCATCAGATCCATCATAGAGTACAATGCCCCATTTGGGATGTACCTCACAAGACACTTCCAACAGCTGGTAAGACCACAAAAGTACCTCACCAGGAGGATTACTGGTCTCAAACATATGTCCTATGCAGCCCGACTGAAAAAACTCCGGCTGTACTCAGTGGCATATCGCTTATTCAGAGGTGATCTCTGCCTGACTTACAAAGCCATGTCCAACTCAGAATTGATGGACATGCTCCACCTAAAGAAATCCAAGTCACTGCAAGCCATGCTCTCTAAACCTCGCCACAACAATAAATAGAACATGCTGGATGGATAGATTCCTATCACAGACACTCCCCATGCTTTGGAACAAAATTCCTAACTACATTAGCAGAGCCCTTCACTAACACTCTTCAAGAGAAACCTTACAGAGTGGATGGGTAACAGAAAATACACCCCTGGGAACACTTCATTTGCTCTGCTTGATAGAGGCTCAGTTAATTAATCAATGGGGCAGCGAAAGCTGACACACTCTGGTTAGGCTTATAAATGCCCTCGGGCAGATAGCCTAATACCTACCTATGAACTAGGCATCAATCCATATGTTACCAGATGGGTAGCAAACTGGCTCACTGATAGAACCCACCTAATCAAAATAGGGGAAGTCACTTCAAGCAGTCGACCCGTAACAAGCAGCGTACCACAGGGATCCATCTTGGGGCCTCTGTTATTCGGGGTATACTTCTCTGAGGTGCAGACCAAAATCAGTGGACTGTGGCTGACCAAGTTTGCAGAAGACTGCAAGCTGGACGCAGTCATCAATTCCCCAAGTGATGTGGACGTTCTCCAAGAGGGTCTCACCCAAACAAATGACTGGTGCCAGAAACATGGCTTCAAGCTGAATGCCAAAAAATGCATCATCTTCCCCTTTGGGGAGAGTGACATCCCCACATATTATCACATTAATAACAGTGTCCTAAGTACATAGTCAGCAGTGAGGGATTTGGGCATGCAGGTTGATAGCAACCTGACTTTTGTCCACCATGTAGCTTCCATTGTATGGAAAGCTTTCTACATGGCCCATGTCATAGGTAAGGGTATCTCATCCAGGGACAAAGAGGTCATAACATCCCTGTATTCTTCCCTTATAAGGCCAGTTATTGAGTACAATGCCCCCTTCAACATGTACCTTGCAAACCAAATGCAGCAGCTGGAAAGACCACATAGGTTCCTCACCAGGAGAATCCAGGGCCTCAAACATCTACCCTACATAGATAGGCTAAAAGCCCTATCCTTCTACTCAGTTTCATACAGACTCCTCAGGGGTGACCTCTGTTTGGCATATAAAGCAATCTTAGACCCCACCTTGATGGGACTGCTGCATATTCGCAAGGCAAGCTCCACTCGAGCAAACCGTACGTGTGACCTCATCCTGGTCTGTGATATCAATAAGACTTGTTGGCGGGACAGATTTGTGTCCCACAGACTCCCCCCATCTGTGGAATAGACTCTCTCTCTCCACGTCAAGCAGAGTACCTCATTATCCCTTTTTAAGCACAACCTGGATAACTGGATAGGAAACAGAAAATACACTCCTGGGATTCCACCTGTTTCCCTGCTGGACAGAGGCTTTGGGTGCTGACTTTTCTGAACATGGGCTAAACCTTTGGCTAGGCTTGCAAGAGCCTGAGGGCCAGTAGCCTCGTAACCACCTGTGATCCTATAGTATATGGCCTCCCCAAGATACATAAATCCTTGGAAAACCCCCCTGATGAGGCCTATTGTTTCTGGCCGTGGTTGAGCAACTGAGCTCCTATCTATATTTGTTGAAAAGCAACTGTGGCCAGTACTAGATAAAGTCAACACTGTCCTTAGAGACGCCAAGCAATTTTTAACATCTTTATTTGAGTGGTCCAGTACCAACAGTAGTGACATTATTCTTTAGTTACAATGGATGTGGTATCACTTTTTACAGTGATACCCGATGAAATAGGGATTTAATTAGTTACTCTGTTTTTGTCTAAATATTCTGATTGTAGTCCAACACATAGTCATCTGATTAGCTCACTTCTTGATTTGATTTTGAGTAATAATGTTTTCACCTTCAATTATGAGCTTTATATACAGAGGGTGGGAATAGGTATGGGCACATGCTTGCTAACTGGGAGACACTTTATGTCGTTAATGAAAGCAACCTTTTTAAACAATACATTCCCTGGTATGCTAGTTTTGTGGATGATGTCTTTTTTGTATGGACAGGGTCCAGCTCTATGCTGCATGATTTTGTTGAATACCTGCAACAGGCCACTCAGTTTTTATGTTTCACTCCTAAGTTCTCTGCTGAGAGTATTATGTTTTTGGATATTAAAGTCATCAAGAAACTGCATGGTATTAACACTCAAGTTTGTAAAAAACCTTGCAAAAAATGCAGTATCTTAAATAGGCAGAGCATGCACCCACAACACATTCCTAGGAATGTTTTGAAAGGACAATTTCTTAGATAAGGCAGGCTCAATGCAGATGATAAATGCATGGTATCTGCATTTGATGAGCTAGCAAAAGATTTTAGCGGTAGAGGCTATAAACAGCATGAGATAGATACTGCATGACAAGGAGCTCTAGGAATGCTCAGGCCAGACCATAGTTTTCTCATCATGACCCAGAGACTAAGAGATCTGGGATGTCACAAGGAGACACATTGAGAATGAGCATTGCTTTCGCCAATGATGTTAGCTGTGTTTGTGGTATTATTAAAAAAAAACATTGGCATGTTCTTACATGTGATTTCAGGAATAAAAATATCTTAGGTGAGGTTCCTAAATTTTGTTTTTAGAACAATGTTTCCTCGAGGAAAATATTGTGTTTTAAACCATTTCATAAGAAACCAAGGCTTACCAACAGGGCAGGAACTCATCCTTGTACAGAATGTAATTTGTGTTAGTTTATTGAAACTTCTGACAGATTTGAGCACCCGAAGACCAAGCATTTCTATACATTTAACTTTTTTGCAAAGTGCAAGAGTTGCAATCTTGTGTATTTAGTCAGCTGCACTGTTTGTAAAAGTTTCTATGTTGGGAAAACTAACAGAACACGGGAAGACCATATACATGAACACATTTGTGATGCGTCTAGAAATTATAAAAGGAATGCATTATCAAAACATTCTGGTCACTGGAGATGCTCATAAGTTTAAGTTTTTTTGTGTTACAGCTTCATAATGTCAGCATTAGAGGTGGTGATGTTAAAACAAAAACGGAATGTATTGAGACTAAATGGATCTTAGAACTACAAAGTGACAGAGGGAAGGAATTAAATGACTGTTCCTTTAAGACCATTGCTTAGATCACGTTACCTTAAGAGATAGTTCTGAAACTTTGTGTTTTTAAATAGCATTCTGTGCCTGTTTTATTCGATCTGAAGAAGCACCTGGATCGGTGTGAAAGCGCTTGTCTCTTTTCTGTTTGTTTTTAACATTTTTTTGTGCTGTTTTATTAAATTTCGGAACTGTGACTTCATTGAAGTCTGCCATGTTGACTGGTTACTCTTTTACTTGGATTATTTGATTTGTGTTTAACCAGTGTTTATTCGCTTGCCCTAGTTTGCTTTTTTTTTTTTTTTTTGACTTCCCAAAGGGGCAAAGATTTTACAAGAGGGTCTAACATAGACCAATGACTGGAGTCAAAGTCATGGACTAAAACTCAGTGCTAAGAAATGCATTATAGTGCCTTTTGGAGAAAGTGCCACCCAGGTGAATTACTCTGTTGATAAGACACTCCTACGACTTAACCCGGAAGTAAGGGATCTGGGAACATACGCTGGCAGTAATCCTGCCTTTGACTCATATGTGGTCATAGTAGTAATAAAGTCATTCTGTGTTGCCCAACCTATATGTAAAGGCATGGCATCCATGTCCAAGGAAGTCATAGTGCCACTTTATTTGCTTTTTATCAGACCCATCGTTGAGTATAATGCCCCCTTCGGCACTTACCTGACCAGATATATGCAACAGTTGGAAAGCCCACAAAGGCTCCTTACCAAGAAAATCCCGAGTATAGACACATTGTCCTATATGGCTCGCCTTAAAGTCCTGTGTCTATACTGTATCTTCTATAGGTTACTGAGTAGTGAACTATGCCTGGCATACAAGCCATCCACGGATCCAGCTCTGATGAGCCTTTTGTACATTTGCAAATCAAACAGCATCAGAACCACTGGATCCAAGGATTTACATTTTGCTTGTAACATAAATAAGACATGTTGGCGAGACAGATTTGTGTCTGAGAAGATCCCCATGTTCAGGAACAGGCTCCTCATCCATGTAAAGCAGAGTCTACCCCTAAACCTGTTTAAATGTAGCCCTGATCAATGGATGGGAAATCAGAAATTCACCTCTGGTCTGACCCTCATGTCTCTGACAGAAGCAGAAAGTAATGCCCAAACTAACATCCACCCATAACCTCTAGAAATGTCCTAACTAACATACCTCCTCCTAATAAATGCCCTTGATACACAGGGACACAATTGGGTTGGATTACATGGCTAGATGTATACTTGGTGGTCATTAGGCAAATATATGCATATGAACCTAAGCTTTTCCACACTCATTCACACTCATGGAAATATTCAGCCATACACTCGTTTGCACAATCCGAAACACACACATGCACACATATGTATCTATCTCTCCAGCATGATCTGTTCATGTTAGAGGCTAGGTTAAGATCCCTAGAGTGAGTGACCCTCCTGCAGTTTGATTTATGAATATGTAGCATTTCCATCTGGGCCGGGTCAGAGTCTGCCCTCTAAGCTAAGCACAGGTCACCCCTTAGCAACATATAGGAGACAAAATACAGTGACAGGGCTTTCAGTCTTTCCACATAGGTTCATAGGGTGGTACTAGGCTATCGGCCCTAGGACCTATACAAGCCTAGCCATAACAATTCCCTGGATATTTCTTCCCACAATATTTACTCCTCTGGACCCCTGTCTAGCAGGGTGACTGACATGATCCCCAGGGTGAATTTCCTATCTCCCATCCAATCATCAAGGTTCCTTTTGAAGAGGGCCAATGAGGCGCTCTGCTTGACATGTATGGGCAGTCTATTCCAGAGTATGGGGAGTCTCTGGGTCAGGAACCTATCCCTCCAGCATGTTTTGTTCATTGTGATGACAAGGTTTAGATCCCTGGAGCGTGTGGCTCTGAGGGATTGGGATTTCTTTAAGTGGAGCATGTCCAACAGCACAGGGTTTGACATGGCCTTGTATGTTAAGCAGAGATCGCCTCTGAGTAGACGATATTCCACAGAGCATAGCTGGAGTTTTTTTAGACGGTCAGCATATAGCATCTGCTTTAGGCCTGTGATTCTTTTAGTGAGGTATTTTTGTGGCCTTTCCAGCTGTTGCAGATGTCTTGTGAGGTACATACCAAATGGGGCATTATACTCTATAATGGGTCTAATGAGGGATGAGTACAGTGGGACAATGACCTCCTTTTTTGTGGATGAAAAGCCTTTAGTGATGAGGTGTGCCACATAGAAGGATATCCTGACTGTTGTGGCGATGTGGTTATCGAAAGTGAGACCACTGTCCATCTGTGTCCCTAAGTCTCTCATCACACTTTCAGTGTTTAGTGTACTGCCACCTATGTGATAATTCATGGGTACATGTTTTTTTCCAAAGGGGATAACTATACATTTCTTGGCATTAAGCTTGAGCTCATGGCTCTGGCACCAGGCATCTGTTTCTGTAAGGCCCTTTTGTAGAATATCCATATAATTTGGGGATTCAATAATGGCTCCCAGTTTGCAGTCATTTGCGAACTTTGTTAGCCAGAGTGCCTTAGTGTTGGCCTGTACTTCAGAGAAGTAGATGCCAAACAAGAGTGGTCCCAGGACTGAACCCTGAGGTACTCCACTTGTCACCTGTCTGGAGCTGGATTTGGAGTCGGCTACTTTTACAGTCTGGGTTCTGTCAGTAAGCCAGTTGGCAACCCATCGAGTGACGTAGGGATTTATGCCCTGCTTAGTAAGTTTATCTATGATTCCAGAGTGGGGGATGGTGTCGAAGGCCTTGGCGAGGTCCAGATAGGCTGTGTTGACTGCCTTACCCTTGTCCACAGCTCTGGAGACTGATTCAAAGAAGTCAGTCAGATTCAGGAGACAAGCTCGGCCCTTCACAAACCCAAACTGGGTGGGGTCCAGTGTTTGAAGTTTGCCAATGTCTTTGTTTATAAGTTCCATGATAATGCGTTCCATGCCCTTGCAGATCAGGCTTGTCAGACTGATGGGATGGTAGTTCCTGGGATCCAAGGCAGATCCCCCCTTGTGGAGTGGGATAACTGTAGCTGTGTGCCACTCAGTGGGTACGAAGCCTGAGGTGAGGCTATGATTAAACATGACACTTAGGTGAGGTGCCAGTTAATTTTGTAGTTCATGTAGTACACAGCCTGAGATGTCATCTGGT
Organism: Protopterus annectens; assembly: GCF_019279795.1. Classification (NCBI taxonomy): domain Eukaryota; kingdom Metazoa; phylum Chordata; order Ceratodontiformes; family Protopteridae; genus Protopterus; species Protopterus annectens. The sequence goes on from NC_056739.1 coordinate 1,983,663,460, forward strand.
CCCATGGATGCTGTATTCTTAGCTTTGGAGAGTGCGGTTTCTACATGTGTGGCTGTGATTATCAGAATTTGGCAATCTTTTGGTATTGAGATGGGCCCTTTAGGGGGTGAGAGCGGGGAGGGGTGAAGTTGGCACTAAATCGATCTGCCAGGATATTGGCAATATCCTTGGGATCAGTATATTTAATGCCATTCTGCTGTAGCTCAGAGTAGATATGAGCATTGCCATTTAGATTCTTGAGATAACTATAGAATACCTTGTGGTTGTCTTTGGAATCTTTGGCAATTTTATTTTCGTAACTAGCTCTTGAGGATTTGTTTTGTGTACTCTGTAATTTCTTGGTGAGAAACATCTGTGGTTTCTCTAGTCGTTGCAGGTGTCTGGTGAGGTACATTCAGAAGGGGCATTGTACTCAATTATTGGTCTGGTGAGAGCCGAGTATAATGGAATTATAGATCTGGATATGATTGATGCCTTTACTTATAACGTGCCATAAGAAGGATTTCCGTACTACTGTGGATATGTGATGGTCAAAGTTCAGATTGTTGTCAACCTGAGTACCCAGATCATGTACCACTGGGTCTACACTTACCGGGTTGCTTTCTAAAATGTAATTAGCAGGGATGTCAGCTTTTCCAAGGGAATAATTATGCATTTTTTTGCATTTAGATTTAATCTGTGGCTTTGGTACCAATCATTTGTCTGCGTTAGACCTGTCTGCAGTATATTAACATCATTGGGGGAATCGATGCTTGCTCCCAATTTGCAATCATCAGTGAACTTCGTCAGGCACAAGCTGTTCAAGTTTGTCTGGACTTCTGAGAAATAAATTTCAAACAGTAATGGGCCCAGCACAGAACCATGTGGTACGCCACTGGTGAACGGTTTTGCTAGAGGTGAAGTCACCCACTTTGACAGTATGTGTGTTGTCGGTGAGCCACTTGGCTACCCATCTGGTAATGTAGGGGTTAATTCCCAACTGGAAGAGTTTCTTTGTAGCATCTGAGTAGGGGATTGTGTCAAATGCCTTGACTAGATTAAGACAGGTGGTATGCACTCTCTTTCCCTCGTCCAGGGCCTTGGTGACTTTCTCGAAGAAGTCAGTCGTGTTTAACAGGCATGATCTACCTTTAATGAATCCGAACTGGGTTGGGTCCAGAGTTTGGAGATTACCTATGTCCTTGCTAATAAGGTCCATAATGATTCTTTCCATGACTGTTCAGATGGGGCTAGTCAAGCTTATGGGGCTGTGATTCCCATGATCTGTTGATGGTCCCCCTTTGTGCAGAGTGATTACTGTTACTGTCCTCCATTCTGCTGGGACATAGCCAGTTCGCAGACTGTGGTTAAACAAGAATCCAAGTGGGTCTGCTAGGTCATGTTTTAAGTTGTTTAAAAGGCAACCTGGGATGTTGTCTGGTCCCATTGATGCAGTGTTTTTGGCCTTGGAGAGCGCCAAGTTGACCTGCTGTCTTGACATAATAGGCTGAGGAATGGTGGAAGGTGTACTTTGGGGGATGACTGGAAGGGAAAGAGGAGTGAAGTTTGCTCTAAATCTGTCAGATAGCAGGTTAGCTACTACCTCCAGTTAATTATGGGTGGTGCCATCCACAACCAGCTGGGTATTCCCTTTTAGATTTCAGACTTAGTTTAAAGAATGCTTTATGATTATCCTTAGCTAGGGAGGCTATTTTTGCTTCATAATTAGCTTTGGAGGACTTAACAAGATCTCTAATTTGCTTGTTTAAGCTAGAGATGGATTTCTTCCTCTGCTGAGCCAGTTCCCTCTTGTTCTTGGACATTAGTTTCTTTCTCTTGTTGTATAGCCTGTTTATACTGGGCGGTCCAACAGGGTGTCTTTTTTTTCCGCAAGACCTAGTTTTAATCCAGTCAGATATGGCTGATTATATACAACTGCTGAAGTGGTTATAAAAGGCATTGGTGTACACCTCTACATTTGAGGAGGCTTTGAAACTTCTTATACCATCACTTAGTGGGAAGCAATTTATCTTTGAAAAATTCTAGTTTTTGAGCTTGATGGGGTATCTCGTCTTATAATTACGTCAAACGAGACTGATTTATGTTCCAATGTTACAAAGGGAGGACATCACACGGGGGGGGGGGTGCAACTCTCCCCCATGTTAGTGATAATATGTCCAGGACATTTGAGCCTCTTGTGGCTGTGCTAACTAGCTGTTCCACAGCATTTGCATTGGCAAAGTCCAAGAACCTGTGAGCCAGCATGTTTGTGGTTGTATATGTTTCCCAATCGATGGTAAGATAATTAAAATCAAACATGAGTAATGTGTTGGGCTGTTTGGCAAGTAACTCTAGTAAGTCCAGGTATCCTTTTTTCTATTTCATGGTGGGGGCCTGTAGCTAGCTATGATGTGGTAGGGGACTTTGCCTGTAGTTAATTGGACATGGAATAGCTCAAGAGAATCATTCTGTTTGACCAGTCTCCTTTGGTTCTTTCATACTGAGTTTGTGATCTGAAAGTATGGAAGGCATTGTAGCCCTGCACGGCCGGGGTGCTTTCCGGGCCTTTGGACCATGTCTCAGTGACTGCACAGACATCAGCATCTTCGAAAGTGAGGAGTGCTTCCATGGACTGCAGTTTAGACTGCGCGCAGTGGCATAGCAGTTGCATTATTGCCTCACAGCAAGAGGTTCTCCGGTTCGATTCTCAGCTGGGGTGTCTTATGTGTGGAGTCTGCATGTCCTCCCTGTGTTCATGTGGGTTTTCTCCAGGTGCTCCGGTTTTCTCTCATGCTACAAAGACATGCAATAAGAGCTTTTCTTCCCGGGCCTCCTCTGAAAATTGGCTCGTTCCAAGTTGGACTTTCCCGGTAAACAAATGTTAAATAAATAAATAAAAAAAATAGATACATAGACTTTTAGCAGTAAGCAACAGTGCCTTGAGTTTATCTAGACAGGATTTTGTTATGTTGGGAGGTTGGTTATTTTGGCACTGCCTAAAAAAGGCACAATACGGGTTGCTAATGCCTGTGCCAGTATCCAAAAGCCTAGCGGAGTCAGGTGCAGACCATCTCTGGCAATGCAGCATGGCCTGTCTACTATGTTTTCCCAGGCTGACAGATATTGGATCCCCTTGGACTGACACTAGAAGCTAAGCCAGTTGTTGTGAGTTAAGTTTGCCACCTCATATTAAGCATTTCTGAATCCTAGGGATCATTGAGGTCTTATTTCGCAAGTTTAATTTTTCTTGTATCCTTATTAAGATGGTTATAGCTCAACCGCTGTAGTACTCTAGGTGAAGAGTCAGTAATGAACTGTATATCTCAACTGTACTTTGCAATCTTCTGCATTAGATTCCCTCTTAGAATTCCGAAGATACTGAATCTTTTATCTCAGCCTTTACACAGCAATCTCTGTTTTCTACATTGACTTTTATAATTTTTGTTACACATTACTACTTTTTGGTAAAGTGCAATGTCACAGTTACATACATCACACCATATCTGGGTTGTTTCCCATTGCATTACTTCACATGATACAAAAACATGTTGTTTGTTACTCAAGTCTTTGTCCTATATAAAAACAGACAGTTTTTCAAGATCACCTTCACCTCTCATCCTTTGTGTTCTCTCCATAATGTTGTGTCTGTTGCAGTTTAATGTCACTAGGAAAAAAATGACTTTGTTGTTCCAGTCATGCAGTCTACCATAGCAGTGATGAGACAATCACAAACAAGAAACCCTACAGTGGTAGGGTGATAAGTTTCCATTCATGGAATCTGAATCATTCCTGCTTTGTTTTATTACTGAGGAACATTGTTCTGCTCCCATGAGTTGTGAAAAAGATTACTCAAAATACTAACAGTTCTTCAGTCATTTCTTGCAGAGCTTTGTGTGAATTTCAACAGTACAAAATGTCTCGTGCAGTTCTTTTTTCTTCTTTTCTTTCTTTTTTTTCTCTTTCTTTTTTCCCCCAAGAACAGTTTTTTTTTCTGCAAAAGGACTTTTATCAACTCCCTTTTCCTGAGATATTTTAATGATTGGATCTGGGGCTTTTCAGCTTCCTTCCTTTGTGAATACTGGAGAGATGTTTTCATTGAGCAGTCCCACTTTTTCACTTTCAGCTCACCCACCATACATGTATCTGTAAACAATTCTATCCTCTTGTTTAATTGAATTTTACCATTCTGTCCACCATTTGTGCTTTGGCCTTTTTTACTGTCTTGCCTATTTCCTTCTGCTTTAGTTGGCACTGATATTTATCTGTTTACTTAAAGGATAATTAACTTTAGATGGATGTCAGTCTTCTGCCAGACTTCATAAGAGCAGTCAGATGTCCCCAGACCAGGTGCAAGGCTTCCTTACATGGTGAAATTATCATCTGAAAACAAACTCAGAATCTATGGATTTTTCCCTTCTTCATATTTTCCTTTTTTGTCACAGCAATGAACATTCATGTCTTTTTTGAATCCATAGTCACGTCCATATTTGGCACTTGCCTTTTTCATGTTATTGTATTTTCACATTGTGGGGGGCCGCAGTGGTGCAGCGGTTAGCGTTGCTGCCTCACAGCAAGAGGTTCTGTGGTTTGATCCTTGGCTGGGGTGCCTTCTATGTGGAGTCTGCATGTCCTCCCTGTGGTCGCGTGGGTTTCCTCCGGGTGCTCCAGTTTCCTCCCACATCCCAAAGACTGTAGGTGGATTGGACACTCTAAATTGGCCCTAGGCGTGAGTGCATGCGTGTGTGCCTTCCGTGGAAGGTTGGGCTGGCAACTCAACACCATAAAACTCTACTGCCAATCATGAGTAGACAGGTGATCTACTGTGGTGACCCCTAACCGGGAAAAAGCCGAAAGAAGAAAAGGAAGAAGTATTTTCACATTGTGTTACTGCTTTTTTTTCTAATAATTCTAATCATTTAGGGTTTTTAACAGTCAATGATGTTCCCAAAAAGTGTGCTTATGGGAGACCAATTCCCACAAAGGATCATCATTTCTAAATTATTTTTAGATGATTTTGATGACATCTGTAGCTCAGCAAGTTACTAAAACATCACGGAAAGCATTCAGTCTAGTTTATACTGCTCCCAGATGATATCCAATTGGTCTAGGCAGGATGCCTTTACATGTTAGTGGTTCAGCCAGTCCTTGTATACAGTGCACTATTAGTTTGCTCTTCACAATAACCTTGTTTATTATGAAATGGTACAAAGTTTCACAGTCAAAAGGAATGATGAGCTTGGGTACCTGAGTCATCTTGAGAGGGACCTGTGCCTTATGCTGTGCACCATTAAAAATCTCCTCCTCTGTGAAAACTCTGTCTAAAAATAACTCCAGGGAAGGCCAACAGAATGGATTCTGTGCGAAGTGCCTCCATCACCTTTGGAATAAATTTCCTTTTTACATGAAGAAGCATCAGTCACTTTCCATCTTTAAGAAGGAATTGGATGAATACATGGGTATGCATATGACAAAATGTGACAACTGATTAAATGTCATGAGCGCAACTGAATGATAAGTGTTTATTTTCAACTGTTTTATGCACTTTCTGTTTAACTAAAACAATATTTGCTGGATATCTCTAGTTTACTGCATTTTTTAGAGTGTCTGCTAATTGAATTCCTCTTACAACTGTAATTACTGTTCATCTGCTTGTTTTGTTCATTTTAGTTGTTTGCTGCACTTGAAAAACACTAGCATAGACTGGGTTCAGGTTTCTGGTGAATCTAGTACTGTTTGTGGCCTTTGGAGCTTATAAAACAGTTAATCTTTTGTCTAGAGAGGCCCCCAGGTACCCATGTGGCAGGAAAGTACAGTTTGGACTGATCTAGCTGGAGTTACTGTTGCAGGGCTCTGTTTATGGTGTTTTGATAAGCCTGTGTTTAACTGGTTTGCACTTCATTTGTGCATCACGTAGCATCGTACATTCCTGCGCAGAGGGATTGCTAGTTACAGCCACCTGTTCTCTAACATCGTAAATGTTACCTAAACTGGAGCTCTTTGCACCTAAACCTACTAATACCTTCCCCGGCTGTATTCCCTCTTCAGCTGTTACAGCCAGACCAAGATTATTCCTGGGACCATGAACTGTCAGTTTCCCTATTTTTCTCCTACCAGCCTGGTTGACATGGGCTACTGAGGCAGTGTAGCAGCTACCTCATGTACACCGACAATCCCCTACTTCTAAATCATTCCTGTACCATTTGTGAGAGATGCATCTACATTATGAATCTGGAATCATAGCTGTCATGCGCAATAGATAGCAGGTGGTCAGCCTACCTACCACAACTCCTACTCATGACACACAGCATACACATAGACCAACATATGCAGAGGTACTCACAAAAAAATCTACCTAAACGCCAGAGACCTCCAAAACACATATATACATACTAAACCAACATTAACACCCAAAACACACACTACACATAATGTCACAAGCACAAGTGTCTGAGCATCAAAGCCATAAGACAATGCACATCCACACCAGATATGTTAGATATAGGAGATTCTATAGTGTGAGACACAGATGTCCCCCTCACCAGGCTGAACAAAGAGAAAGTCACAGTCAGCTGTCTTCCTGGTGCCAGGATTCATCAGATCACGCAGGCACTCAAGTCTCTCAACAAGTACCGTTATGATTTTATCGTAGTACGTGTTGGTGTGAATGATTTGAGATGTACCTCCTTGAACTATATGAAGAGAGACATGATTGAACTCTCTAATTATGTGTCACAGGCAGGTATGTCCCTAGCCTTGAGCAGCATATTACCCTCACTTAGGATGATACCACAATAAAAACAGAAGATCATTGACTTCAATAATTGGCTTAGTTTCTGGTATCATTCTAAGGAGATTCAGTTTCTTTCACCCTGGGATGACATGATCAATAGACCATGAAGCTTTGCCAGAGATGGTCTTCATCCGTCACCTCTGGGATTTTGGCCACTGACAAAGATTGTTGCCACCCCCCATAATGTCTTTTTTTAGGCAGTGTCACAAGGATAAAATTAGGACAAAATTCCCGACCTAAACATTTCATCAATACTCAACTTCAAGGTTATGCTGTTAAATGCTTGGAGTCTTAGCATGAAACTGGATTCACTGGAAGCAGTCCTCACCTTGGAAGGTGTTGACATTTGTGCAGTCATGGAGAACTGGTTCAAGGCTGTGGAGAGGACCCAGGCCATACCGGGTTAGATCTCCTACCCCACGTTCAGACCACAAATGGAAGGCATGAACACTTCAGATGCAACTAACTATTAGTAGGACATGTATTCAAGTCATTGCCAGCTACAGGACCCCCTCCATGAATCAGGACACCCACTTTGTCTACTTGGATCTACTGGAATCCATCATGATACATCCAAACACCATGCTTCTGGGTGATTTTAATTAGCTATCCATTATCTGGGTAAATTACTCATGCTCAAACTCACTTGCCCAAAAGTTCCTCAAGTTCATTAACTCCAATGACCTGGACCAGCTGGTGGACACCACAACTAGTGTGCCAACATCCTGGATCTGGTACTTACCAGTATGGGGGACCACTGTAGCACCTCCACTGTGAGGTCTTCCCTTGTCAGATCTGACCCCCCACACCAGCAGCAACTAAACTAAAAAACTTCTCCAAAGCAGATTATATCTTTCTAAGGGATGGTATAACTAGCTTCACTTCACCTCCCCCCTCAGATGGAACTGGCAACTATGCTGAGTCCTACACCAATGCTTTTTACAAACACCTGTATAACTGCATTGATGCCGTACCTGATAGGACCAAATCAAGCTCTTCAAGGAAGAGCAAACCTGCCTGGTGAACAACTGAAATGAACAGTCTTTACAATAAGTGGAAGAAATTGCTGTCCAAAGATAAGAGGGGGAGAGTGCCCTTAACTGGAAACACTCCCTTCTCATCATAAACAAGCAAATAAGACTTCTTATGAAGTCCTCCAAAGCAAACCAGAAATCCAAATTAGTGTCCTTCCCTAAGGAGGCATTCTTTAGCTACATCTGTATTCAAAAAGATAGGACCCAGATTTGCGCCAGACTGGTAGTTACATATACCACATACACTGAGCCTGTGGACATAGCAAACCTGTTAGCTGATAGGTTCTGTGAAAACTTTACTCCCCTGTCCCCACTACATATACCCCATGACATTCCTTTCACTTGTCCCCCACCTTGTATCTCTAGAGAGCAGGTAGTATACTCCCTCTCTAAGGCCAAAAACGCAACACCTATGGGACCTGATAACATCCCATGCTGCATCCTACATGGGCTCCAGCAAGAAATAGCAACACCATTGGGTACTGTTTTCAATCATAGTCTAAACACCGGCTTCATCCCAGCTGAATGGAAGACAGCCACTGTTATCCCGTTGCACAAAGGTTGCACTTCCACTGACCCTGGAAACTATAGACCTGTTAGCCTGACTATCCTTATCTGCAAGGCCATGGTGTGAATAATCATGGACCTTATCAACAAAGATATAGGCAATCTCCAAACACTTGACCCTACTCAGTGTGGATTTGTCAAAAGGAGATTATGCCTGTTAAACCTGATGAATTTCTTTGAGACAGTCACCAGAACCCTGGATGAGGGGAAAACTGTGCATACAGCCTACCTGGACTTGGCCAAGGCTTTTGACACTATTCCTCACTCGCATTATTGACAAACTCACCGAGGTAGGTATCAACCCTTATATCGTTAGGTGGGTCACTAACTGGCTCACCAATTGAACCCATACAGCCAAAGTAGGAGAATCTGCCTCCAATAGCAGACCCATAACCAGTGTTGTTCCCCAGGAATCAGTCCTGGGACCTCTACAGTTTAGAATCTATTCCTCCAAAGTACAAGCAAAAACTAAAGGTCTGTGGCTGACAAAGTCTGCTGATGACTGTAAACTGGGAATTGTCATAGAATCCCCAATCGATATTAACATCCTACAAGAGGGTTTTACACAAAATGATTGGTGCCAAAGTCACAGCCTTAAACTGAATGCAAACAAATGTATTATCATCCCTATCAGTAAGAGTGATGTTCTGCCTAACTACCACATCAGTAAAAACACCCTAAGCGAGCACTCAGTGGTGAGAGACCTAGGAACACAGGTTGACAGCAACCTTACCTTTGATCACAATGTCTGCACAGTGGTAAGAAGGGCATTCTGTATTGCTCATCTCATAATTAAAGGCATTGCCTCCAGAAAAAAAAAGTTATAACCTCCCTGTACTCTTCCCTCATCAGGCCAATAATTGATTACAATGCCCCTTTTGGTATGTACCTTTCCAAGCACCTGCAGCAATTGGAGAGACCACAAAAGTTCCTCATAAGGAAAATGTAAGGTCTTCAGCATATGTCCTATATGGATCAGCTGAAATCACTGTCACTTTACTCCGTTTCATACAGACTACTCAGAGGCGATCTCTGCCTTGTGTATAATGCAATCTCTGACTCTGCATTATTGGTAATGCTTCATATGTGTAAGTCCAGTGGCTCACGGGTTACTCGCTCTAAAGACCTTAACTTGGTGTGTGACATTAATAGAACCTGCTGGAAGGACAGATTTGTCTCCCAGAGGTTACCACATCTGTGGAACAGACTTCCAATTCATGTAAAGCAGAGCATCTGTTTGGCCCTCATCAAGCACATTCTGGACGATTGGATGGGTAAATGTAAATTCACCCCAGGGGTTCCACCTGTCTCTCTCTCTTGGACAGGGACAATAGGTGCTGATCGTGGAAACAAAGACAGAACTTGGCTAAGCTTGTAAGGGCTCTAGGGCCATTAGCCTTGTAACTTCCTATGATCTTATAGGCCATAACTTCGTAGGAACCTACAAATCTATTTGCATTACTTCTTTGCCTGAGGGAAGATCATAATGGACAGGAGTTTGTCCAGTAAACTGACTGAATCTGTCTGTCCCATCTGTCATGCTAGCTTTCTAGTATGTTTTTCATTATGACCAAAAGTACAGCAGTCAAGACGTTGTTCCCCATGTTTTATATGTGCTTTGAATGCTATATGGATGAAAGTGCTCAACCACATTTTTGACTATAATTTATGATCTGATGTTGTCCTCTTCATTTCATTAACTTGTGGGTATCAGTTCCGATCCTCGGAACCGACAGGCTGCTTTTTTTTACAGCTTGAGCTTCCTGACTCTTCTCCCTATACTCACAATATCCCGCTCCCCAACATACCTCAGATCTTGTTTGCCACACTTAGCATCAACATAGAGTTCCTGTAGCTGTGAGCTTCCCCTTAGAATTTGTTGTTTTGGTGATCTGTCAGTGCCTTAACTTTTAATTTCTTATTGACATCTAGTACCTACCTTTCCCTTTTGTAAACTTTCTCCTAGTTAAAATAGAAATTTTAGTTTAACTCATTACATCCGAGTGATGCCGTCAGGTGCATTTTCAGTTAACTTCTACTGACTCCTCTAGGCATCAAATATTGCTTATCCATATTTGCATCAATAATTCCAGAACAATGCTTTGTACAAGGTATGAAAAAATTTCACCTTAAAGCTTACTCAGTGGCAAACTCAAATGCCTTAATATTTGACGTTTGTCTAGTGCCGGTAAATAGATATTGTTTTATTATATAAATTTATATAGATATAATGTTCACATTTTTCTAAATATCTCAACAACCAAGTAACACAGACAGAACTCCTTAGCCTCATATGAAAACTCTCAGCTAGATGAATAAAATGCTGCTGACAGTATGCATGTAACTTGAGTGGTTGCTGAGATAATGTAAGTTGTTTACAAAACATTACAAATGTAATTGTTACTGTGTCTTATAAAATTCTGTTTATGACCTAGAAAGAATACTACCACTATAAAAATAGTTTGTGCTGAAGAGTTTGTCATTTATACTTCTTTCATAACTCTTATGGTTCTAGAGATATGAACATTTGTTTGAAATGTGAGGATATAATTTGATTCTGTCACATGGCTTAGGCTCCGCCCATTGGAAGTTACTGTGCAGTCTTCTTGATCTCCATTGGAGTGAATGAGTTAAAAACTCTATCTTTTCTTCCTGCCTATTCCATCTAATTGCATTTTCTGTGTTTAGATTTCTTCCTTTTCTATCCCTTTAAAAAAAAAACAGTTCTCTGTTTTCTGCTGTTTTCTTTTCGGTATATCCGAGCAGAAATCTTGAAACCTTTGGGTTTTAAAAAATGCACTTCCTGTGGATGGTAGATGCCTCTATCGGATGCCCACAAGGAGTGTGTTTATTGTTTGGGGCCTACCCACCTTCAGGCCCCTTGCGAGATCTGTCAAGCTTTTCATCTCTGCAGTCTGGCGAATATGAGGAGCAAGCTTGTGCTGAAAGGCATGCTTCCTTCTTCTTCCACCTTGGGGGGGTACCCTCTACTTCAGGGGCTCAATCCCATTGTAAGAGACCCAAGGAAACCCAGGAGAGCAGAAAGTGTTCTCCTGTGCAGTCTTCCTCACTGTCTTCCAAGAAGGCTCCGAAATTGTCGGAACTGACTCCATCGGCTCCGATCTTAGTTCTGACTTCTTCTCCTCTGCCTTGGTCACCTGCTATTGTTCTGGATCTGAGTGGCTGTCCCTTGATGTTGGCTCCTACTGGATCGGCTCCTGGCTCAGTGCTGACAGGACATGCTCCAAGATCTCACTCTCACTCCCCCCCAGGAGATCTTCAAGATCCCTGTCATCAGTTTCTTCTAGGTCTTCTTGAAGCCTTTCCTCCAAGGATATCGGCAGACTGATGAGGCAGTTCCTTGAAGCCCTGATTCAGATGGGGCTTGTGTCCAGTCTGTCCATATCTGGATCCATAAGGGTTTCACCTTTCTAACCTTTGTCTGCTTCTCTGATCCGCCCTTTGGTTTTAGAGTCTTTGGTGCCATTGGTGTCTGATACAAAGGTATTGGAGCCGCTAGAGTTGTTCTCTTCACCTCCAACTATTTCCCAGATCCGCTTGACTCTCTTGGCTTTGGTTCTGAGCATTTCTTGGAGCAGTAGCATCAAGTTCAGTTCTGGGTGGAGGGTGTTGACTCCGGAGCTGTTGTTGCCTTTGCTTGTCCTTGGATTTTCAGCTTTCAACAGCTTGGCTCCGACTCCCCCTTCAGAGCAGGAGGCTCAAGCTCTTTGTAGGGTGTCCACTCCAGTGGCTATGGCCCCGATGGGACAGCTCTCAGTGGCTCAGAGCCCTTCAGTTTTTGAAGTGGTGGAGAGGGTGCTGTCCCATTCTGGGAGATCCTCGTCATTCTGTGCCACGGTACCTCTCCCCACCCATTCTGGTCTCGTGCCCAAGGCCTCCACTCTGCTGCATGGACATCCAGTCCCCCAAAGCCTCCACTCTGTCCCTATGGCGAAACTATAGGCATCTTCCAATACCTCCCCAAAATATTCCACTGAGTAAGTTCCTCAGAAGAGGTTGTGTGAAAGGAGACATATTGATTCTCTTATGGAATCAGTTACCACAGACACAGATTTTGAGGAAGGAGAAGATTCCCCCAAGTCACCACCCGATGAGGTCTCCTTGGGTGACATTTTAGAAATCCTCTGAAAGAGGGGTGTTGGTCAGCCCAGAATCCTTCCACGGAAGAATTGGTGTTGTGGGAGGCTTGGAAGGAACTGAACACAGTAGAGCCAATCCAGAAATGAGTGGACAAGATTCTCAGCGCCCCCACAAATAAGTTGTTTTGGACCAAGGGTATCCCTGTAAATGCCATGGTTGTTGCAGCAGTCACCAAGAGGGAGCTTGCCCATGACAGCTCCTTCTCTCCATCCCCTGAATAGAGAATCTTGGGCACTGGACAGACTTGACAAAAGAGTTTATGCCTTTACCACATTCACCTTGAGATTGTTAAACTATTTGTCTCACTTTAAGAGGCTACAAAGGTACTTAGTGAAGGAACTTTCTAGCTTGACTCCTGGGTCCATGTCCACCGAGGATCAGAAAACCTTTTTCTCCACACTGGCCACCCTGCAGTCACTAGCCAGTGCATCCATGAGGTTGATTTCCCATGCTGCAGAGGGTACCTCAAGGGCTAAGCCTGCCAGTTCGGGCATTGCCATGAGGCATCATGCCTGGATGAGGCTGTGTGATTTTGCGGAGCCTTTCAAACAAGCCTTTATGAGTGCCCCCTTTTGACACCTGCACCTTGTTTGGACCAACTGTTCGTGAGACTGTCTCCTGGAGTGAGAAGGATGGAAAGACCTTGTCTGCCATTGGAATACATTTCTCTACCCCGCAAAGTACCTTCTCCAGGAACCAGCATGGCAGTAAGAAAATGTGGTTTTGAAAGTCGCAGGGTCCTTTTCAGGACACTCAGGGAGAGTTTTCCCCCAGGGCAGAGGGGGCAATAATCAAAATGGAAGACTCCACCCACATGGCCGAGGGAGTCTGCATAATTGGGGGTTGCGGGAAACCTCTCAGGCAAGCCCTTCCAGTGACCCTGAACAGTTGCCTGACTGTCCTCCTTTGTAGGCATTTGGTGGGGGGGCAATTTTTCTTGCACCCAGGAGCCTGGGAGGCCATCACAAGCAACAAATAGGTGCTCAGGATCATATCCAGAGGATACTTCATTCCCTTTATGAAAATTCTCAAGAAAAAATGTTACCTCCCCAATATTCCACCCAATCAGAGGGAGGATGTGGCTCATGAAATAGAAAAGCTTTTGCAAAAAAGAGTCATCCAAGAGGCCCCCCCCCCAATCAAGTCGGATTGGGCTTTTTCTCAAGATTCATTTTAGTACTCAATGAGCCCTATTCTGGATCTGTCCTCTCTGAGCAAATTGGCAAAGCACACAAAGTTCAGGATGGTCACAATCCAGTCCATCCTACCTCTCTTGAAGGCGGGTGAATGTATGTGCTCTGTGGCTGAAGGACATGTACTACCATGTAAAAATGGACAGATGCTCCAGGCAATTTCTACGTTTCAGGTTAGGAGCCAGACATTACCAGTTCAGGTCACTCCCTTTTGGTCTCACCACAGCCCCCAGGGTGTTCGCAAATGCTTGGCAGTAGTGACAGTGCATCTCAGACTGCAGAGTTATCAGATATTTCCATATCTGGACGACTGGCTTCTGACCACTCCAACCAGGCATCTACTCATTCAAGCCAGAGACTACTTACTACAGTTGGCTGCAACTCTGGGGATAACTATCAACATGCAAAAATGCCAGTTGTATTTGATTCAGGTCATAGATTTAATTGAGACTCGTCTGACTACAAGGACATCCTGTGCTTATCAGGGCATTGGGTTCAATGGCGGGCCTCAATAACTCTCCTGCTCATGGCTCATTTCCTCATGAGGATATTGCAATGGATGTTAGCAGTTCAGTGGTCATTACTCAGGAATCCTCTCAGTCTTCCCATAAAACTGTCGGGGGTGTGCAAGGAATCTCTGCTTTGGTGGCTTCACTCCATAGACGATACATAAGGATTTCCATTCATCTTCCATTCCCAAATGCCACATTGACCACAGATGCCTCCCAGCTAGGGTGGGGAGGGGCATTATCTGGATCGAACAGTTCAAGGCACGTGGACGTCCCGGGAGACCAAGTTGCATATCAGTGTATTGGAGATGAGAGCAGTTCTTCTAGTGCTGCAAGAACTCAACATCTTCCTTCCTCTGGGGAATATTGCAATTCAAATGGACAGCATGTCAGTAGTTTGGTGCATCAACAAACAGGGAGGAGCCAGGTCCTACCCCCTATGTCAAGAGGCGATGAGGGTTTGGCAGTGGGTGATCTCTACCAACTGCTTTCTAATAACAACACACATTCCAGGGGAGTCCAACATATTAGCAAACCGGCTCAGTCGAATATTACAGATGCCTCCTGAGTGGTCTCTGAATCAGTCAATGGCAGAAATAATCTTCCACAAATGGGGTCTCCCCTGCTGTGATCTGTTTGCATCTCCTTTCAATAACAAATGCAGCAGGTACTTTGCTTGATCTCTCCTCAGGGACAGTCACCTAGGGAAGCTCTTGTCCATGCTTTGACTTCCGGTCTTCTCTATGCCTTTTCTCCTATACCACTAATTTCCAAGTTCTTACAGAAAGCTTTCAGGTTGCATAGCAAAGTAATCCTCATTGCTCTCTTTTCCCTCAACAAACCTGGTTCAACTTCCTTTGGTCTCATCTGGCTTGCCCTCTGGTGAAGTTGGATCTGGCCTCATATCTGCTCTCTCACCCATCAAGTCATCCTCATCTGGACACACAGGGCCTGAAGCTAACCACATGTTTTCACCATTTCCGATGATGGCAAGATATCCCAGGCTTTCTTGCCCCGTTCGAGAGATTTTGGTCTCCTCACATACGTCTTTGACATGTAAGATTTATAAAAGCAAGTGGAAAAGATTTTCTGTTTGGGCTGAAAAAAAATGATTAGATCCTTTTACAGCACCAGTTGCTGCCGTTCTTGACTTTTTGGCTTCTCTTTTCAATGATGGAGCTAGTTAATCCACTGTCAAAGTCCGGTTAGCAGCCACATCCAGTTTTCATGTTGGCTTGGATTCCTTATCCCTTGCTTCTTCTAAGGTTTGTAAACCATTCCTTAGGGGCAGTTTCCTGATCCAGCCTCCAGTGAAAGATCCTACTCCACCTTGGGATTTAGAGATGATTTTACAAGTCTTGGTCCAGCCACCCTTTGAGCCTGCATGTGCTGTGGATTTGAAATTCCTTTCCTGGAAAACTCTTTATCTAGTAGCTATTACATCTGCAAGTAGAGTGTCTGAACTTCAAGCCCTTTCTTCAAAATTTCCATATTTTATTTTTCACAAGGATAGAGTTACCCTGCGTACTAATTCTTTGTTTTTACCTAGGGTGGCTAGGAAAGGGAACACTAATCAGCCCCTCAATCTTCCAATCTTTTTTTCCAGTTATCAAAACAAAGATGAATATACTCTCAATTTCCTTGATATTCATGGACAGCTTTATTTTTATTTACACAGAACCATACCCTTTAGGAAGTCTGATCAGTTGTTCGTATCTTTTTCAGTGGCAAAAAGAGGGAAATCTATTACCAATTTTTCACTAGCAAGATGGTTGAAAGACTTTATTACATTTATTTACTCTTCCAAAAATATTCCCTTGCCAGGGCAAGTTAAGGCCCACTCCACTCCATGGCTACTTCTCAGGGTTTTTGGTCTACAGTTTGTATTGAGGACATTTGTGCTGCAGCTACTTGGTCTAATCCCCACATGTTTATTACGCATTACAAATTGGATATCTTATCCAGGAGTAGAAATGCTTTTGGCTGTGCTATTCTTTGGAATATCCTTCCATGGGTGCCACCTTGGATCTTAGTAGCTGAGACTCTGTCCCACAGGTTAATTAAATGAAGAAGACAACATCAGATAAAGAAACTTATGTTCTTATCTTACCATAACATTCCATCTGTGCTGTCCATCTTCATTTCCATTAACCTTCCCACCCCCTATCAACGTTTCTGGGAAGCCTGGTTGAATGTTCAAAGGAATTTCTATTCCTTATGTTGAGCTCCGGATGTTGTTTATTTTATAGAGATGTGTATTTTCACTAGTGTAAATATGTTTACGTGCAGTGCCTTTTCTGGCAAACTCAAGCTGAGGTGCGTTGGGGGAGCAGGGCATTGTGGGTATAGGGAGGAGTTCAAGTCAGGAAGCTCAAGCTGTAAAAAAGTGGCCAATCGGTCACTAGGAGAACCAATACCAACAGGTTAATGGAAAATGAAGATGGACAACACAGATGGAATGTTATGATAAAAGGTACACATTAGAGCAAACTGAGGCTCTGGCTGGGGAGAGTAAATGGTTCCACTTCATGTCATTGAATTATCATTTCATCGAATTCCAAATCATCGAGACCAAATCGTCGAAAACTCATTTCATCGAAAACTCATATCATTGAATCTCAAATCATTGAAAACTATGAAGCAACTACAAATAACATTCCACAAAGTTTTTACTACATTTATGCAGGGGGGCAAGCCCCTGCACCCCCATGGGGCTCTGCCCCACACCCCTAAATAAATATACCAACTCCAAGGTTGCACTACAGTGGGGAAAAGGTAATTTCCTAACCCCACTGTAGTGCGACTGAGTTGGTATATTTAATTACGGGTGTGAGAATGCAGAGGGCTTGCCCCCTGCATAAACATAGTAAAAAGTGTCTGGGATGTTCTTTTTCGTTGCTTTATAGTTTTCAATAATTTGAGATTCGATGAAATGGGTTTTCGATGAAATGAGTTTTCGACGATTTGGTCTCGATGATTTGAAATTCGATGAAATGATAATTTGATGATATGAAGTGGAACCAGAGTAAATGTCTGTATGATGCAGTGGACCTGCATCATATTTTGGCTGTAGAAGGTGTTATAATTAAGAGACATGTATGACTTAGGATACAATCCTTATCTAAAGCTAAGTTAAAAAACTACATAAATGAGGAGAGAATGTGAAGGAGGATCTTCTGAATTCACTCTGGACATGGAGATCTCTTTAGGTCCCCTACTCTGGAAATCTTAAAAAACTGAAAAAAGGTAAAATAAATGCTGTAAAACTTCTTTCACTTTGTTCCTGGTGTGCAACAAATTACCTTACCAAATAATGTACTGATTGCAAAGGGCAGTGGAGGGCACACCAGTTTGGAAAAATGAAGCAATCTGAGATCAAACAGCAAGCATAGAAAAAGGTGAGAGATGAGCCAGGTGAAACAACAAAACCTGAGATCATGAAGTAGGTCATCAGGAGCAACTTTGTGTTGAGCTTCTGTATATCATCCCCCCTTCCCTTTCATCCTTTCCACTCCTACCAAGCCCCCTGGGTGCACAGCCTACTATAACTGGAAAATCTAGTTGCTCATAACCTTGTACAAGTGACCTCTGACTATGCAGAAGAATTATTGTTGTTTCTCCTCCTTTTGGCTGTACCATTTCTGCCAGACAACATCTGTACCTAGGCAAGTTCTGTGCCTTTTAACTTTTGGAGTACATGACTGTAAAAGTGATCCCAACTAGAAAAAGAGGCTTCTATATAAAATTTCCTGGAACCTAGAAAAACAGTGTCTTTGGAGACATATATTAGCCCCTTCCTGATTAAACAAACTTGCGCCTGTGAAAACGTTTGGAATGCTCATGCTGCAGTCCCTTCTTCACCCATTGTTAAAAATGACCACCTGGTTCCCTGGACATTGAAAGATATATGCCTTCATATCCCTGTTCAGAAAGCTCACACACAGTGCCTTACTGTAGGTATCTTATTTCTTATCTTTGACCTTTGTTATTTCCACTGCACCAAAAGTCTTCATTAAATGGGTTGGCACCAGCTTTGAGTATTTGAGGATGAGAAGCATTCATGTTTGTCTGGATCTAATTTATTTTGTTGAAAACACGTTTCACTGAAAGTCAGTTTCCTGAGACCAATTCACTGAAAGCTCACTTCACTGAAAACTCATTTCACTGAAACTCATTTTGTTGAAAGTTATATATGGCCCTTTCACCGCTGTAGTACAATCTTGGAGTTAGTATATAAAGTAAGGGCGGGCACAGCCCCCCACATTGGGGTGTGTGGGGGTGTAGCCCCCCACATATTGTAAACGTTTTAAAGCATACAGATGGATACTTACAAGTGCAATGAATAACTCTTTCCAGAAGACAACATATAACCAAACTAACCCCCACACCTCCCAATGTGGGGGGCTGTGCCCCCCACCCCCCTTACTATATATACTAACTCCAGGATCTTACTACAGTGGGGAAAAGGCCATATATAACATTCAACAAAATGAGTTTTCAGTGAAGTGAGCTTTCAGTGAATTGGTCACAGTCATTTAAGTTTCAATGAAATGAAGTAAACCCGTTTGTCTATACCTGGATGATTGCCCGATTCAGGCCGTATGTCTGGAAGAACTATAGAAGGTCATTGGTGATACTTGGCTTTGCCTCCTAAATCTAGGGATCTCCCATAACCTTCAGAAGTCAGACGTTAGACCAGCTAGCATTAATACCTGCTTGTTGGTAGTCATTTGACCAAGACCTCCATTGTTTTCTACCACAAGACAAGGATGTTTTTATGGGTTCAGGTTTTCCTCATGGCTTCAAAACAAGGACATCTGATCACATAATCCCAGAAGACCTTGCATTGCATGTCAGCCTTCATCTTAGTGGTTCACTATGCAAAATTATGCATATGGAAGATCCATTGTGGTACCCTGAGAGTCTCTGGTACCAGGATGACCAGCGATTGGAGTACAAAATTCCTGACATACTCTCTCTAAGGTAGGAATTTTGTTGATTGGTCTCCCAAGTTAACAAGAGCCATGACATACCCTTTTCTATACCAAAACAAAGGTAAATACTGAGTTTTCCAAGTTGGCTGCACTCTGATCAGCAGTTTAATTTCAGCTCTCCCAGTGTGGAAGAAGAAACAGAGAAACAAGAGCCAGTGTCGGCTTGAGTAAAATTCATTTACTGGCTAGAAGATACATTGCCTGGTTGGTAGCAAAGAAGAAATTTAGAGAAACAGAAATAAAATCAACCTTAAAAAGTGAAGAGAAAACACTGGCTGTGAAGAATCCTGCAACTGTTATGCAAAAAACAGTTCATGCTTCAGCTTTGTCTCAAGAGATGGCTTCCAGTAATTTAAAGGAAAAAATGCTTATATTATACTCAGAAGTGTTTAAAATTAATGAAATATTGAAGGAGTATATCAACTCAAATAACACAAGGCTGTAAAAACAGAAGAAGCTTTAAGTAGCTGTTCAAATAAACTGAGAGGCATAGATTAGTACTGGCAGAAGAAAGAGGTGTATTCTTTAATAATGAGGAAGATATGCAGAACTGTACAAACTATGCCTGGCAGGACTGTAAGTGAAGCGGCTTAGGAAGAAATGTAGAGTGCTGGAGTTGGGGGGGTGGCTTTGGTTGATGAAGAAAAGTAGTGGTGTAATAAGATGGATGTCCTTCAAGGATGCATCTGCAGTCATAACATATGGGTTGTCCTGCCTCAGGCAGCCCTTCGGTCGGCCGGATTCCAAAGTCTGGGTCTGGCCTCGGCTGATGTCGCACTTTCCACGACGTCAGAGTGTCTGGGGTATAAAAGCATCAGCCGACGCCATTTTCCCCAGTCTTTCTTGCCGCGCGGTGCCCGAAGCAGAAGCTGTTCGCAAGTACCGGTCGGTCAGATCCAGAGATTTCAGCTACCGAAGACTTCGAAAAAAAGCTAAGTACCCCGTTGGGGACTCTTTCTTGCCTCAGCCGATGTCAGACAAAGTAAATAATTGTTTAACTTGTGGGAAACAAATACCTCATAAGGATTTCCATTCTTACTGCCTTCCTTGCTTAGGCCCAGACCACGACGTATCAGCTTGTTTAGCCTGTGCCTCTTTCAACCGACGGACTCTTAGACGTCGGTCGGAGTTTGCAGAGGAATTTTTTGGAGCTGCTTTTGCTTATAAAATGCCATCGGAGACTCCAACTTCGCATATGGTCAAAAAACGCAAGGAAAAGGACCAACACTCGCGACCAGCGGTTTCGGCTGAAACCACGGCTAGGCCTACCGCGAGTGTCTCGGTTTCGGCCGAAACCGAATCCACAGCGATTCCTACTACCGAAACCATACTTCCGACCACCGAGGCCAGAGAGGCCCCGGCTGAGTCGGCTTCAGAACTCCCTACCAAAGTTAGTGTTCAGGAATTGTCCGACACCATACCATTGGACATTTCTACCCCTGCACGTGGGGCAGCTAGGCCCCCAGCTTCTATGTCTATTAAGGCCTTCTCCAGGGCTAAAGCTGCCAAACTTTCAAAAGCTTTGCCTGCCAAACCTACATCCCAGAGGCCTACCTCTAGTTCACAGATCCTCAGCCTTGCTGAGGACCTTATCTCCTTAATAAGGGGTTCACTACCTCACACAGACAGGGCCTCTCAACCTCCTCCAGACAAAAGGCCCAGGACTGACCCATCTGAACCTCACTCCTCAGATTACTCCACGGATGGATCTGATTTATCAGACCACCAGGAAGGGGCCTGCTCGCCTTACGAGGATTCAGATGCAGAGGAATCTATCCCTTGGCCTCCCTCCTGAACAATTTTCCTTTGGGGAGACTTTACACTCCATGAGAGAGCACTTTCAATGGCAAGGTCAGGATTTCTCTGATTCTAGAAAAAGATTAAGGACCTTTTTGCATTTGCCTCAGCATAGGCCCTTAGCTATACCTCCTGTTCTAAATGTAATTGATGATGTATACAATGATGTCAGTACAGCCCTGATTCTCTTCCTCCGCCCCCTGCCAAACCTGACAGATATTACAGGGTCCCGGATTCTCATTTCCATCTGTATAAAGCCCATGCTGCAGACCCAGAAACTATTTCTCAGGGCCCTAAAGGGGTTGCAGCCGCTACTGCCAAAAATCCCTACCCTCTGAAAGAGAGTCTAGAGCTTTAGAGATGGGGAAAAAGGTTTATACATCTGCTACTCTCTCTGCCAGGGCATTAAACTGTCAATTCCATATGATACAATACCAAGAATTTTGTTAGATCAATTGAATAAGAAACTTTCTTCTCCTGAACCCTTAGACCATAAATCCCTTCAGGATTTGGTACATAACTCACAACAGGTTAGTAATCATTTTTTAAAATGTGGCTATGATGCACTGGAGGCTTCATTTAGATCAGCTATGACTGGGGCAGTTATTCGTAGGCATGCCTGGCTGAAGGAGCAATCTTTGCCAGACCATGTCAAAGCTAAACTCCTCGATGCTCCAATGGAGAAACAAAATTTATTTGGCTCCCCTGCACAGGAGATTCTAAAAAAGGTGGAAGAAAAAGCAAAATCTGTGCAAACAGTTAAAGATTTCCTACAAGTTCAACCACCGTGGTTCAGCAGAAACTGGCCTACAAAGAATTGGTCCTTTCCAGACTCGTCCAGAGCACAAAGAGGCAGGAACAGGCGCCCTAGAGGCAGAGGTCAATCGAAGGGCCCCTACAGAGGCCGTCAGTGGCAGCCTGCCAACCAGAGGAGTAGTGCAACAGCTACAACTACAACCACTACTACAGGACAGACCCAATGACTTGACTCTGACTCCGCCTACCAGGGATCAACTGGAAGCACCCTTGGGTGGAAAACTGGCTTTATTCTCAAAAAACTGGCATTGCATTACAAAAGATACATGGACATTGCAAATAATAGACAAAGGATACAGGTTTCACTTCCACACTTTGCCAACAAGAAGCGGAATGCCAAACCTTCCACCAAACCAGAAGGCAGAGGCTTTCAGACAAATCAGCAATTTACTTCAGATGAAAGCTATAGAAAAGGTACCATGTACAGAACAAGGCCAAGGATTTTACTCCAGACTATTCCTTGTACCAAGAAAAGAAAACCAATGGAGGCCTATTCTCGACCTGTCCGCATTGAACACTTATCTGATTGTGCCAAAATTCAAAATGCTGACCCTACAGCAACTTCTTCCCATGTTGAGCAAGGAGTCTTGGCTGGTAACTCTAGATCTCAAGGAGGCATACCTGCACGTCCCTATTCGACCAGATTGCAGAAGACACCTCAGATATCTTGCAGGATCAGAGCATTATCAATTCTCAGCATTGCCCTTTGGCTTATCTACTGCGCCCAGAGTATTCACAAAATGCCTGGCATCAGTAATTGCACATTGCAGACTTCAGGGAATTCAAATTTATCCATACCTGGACGACTGCCTAATACAAGCGGACAACAAGAAAAAATTGTTAAAAGACTTGGCCTATGCCATACACCTGCTACAGACCTTGGGATACACAGTCAACATCCAAAAGTCAAGACTAGTACCATCCCAAAGGATAACCTTTTTGGGAGCGGATCTGGACACAATCACCCAGATGGCTTTTCTCACAGAAGAAAAACAAAAACAACTTCCAGATTACTTCATGATTCTGACAAGACAAACTCTGCTTACTGCAAGGAAAGTCCTGCAGGCCCTGGGTTACATGGCATCCTGCATAATTTTAATTCCGCATGCCAGGCTGCATATGAGGAAATTACAATGGTACCCAAGGAGTGTATGGTCTCAACACAGTCACAGTCTAGAAACCATGATACCAATCATTCCATGCCTTCAAAAGGAATTTCTGTGGTGGGCTCAGGCCTGCCAGTCCAACAGAGGGTTGCCTTTCAACAAACCAAAAACAAGGCAGACCATCACCACGGACGCCTCAGACCGAGGATGGGGAGCACACATGGAGGACAAACGTATCCAAGGCCTATGGCCTCAAGGGCAGCTAAGCATGCACATAAAGCAAAAGGAAATGCTGGCAGTGAGGCATGCAATTGAGGCATTCAGACCCTTCCTCCAACAAGGACATCTGTTAATAAGGACAGACAACACCACGGTCATGTGGTACATAAACAAACAGGGAGGCACACATTCCTATCCCCTATGCCGGATGGCTATGGATCTGTGGAATCTATGCCTGAGTCTCAATATCCAGCTGCAGGCCCAATTCGTACCAGGAAAAGAAAATGCACTAGCAGACAGCTTAAGCAGAACTACCATGGATGCACACGAATGGATGCTGCATCCTGACATCTTCAAACCCATAACAAAGACATGGGGAATGCCGGAGATAGATCTGTATGCCTCCCCACTCAACCACCAACTGAAGACATTCTGCTCAAGGACATACCACCCACAAGCATGGAGGGTGGACTCTCTCTCTTTCAGCTGGAATGCCCTAACAGTATATGCCTTTCCACTGCTCCCACTGATGTACAAGGTTCTACTGAAGATCAGGGAGGAACAGCCAAAAGTGATACTAATAGCTCCAGACTGGCCAAGACAACACTGGTACCCACTATTGAGAAGCATGTCTCAGGCAAATTCATGGCCTCTTCCCCTATGGCCTCTTCTTCTAACACAGAACAATTTCAAGACCCTGCATCCCAACTTGAAAACATTGCAGCTAACTGCCTGGAAAATTCCTTAAATCCCAACCAAACTGTTTTATCTCAGAGGGTGAAGGACATTATCCTGGATGCTCGCAGACCTTCCACAAGGAAGACATACTCAGCTAAGTGGAAGAGATTTCTCATTTGGAGCACATCAAAGGGCACAGATGTCACAGTGGCAAACCTAGCACACATCCTAGAATACTTAGCAGAATTGTTCCACAATGGCCTGTCTTATTCTTCCATTAAGATTCATGCTTCAGCAATTTCAGCAGAATACAATATGGATCCACCTATCATCTCACACCCTCTTCTCAGGCAATTTTTGAGAGGGATTAAAAATGTTAAACCTCCAAGAAGACCCCCACTACCTGCATGGGATCTCAGTTTTGTGCTGGAAAAACTGACACTACCTCCTTTTGAACCAGCAGCATCAGCAGACCTACAGTTTTTATCTTGGAAAACTGCATTCCTTCTGGCAATCACTTCAGCAAGAAGAGTATCTGAGTTACAAGCATTAATGGCAGTACAGCCTTTCCTTATTTTTCACCAGGATAGAGTGTCACTAAGAACCAATCCTACTTTCATGCCAAAGGTAGTATCTAGGGTATCCTTGAACCAAGCTATTCATTTGCCTACGTTCTTCCCTAACCCACAGAACAAAGGGGAAAAACTTTTGCACACCCTGGATATACACAGACAACTACGCTACTATTGGGACAGAACGAAAACTAGCAGAAAAACTGACCAACTTTTTGTAGCATATGCAACAGGGGTGCAAGGAAGAGCAATTTCCAAACAGACAATTTCAAAATGGATAGGAAATTGCATTCACTTTTGTTACTCCTTTCATGGAAAGACAGTTCCTGAAAACATCAGGCCTCACTCCACAAGGGCCACAGCCACCACTACAGCTTTCCTACGAGGGGTGGCTACCAAGGAAATTTTAGAAGCTGCTACTTGGAGCTCCGTGCATAGATTTGCCAAGCATTACAATCTACCTCTATACTCCAGATCTCGAGCAGGGTTTGCTACTGCAGTGCTGCAGGGGATCTTAACTACACCATCTTTCTCTTAGTACCTCCTCCCCCAGATTGGCTATGGTATTCTACCCATATGTTATGACTGCAGATGCATCCTTGAAGGACATAGTACAGTTTTGTACCTACCATAAATGTAGATGTCCGATAGGTATGCATCTGCAGTCAGGATTACCCACCCTCCTTCCCCTCTGTGGTATTCCTAGGGTACTTACCCCTCTTTTAGCTAGCTGGGGGAATCTATTATGGTGTATTTGTTTGTTTATACATGTATATAATTTGCAAATGTTTGGAACTTTTCTGCATTTATCCAAATTTAGCCTTCCTAGAGGGCACCTGGCATCTGGGGCAAGAAAAACTGAGGAAAATGGCGTCGGCTGATGCTTTTATACCCCAGACGCTCTGACATCGGGGAAAGTGCGACATCAGCCGAGGCCAGACCCAGACTTTGGAATCCGGCCGACCGAAGGGCTGCCTGAGGCAGGACAACCCATATGTTATGACTGCAGATGCATACCTATCGGACATCTACATTTATGGTAGGTACAAAACTGTACTTTACAGAAGGTAACAGAGAAGCTTATAATAAGGAGATACTAGCTCTGACAGAATCAATGACAAAAGGGATTAAGTAAGACATTTGTACCTTATTTTGGGTTACTAACATTGCCTAGACTGACTGTGGAGGTTGCAAGTTAAACCATCATGAAAGTGGCCATTATAAAGAGTGTTGTAATAAATAATCTAGCAATAGAAGAGGTGGATGCAGGAAAACAGTAAGCAAGATGACTGAGTGCCTGATGCTGAATAGTGGGTAACTCCATGACATTCTAGTGGAGCTTCACAATGCAATCTACTAGAGCAGAGAAAGAGATGGAGTTGTTGGATATGCTTTGGAGGTAAAACATTAGAATAGAATAAAGGCTCCGATTATGGGTGGTACAATAACAGTATGCACCTGTCACAAATAAGAAAGGAATAAGAAGAGAGTTGAGAAAAATTGTGGTAACAAATAGTGTCATTCTGGGATTTGTCATTACTGATTTGGAGGTGTAGGGGCAACAAGGATATCTAATTTTAGTTGGAGCAGCTTTGGAAAGTAAAGATGAGAATGGAAGAGTGGAATGGGACGACACTGACTGAAAATTTAATTGGGGATACAGTGTGCAGTAAGATGGGCAGCACATGGCTCAGTGGTTAAGATCTTTGCCTCATAGCTCCTTTGCCTGGGGTTCAGTCCTGACCTCCAGCCAGTGTCTCTGTGTTTGCACATTTCATCCTTTGTCTGCATGGATTATCTTTTAGTACTGCAATTTCCATTGCCTTAATCTATCAATATGCATGGCTGAAAAGGATCCGTGTTGTCCATCTGAGTTACCAGGTTAATGATTAATTACTTTTAAGTTAAAAAAGGATAGTGTAATAGTCATAAGAGATCATACTAAAAAAAAACGACATCCAACTTGGTTGAAAGAGAAAATATAAAGGACTATAAAGTTAAAAGTCAGGGCGTGCATGATGGTGGGCTTTGGGGGCTCTGGGCTTTACAGAATGAACTACAAGGAGGAAAAGATGAATACCCTTATTTCAATTAACACCAATGTGTATTTCAAAAAGTATTTTGCTGAGAGAGAATGGGATTTCTGTGGGCAAAAAAATGTTAATTGAATACCTCATGCAGTACCGAGGGAGACTCATGGTTTCTTTGAGAATAATAAGTTTATTATATACATAGTGCATACAGAAGGACACTGGCATACTTTGGAAATTTGGTGAAAGTAAGGAAGTTACAGAACAGGCAAAGTTAAAATTGCTGAAAACATTTTTAACCTGTGTGTTACTAGAGAAGAAGTAGAGTCAGTACAATTACGGGAGTGATTTATGCAGGAAAGGACAGAAGTGGCACTGACCAGCAAAAAGGGAAACATGCTGCTGCTGAATGTCAAGACCAAATGACGAAATAAATTGTTTCATTCCTTCTCCAGACACTTAGTGTGCTATCCAGTTTGTTTCGGGAGACCTTCCTTGACAAGGCAGTGTAACCTCTGTGTGGACTTTGGTTTGGTGCCAGGCTAGAGGATGGGTTCAGTACCATCACTGTATGTTTAGGGGAGGATGGAAGAAACAGTCACTTGCACACATGGACAAGTAATGTGGAAATAATTCTCTTGGGCTTGGCAGGTAGACAACTACAGTCTTTCATGCAAATAAAATGTGGTCTTATAAGTGATCAGAGCTGAATTCAGTGGATATCATACATCATATCTGTACTTTAACAATCATTTGGATACTCTGACACATAAATGCTGGTTGGGAAGCTAAAGGATCTGTAATTCAGGGGGAACTCAGTGAGGTGGAAGACAAGTAAGAAATGAAAGCTAATTATTAGGGGAGTGCTGTTTGAAGAGAAAGCTGGTAGCTCTTGGTTTGCCGTTAAGTATTCTATGTTAAATTGTACTGTTTAATGTATTTGTATCTAATACTAAAAAGGCAGCAGAGAACCAGATGAGTCAGTTTGTCGATGAGGCAGAAGCTGGTACTGTGGTCAGACCCTGTGGGTGGAAGATGGATGTAGTTCAGACCAGATAAATGTCAGTAAGGATGTAATGCAGAACAGTACTCAGTCTTGAGAGTTTGTTGTTAAGTGCAGATAAGGAAGAGAAAATCTAGAAAGACAAGAATTAAAAAGAAAAGATCTGGGAGCAATTAGAACACAGTGAAGTATATAATTCAGTTTGTAAAAACCTTGTAAATGTTGGTTTTAGTAGTTTGACCGAAAACAGTACTGTTGTAGCTCTTAATTCAGATCGCTGCATGACTGTACCAGCAGTTATTTTTAGTTCCAAACAATTTTTATTATTATTTTTATAGCCAGAAATCACATTTCACAAATGTTTGTCTGGAATCACCTCTGGAATAAGATACACACACACCTTTTAGTTTAGTTCTGAGACACTGTTGTCAAATATTATCTTGAAAATGTGGGACAGTACCAAGGTTACAAGCCTTTGTTTAATGTGGCAGGAGTTCTTGTCAGCTTATTAGTATCCTGAGCTGGAGCTAAGTTAAGACACACCCTTTTCTTCAGACCACCTCAGCAGCATGACAGCTGTCACATTCGCATGTCATGTTTGACAGGGAGGTAACTGCATAGCTGATCTTGTCAACCCTTATGCTTGAGGGTGTTGGCTTACAGGTCAGGAAATCTTCTGCCCGTTATATCCTACATAATATCACTTCTATGATCACACACTGTGCCCTGTCAGAAAAATATTTATCCCTAAGAATTTCTCAAAACAAAGGGTTTCTCACATCAGGAAGTCAGGGTACAAATGCGCATGACCGACGTCATATCCTCAGTCTTTTCTTGCCCCAGATGTCAGAAGACCCTAAAAAGAAAGGTCAAAACCAAAAGACAGCAAACAACCAACCAACCACCCTAGCACTAAAAATATGTACAATATATACAGTATACACCCTATTGACAACTCAACCCACACAACCGCCTCTAACTACAGAGGGGAAGGAGGGAGGGTAAATTGGACTGCAGCAATGTGGATCTTCGAACATCTACATTTATGGTAGGTACAAAACTGTACTATGTTCTTCATCTCACATTGCTGCAGTCCTTACACTTGGGTAGAATCCCAAAGCAGAGGTAAGGGAGGATGGCAAAACTATAAGGAAGCAGGAGCTGCCAAAATGCCCTGCAAAATAGCAGTGGCAAAACCAGCCCTAGATTTAGAATAAAGTGGAAGGTGATAATGCCTAGAGAAAGTATGCACTGAACTCCAAGTAGCTGCCTCCAAAATATCTTTAGTTGCCACCCCTCAAAAAGCTGTCAGTGGCAGTAGCCCTAGTGGAATGAGGCCTAATCCCAGCTGGAATCTCTTTGCCATGATGGGAATAACAGAAAGCAATGCAAAACCCAATCCACTTAGAAATAGTTTGTTTTGACACAGGCTTGCCCTGAGAACTCAAAGCAAAAGAAACAAATAACTGCTGAGACTGCCTGAACCCTTTAGTTCTGTCCAAATAATATCGCAACTGCCTGTGTACATCTAAAGTGTGCAAAATCTTTTCCCCTTTATTTTGGGGATTTGCATAAAAAGTAGGCAAATGGATAGTTTGGTTTAAAGCCACACTAGAAACCACTTTAGGCATAAAGGAAGGATTAGTACGTAAAGATACCCTATCCTTATGGAAAATTAAGAAAGGCTCAACCGCCATAAGGGCCTGCAACTCAGAAACCCTTCTTGCAGAGGTAATGGCCAACAAAAAAGCAGTCTTCCATGATAAATATTTCAACTCGGCAGTAGCTGCAGGCTCAAAAGGTTGTAGAGTGAGTTTCTCCAACACAAAATTGAGATCCCAAGCAGGAGTAGGAGCTCTACGTGGGGGTCTTATATTCTTTGCCCCTCTAAGAAATTGCTTGAACAAAGGATGAGAAAACAATGGTGGGTCACAATCATAGTGAGCCGAAATTGCTGCAGCATGAACCTTAATAGAAGAGAAGGACAAACCTTTGTCCAGTAACTCAGTGAGATATTGAAGAGCCACACGTAAATTGGGCTCAGAAACATCAAAATCCTTTGCTGCACTCCAAAATAAAAATCTCTTCCATTTATCTGCGTACACTTTCCTTGTACTAGGCCTTCTAGCTTCCAAAATAACATTCAAAACTTGCTGTGGAAGTTGAGACCCACTATGGTTCAAAACAGAATATGCCAGGCTGTTAGGTGAAGAGAGTGAAGCTTGACATTGAGCAAATGACTGTCCTCCTGAGACAACAGGTGTGGAATCGAAGGCAAAGGCCATGGAGGCTCCCGTACCAGGCTTCTCAGTAATGGGTACCAATGCTGTCGAGGCCAATCTGGAGCTATCAAAATCATCCTTGGCTTGTCCTGTCTGGCCTTTAGTAGTACCTTTGGGAGGAGAGGCAGAGGTGGAAAGGCGTACACATGAAGATTGCTCCATTTGAAAGAAAGAGCATCCACTTTCCAAGCTGTGGGATGAAACCTTTTCGTGCAAAACTTTGGCAGCTGGTGGTTCAGTGGAGAAGCGAACAGATCTATGTCTGGAGTTCCCCATGACACTGTCAATTTCTGAAATACATGAGGATCCAATTTCCACTCGTGGGGATCCATGATTTGTCTGCTTAACACATCTGCTAAGGAGTTCTGTGCTCCCGGCAGAAACCTTGCCTGAAGATTTAGTTGTAAACTGAGAGCAGTCTCCCACAAAAACATTGCTTGCCTGCATAGAGGATAAGAATGTGTTCCCCCTTGCTTGTTGATGTACCACATGACAGTTGTGTTGTCTGTTAGAATCAACACCTGCCCTGGAAGAAGTAAATCCTTGAAAGCTATTAATGCAAACTGGACTGCTAACATCTCCTTCAAGTTGATATGTAGATGTTGTAGTCTGGCAGGCCACTTGTCTTGTATCCACTTTCCATTCAGATGAGCTCCCCAAGCTTTGTCTGAGGCATCTGTCGTTAGAATCTGACTCGCCTCTGGCCGGGTCACAGAGCGTCCCTTGTTTAGGTGACATTCCTGAGCCCACCACAACAATTCCTTTTGAATGCAAGGTATTATTTGAATGACAGTGTCCAGATCCTGGCAGTGCTGTGTCCATACATTTTTGAGATACCATTGTAACTTCCTCATATGCAGTTTGGCATTGGGAAGCACCAGAATACAAGATGCCATGAACCCCAAGGCTTGAAGGACTGTCCTTGCAGTCAGCCTGGACTGATGAGACAATTGATGAAAGTAAAGGGAAAGATTATTTTGTTTGTCCGGGGTCAAAAAGGCCATCTGGGCTGCTGTATTCAGTCTTACACCCAGAAAGCACATGTCCTGAGAGGGTACTAGACTGGACTTTATTTAAGTTCACAGAATACCCCAGGCATCTTAGCACTGCTATCACATATTCCAAATGATGAAGAAGCTCGTCCCTTCCTTGAGCCAGAATCAGGCAATCGTCCAAATAAGGATAGATCTGTATTCCTTTTAGCCTGAGGAAAGCTATCACTGGAGCCAGAACTTTCGTGAACACTCTGGGCGCAGTAGATAAGCCAAAGGGCAATGCAGAGAACTGATAATGAGAAGTCCCAGCCCGAAAACGCAGATACTTCCTGCAACTCAGTCTGATAGGAACATGAAGGTAAGCCTCCTTGAGATCCAAAGTTACCATCCAATGATCTTTGCCCAGCAGAGGTAAAAGCTGTTGTAACGTCAACATTTTGAACTTGGGAATGTCCAGATAAGTGTTGAGGGTAGATAAATCCAAAATTGGTCTCCATGTGTTCCCTTTCTTTGGTACTAGGAACAGGCGAGAATAAAATCCTAGGCCCACTTCTGGCATAGGGACCGGCTGTATGGCCCCTATTTGAAGTAACAGAGAAATTTGTTTGTGAGCCTCTATTCTTTGTTGAGGAGGAACGTCTGGCATGCCTTTGAACGGAGGCAAGGTATGGAAATAAAACCTGTAACCGTGGTGTATGATATCCAATACCCATCTGTCTTGGGTAATCAAACTCCAATTTTCCTTGAAAAGTGCCAACCTTCCTCCCAAAGGTGCTGCCAGACGAGAAGGCTCTGGCAGCTGAAAAGGTAGGTCATTGGGTCTGTTTACGAAAGGACTGACCCCTGCCCTCACCCGAAGACTGTGCAGGTGAACTCCCTGTTCTAGGCCTGAAAGAGCCCTGAGCTCTGCCCCTACCCCGTCTAGACCTACCCCTAGACTGGGAATCATAAGAAGGATACGTCCACCCCTTGGTAGGCCAATTTCTACTAAACTTCGGAGGCTGAACCTGCAAAAAATCTTTAACAGTCTGCATGGACTTAGCCTTGTCTTCCATTTTCTTTAAGACTGCCTCCACAGGAGAACCAAACAACACATCAGATTGTAAAGGAGCATCTAAAATCCTTGTCTTAACATGTTCAGATAAATTCTGATCCCTCAGCCAGGCGTGCCTGCGAAGAACTGACCCAGTGGCAGCCACCCTAGACGAGGCCTGTACAGCATCAAAACCACATTGCAAAGAATGCTTACCCACCTGTTCAGAAACATGTACTAAGTCTTGTAACTCTTTACACTCAATACCTTCCGCCAGAGCATCTACCTTAGACTTCAATTGTGAAAGGAGATAGTTTTGGTATTTCAACATGTGAAACTGGCAATTCAAAGCCCTCATAGCTAGGGTGGAAGAAGTATAAACTTTCTTTCCCCATCTATCCAAAGCCCTGGCCTCTTTATCTGGAGGAACCAGATTTTTGACAACAGAAGCCTTAACACCTTTAGGCCCCTGACTAACAGTTTCTGGGTCTGCCCTAGGACTCTTAAAAAGATACTTATGAGCTTCAGGCACCCTGTAATACCTATCCGGTTTAACAGGAGCAGGAGGCAAAGAATCAGGATTAAGAGAAGCCTCTGCAAAAACATCTTCCACCACATCCAGAACAGGAGGTATAGCCAAAGGCCTATGCTGGGGTAAAACAAAAATTCCCTAAGCCTTTTCCTGGAATCAGAGAAGTCCTGACCTTCCCACTTAAAATGCTCCCTCATGGAATGAAGAGTCTCTGGAAAAATCCTCAGGAGGAGAAGCAGAAGGAGTAGAATCATCCACATCAGAATC
>NC_056739.1:1983701016-1983711016 GCF_019279795.1 Protopterus annectens
TTCATATCTATGCTTGTAGACTCCAACACAACCATTCAGTATTCTAATGACATTGTTTTGTTTCTGATATAGGGTATGGATATCTAATCCATAAGGACTTCCTTGGGTACTGGCAGATAGTAATCTCATGTAGTGTGCACCTGAAAAGCCATCTGCTGCTTTTTTTTTTTGGGAGGGGCTTGTCTGTGTATAAATACATTTTAACTGATATTGGGAGTGCTCATTCTGCCAGTGTGAAACAATAAATATCCTTCCTTATCACTGTTGCAGTATTTCTCACTCTTAGGGATATCCCACTGAGGATAGCTGAATGTCCGGCCAGCAGACCAAAGCATTTACACCTTCCGTGCACTGTACATCCTGATGTATGTCCTAAGTGCAAGATGCAAGGTACAAATGGGACATTTGAGCAGCTAGTCCTCAGAACTGAAGAACCCCAGAAGAACCAGAGCATCCCCAGAGTAAAGCAATAACATGTACATCCAGGAAGGAAAGAAGGAGGAGAAAAGGATGTAAGAAAGAACTCTGCTAGAAGAAAAGCAACAGAAAGTAAAAGGGGTAGGAGGGAGTGCCAGAATACTGCAACAGTGAAAAGCAGGACATCTACTGTTATGGTAAGATCTTACACAACTGTACCATGTTCTTCCTTATCACTGTTGCAGTGTTTCACTCTTGTGAGAGTACAAAAGCTACTGGAAAGTATTGGAGGACTAAGCCACAGAAGAACCCTTCAAAACCCCACGAAGGATGGACCTGACAAAACCTGCCCTAGAAATGCTGGCTGAGGATTCAGCTATTGTCTGCAAGATATTCCTAAGAGTAAAGAATACTGCAACAGTGAATAACAAGGCATCAGTTGTTATGGTAAGATCTCACATAACTGTACGGTATGTATCAACATTTACCATTTTATTCTACAAACTCCTCTCACTGAGCATTTTTTTCATTCTGCAGTGGTCTTAAATTGCTGAAATTTGAAAGTAAGTGTAATGCAACCTTTATTAGTCTCACACATTCAATTTTCAGTCATGAAACATGCCTTTATTCCACCAAAGAGATAATTCAATGGGGAGGAAAAGTCCACAGCCCTCAGATTAGGGGAAATACAATTGCAAAGAAAATACACAATAGAAAAGCATCAGAGATACTTCAGGTGCAGCTAATATTGGGTAAGACAGCCAACCGTGTCCCAAGACTCACACTCCACATTCCTAAGCAACCTGGATAATATTAGGGTTCAGCTTAACACTCTCATACTGGGCGACTTCAACTACCCCTCCATTAACTGGGAAAACTACTCATGTACCAATACACTTGCCCAACGTTTCCTGGAATTCATTAATTCCAATGCCCTGGACCAACTCGTTCTTACCCTCACTAGGGGTAGCAACATCCATCACCTGGTCATCACTAACATGGGTGACAATTGCTCTACACCAATAGTCAACTCCTCCCTGGTTAGATCCAACCACAAACTAATCACCTTGGAAATCCACATTCCTCCCCCCCCCCCCCCCCGCAAAGGTAACCACCACGAAAAACTTCTCCAAAGCTATCTTTGGGCTCCTAACAACAGAGCTGGCTGACTTCACGGCACCCATGCAAATGGAGGATAGTTGCTTGACTGCCGAATCATGCACCAGTGCACTGTATGAACAAGTACACAAATGCATGGATCTTGCCATACCTAATAGAACCAAGATGCTCTCCTCCAAAAAAAGGATGCCAATCTGGTGGTCCCCTGCCATAAACAAACTCTACAACAGAAGGAGGAAACTGATATGGAATAAGGTGAAGTCTCAAGACTGGAAAAACTCCCTTATCAGCCTTCAACAAAAAGTTGAGATCCCTCATCAAATCTTCTAAAGGTAGCTATGAAAACAGAATTGCAGCAGATAATAAAGACAACCACAAGGCCTTCTATAGTTATGTAAAGAATCTCCACAGCAATACCCAGATGTGCTCTGAGCCACTGCACAGTGGTATCTCATAAACAGAGCCAACAGATATTGCCAATATACTGGCCGACAGATTCAGTGCTAACTTTAACCCCCCCCCAAAGGACCAATCACAATACCAATACATTGCCAGGCACCCAGTATTACTGCTCCACAGGTTAAAACAGCATTGTCCAAGGCCAAGAATACAGCTTCTATGGGACCTGACAATATCCTTGGCTGTGTTCTACATGAACTACAGAGTGAACTGGCACCTCACCTGTGTGCCCTGTTCAGTCACAGCCTCACCTCAGGCTTTGTCCCTACCGAATGGCACACTGCTACAGTTATCCCTCTCCACAAAGGAGGAGCAACTACAGTCCCTGGGAACTATCGTCCCATTAGCCTAACAAGTCTGATATGCAAAGCTATGGAACGCATCATCATGGACCTAATAAACAAGGATATAGGGAATCTCCAAACTCTGGATCCCACACAGTTTGGTTTTGTGAAGGGTAGATCATGCCTGCTCAACTTGGTCGACTTCTTTGAGTCAGTCACCAGAGCTGGGATAGAACTCACAGTGTGAAAGTAGCTGACTGCAAGTCAGATTGCCAACCAGTCACGAGGGGAGTCTCATAGGGATCGGTCCTGGGTCCTCTCCTGTTTGGTATCTACTTCTCAGAAATCCAGGCCAACACGAAGGGACTCTGGCTGACAAAGTTCGCAGATGATTCCAAGTTGGAAGCCGTTATTAACTCCCCAAGTGATGTTGACATCCTACAGAAAGGCCTCACCGAGACCAACGACTAGTGTCAGAACCATGGCCTTAAGCTTAATGCCAAAAAATGTGTCATTATCCCCTTTGGGAAAAACCCGGTTCCCATGAATTACCACATCGATGGTAGTCCACTGAACACAGAAGGCATTATAAGAGATCTGGGAACACAGGTTGACAGCAACCTCTCTTTTGACCACCACATTGCCACTGTGCTCAGAAAGTCCTTCTATGTGGCACATCTCATTACTAAGGGTTTTGCATGCAGGAAGAAAGCGGTCATTATCTCCCTCTACTCTTCCCTCATTAGGCTAGTCATTGAGTACAATGCCCCATTTGGCATGTACCTCACTAGACACCTGGAACAACTGGAGAGGCCACAAAAGTACCTCACAAAGAGGACCCTAGGCCTTAAACACTTGTCCTATATGGACAGACTCAAAAAACTCCCAACTATTCTCCATCTCATATCATCTACTTTTATTGGCAATCTCTGCCTGACTTACAAAACCATGTCTGACCCAGCTCTGTTAGAAGTGCTACATATAAAGAAATCCCAATCCCTCTGCACCACATGCTCCAGAGACCTCAACCTCTTTACCACAATCAACGGAATGGGGACAGATTCATAACCCAGAGAGTGCCTATGCTATGGAATAGACTTCCCATACATGTCAAACAGAGTATCTCATTGGCCCTCTTCAAGAAAATTCTTGATGAGTAGATGGGAAATAGAAAATTCACTGGATCACTCCAGTGGCTCTACTGGACAGAGGCACTGGAAACTAAAGTCGGGTGGCACGATGCCAGGGTAATCCTATGTGCTAGGCTTGTAAAGGCTCCAGGGCCATTAGCCTACTACACACCTATGAACCTATAATAACAACAAGGCCACTACTTTTTCAGTCAGTCCTTTCAGAGCTTGGATTACAAACTCCTCTCCTGATTCATTGGACAATGCTGACCATACTGTCTTCAGAGGACAAGTTCACCAACTAATTAGTTTGCATATGTTTTGCTCAGCCAAATAGAATGTAAGCAAACCCTTCCAGGAGATTTCCCCATAAACCTTCCATATTAACTGCACTTAAGGGATATCTTAAGCATGACTCTTGGGTCAAGAATCTGAGAAAACACAAAAATGACATACAGAGGCACAAAATCAGAGACAGAGTTTAATAAACATCTTTAATAGTTTCTTGTTTACTAAAAATTTGAGAAAGTAAGTTTTGCATTAGCCTGAATTTTATGAAGTTTCTAAAGTTTAAAATACAGGTGCCTCCAATTGTTTAGTGGTGGCAGTCCTCAATGATTTGCCAGAAAACAAGGATTTTACAATGAGCAAAAAAAAAATATGAGGCACAAATGAGACATTCAGCAAAATCAGGGACAGTTAAGAGCTATAATCTTAAACCTGCAAATATGAAGGCAGGACTCTTATCTGATGCAGTATTTCTTTTTTTATCTGTGATGCAATGTGTAACTACTTTACTGTATTTAAATAAATCTATACTCGTATGTTATTTTATATATTCATATATTCAAAACAGATACTCATTTGTTCTTATACCTCCGTAATTGTGCTACTGTAATACTTATGTGCTATATTTCTGTGATTGTGCCAGCTGTGACTTGCGCTTTGTTTCATAAAGTGCATTTGACATCATTATGTCTCACTGGTTATTAGAGGAAATAAAATACTTGTTTGATTAAGTTATTGATTTGATGAGTTGCTTCTTTACTGGGATTACATAATCATTAAGCATTAGCTTTGCTTGTCCATGTTTGACTTAAAATAAGGAAACATGTCTTTTTAGTTTTTCTTTTTCTTCTTCTTACTATGATCCTCTCCATGTGTTTGCCTTTCCGCCCCAGTTTACCTGAGTAACCCATGCCTATACTTACCATCTAGAAGGGCACCAAAAATTTCTTCTGCAGCCCACCACACACCTGCTTACCATATGAGAGCTGATCACAAATGTAGTTGGAACAGGTAATGCATTTTATTGAACATCCCTAGCTCATTTTTTAGATGTTGAATTCTTAAAAATATTTGTTGGCCTTGTAGCACTGTGTCCATGAGCTATATCCTAGGAACCCTCATTATCTGAAATAGAATATCTGTCTTACTTCTCATAAGACCAGGGCATCTCCTTCCAGGTAGGGTAACCACCAAAACTGGCAGGGGGAGGAGGATGGGTTAGTCCCCGGTGTGGCATTATTTTCAGTGCTTCACTGAGATTTTTCTATTGCAGAATGTGCTCTCCACTTGTTACACAGCAAGCATGTTACAGCATTCAGTATTTCGCCTTGTTGATGAGGTTGAGTGTTATGACCTGTGCTGACCCCCAAACTTGGACAGCAAACACTGATTCGATGGCAGTGTGTACCTCATCTCAAGTCTTTGAGATAGACACCCAGTCTTCCAGTAGTTGGAGCTCTAGTAGCAGGACATAAGCCAGTTCTCTTCCATAGGATGGGCAAGCTGGCCACTGGCCCCAGTAATTGAACCTGTGTCATTATGGGCACAGTTTGATCTTTATCCCCATGTGTCATGGAGGCAACTGAATATGGACATTCTAAATAATGTTTAAAACCTGTCCATTTTTTTAAGTTTGGCATTTTTGGGACTGTACAGTGCACACTTTCATTCCAATCTTCTAACCTGGATGGATATTTCTTATAGATACTGTCAAACTGCATGCACTGGTTCTTGCAGAGTAAATTTTACATTAGCACACTGGTTGATGGATTGCTTGACTGACTGAACATTTTTAGCAACAACATAGAACAAAGAGAAGGGCAAACAGTACTGAAACATAAGTGTTTTATTTGAGTACAAGTGTATTTACCAATAAAAGACTGATTACTGATTCAGTATACAGGACCAGTGACTCAAGCTTAAACTTCAGCTGAATATATTATCATGTATGTGTACAATTTAGTTCACTATGTAAATGCCAGTGTGTGTATAGGAAACACATGATGAATTCTGACCTGATCACAGTGTTGATGTTTCCATGAGTGATGAATCAAATGTGTGAGAGTGTGTTGACTTGTATCTAGCTCATGGAAGTGTATGGTTTATTGAACATGCTTAATATGACATATATTCTTACATTGCATATGGTGCTGCCACATGTGGATCATTAACCAAAAGTGAAAGATGCAAAGCATCGCAACCTGTGTGACCAAAATAAAGAAGAATGGCATATGTTGTTTTTGGGGTAATTGAAAATTATGATTCACACATAAACGTAGACTTCAGTTTCACACAGTAGAACCAGATGAATACCCTGCATTAATAAGTCACAGTCAGGGCATAGCATGTATTACCTTGGTGAGCTACCACAGAATGTACTGCTGCAGTGCGTGTGGTGTTGATAGAGGTTTTAGTAGTATGTTGACATTTGCGTTGTATTTCAGTTATACTGTAGACACTTCATAAGCATTTCTGTCAGGGTTAAAGGCTCACTGCATGAGAAAGCTGTGTATTGTGCATGCCATTGGCAGTGCTGTGTTTTCACAAGTTGAATACCCTGATGACCTCAGTTTTTCTCACAAGGGGTAATTTCTAATTATCAACCATGAGATGGGTAAAGCCAATCTAATACCAAATGAGACAGATTAATTCAAGCACCAAAAGGGAGACTGGATGGACTTAAAATGGCCCACAAGGGCTGCTAGCCTAGTACTTAGCTATGAACTTATGCAAGGCACACGGTGGGAGCAGCCTGTAAACCTAGCTAAGTATGGGTTCAAACTATGCAGAGATGATAGTTAGGGAATATATTTTACACTGCAGTAGGCTCACCCAGACTGCAATGCAGTGCATTAATTCAGCACTAACTACTTTGCGAGGAGCACTGCAAAAGTACATGGAATTTTAGATGCATGTATATGGTGTTGGGGGTTATGATCATTGCTGCACACAGATTCTTGCACACCTACATATGCACAAACGTATTTGTGTTTGTGTGTATCTCACAGTTTTTAATTTGTTGATATATGAAACAAACATTACATTCTTGCATTACGTGTACTGTATGCTTTTGATCTTGCATACAGCTTATTACTCTTTCATGCATATTAGGCACTGTCATCAAGTTAAGAGGTTTTCTGTTTTTTAAAGATTTCTTCCAGTAAAGGAAACCCATCATTACTTATCTGAATAGCTGTAAACCAGTCGTGCTCTAGCAATATTGGTGATAGAACCCCAAAAGGCCTTGAAAAAGCAGTAGTCTGTTGTTGAGCCATCCCGTAGGGAGGAAAACCCAGATTTACTCGTATGAGCAGATATGAAGCAGATATACTCCAGCATAAATGGTGGAGGGTTATGGGAATATTTTTTCTACCCAAGCTGCATTTTGCAATGTGGTATGTGATCAGATATATGTATACAGCTCTATGCACTTAGTTCATAGTTATTTCATATTCAGTTTTCTTATTGTTTTGTGGCACATACTTACTTGGACACGTCAAACTTGGAACATAAAGACCTGCTTGTGTTTTTGGATGTGAACATTTCTCTTTGTGTCTATCCCTGGGATTCAGCAAGCAGCCGTGCAGGAATAAGTTATTCCTGCACATCAGGGACTGTTCCTGTACAGCACGGCAGCACGCCTTGCATATTCATGATGGCACGCTGCCTGTGCTGTTAAACAGACACGGAGCTGTGTACGAGTGCAGAGGGTGTGTCTGAGAGCAGAGCTCTCACAATACACACACCCCTGTACTCCAGAAATGCCTTTCGGCAATTAAAATAAGTGAGAATGCTCATAACACCCCCAACCCATCAGGAAAACAAACATGGCAAAGGCAAAAGGGACACATGTCCCACCACCACCATGAAGCAGAAAGCTGATAAAAGTACAGGGTTTAGCATTAGCAGGGATATTCTGAAGGGTATAGCTAAAGTAACACAACAAAACTTTTTTTTTTTTTTTATAAACATGTTAAAGTTTAAACGTAGCTGCGTGGATGTGCCCATTGCTTAGCTACGCTTAATCCAGCTTAAGCAGCACAAGAAGTTAAATAGCAAGAGACATCCAACATAAGCAGTATTGCAATAGTGTAGTGGTCAGAGTGTACGCTTTGCGAGCAGCCATTCCTGGTTCGTTCCCCACTGTAACCGATTCACATTTTAAATGTGACAGCAGTGCATAAACAATTTTTTTGTATTACCTACTAAATAACATATATTTGTTAACCGGAGTACTGCATTAGGCCCAGATGTGAGGTGTCAGTTTAATAAAGTTATAAACACAAGTGCCCCATACAGTATAGTCACACATGAATAAATGTAATGAAAGCACATTGGGGGATGTCAGGGACAGTAAACAAATTTATAATATGTAATGAATGATGAATCAATACCATACAGCAGATAGTCTATAAAATGAAAAATAAGCAGTGCTAAGCATTGCACAGCTCTGCTTACCAGGTATAAGCATTATGTAAATATGACTGCTAAGCAATGAGCATCCCAGCTAAATGGATTTGCACATTGGTAAGCAGTGCTGAACCTGCCCCTTTAAGCAATGCCATCCTTAGCTAAGCAGGTTTGCCCTTAGCGTAGCTTAGCTCAGCATATTCAAAACCGTCCAATCAAGGCAAATGGCGGAAAACTGGATGTATTTAAACCCCACAGGTGGGAATACAGCTCATAACTGGTTGCAGCTTTCCACTGTAGGCAGAATGGCTGGAAGAGTGGTAAAAAAACATGATGAGAGACTGCTGCAGGGCCAGTACCAAGGCTCCTGATATAAAGTGGAAGCCTGGGACTGTCTCGCCTGTGACCTCAGCAGTGCCACTGGTATCACTCGGACTGGTGAGCAGGTCAGGCACCACTATGCCGACTTGAAAC
Organism: Protopterus annectens; assembly: GCF_019279795.1. Taxonomy (NCBI): domain Eukaryota; kingdom Metazoa; phylum Chordata; order Ceratodontiformes; family Protopteridae; genus Protopterus; species Protopterus annectens. The sequence continues at coordinate 1,983,709,598 of NC_056739.1, forward strand.
GGAGGAAGAGGGAGCTCTTGGACCAGTGGGTCCAAGAATCAAGGCAGAGGGGGGGTGATTTCCCAGCAGTGTGTAAGTAGTCATACCAGTAACTGTTTAATAATGTCCAGCCTGTGCATATGATGGATAGGTATGGCTAAATATTTCTCTTATTTCCCTTAGAGCTGCAGCTGAGTGGGTTGTGAATCAGGAAGCCCATGCGAGTAGGCTGCAAAGGCTGCTTCGTGTGGCTGGTGAGTAACAGTCTTCTTTGTAGTAGTCATACCAAATAAATATAAAAGTAGTAGAAAGTCAACTGCCAGTATAAAAACTGTTTTGTGTATGGGTTGTACTGAATAAACCAGACAATATTACAGTAATAATGCCATATAGGTCGTATTTAAATAAAACTGTAACTGCCTGGCAATAAAACTCTAAATCCAGGACTGGTTGTGTTTATTCTGTTATTGTATGGCATTTTTAGTGTTGCATTCTCTGAATAGTAATGTATTAACCAATGTTACCCACACTGTGCTACATAATAAAAATGTCTAGGAATGTCTGTACAAGACTGTTGAAAATACAAGGTCAGATTGTACAACCAAGATAGACTTAGACAGAAAACACTAAAGAGATAGACAGCAATATCCAAATAGCACACTTTGCTGAAACTTAAATTGTTGTACTTTATCAGACACAGCCATGGTTCGAATCCTGGGAATGGTAGTAAGCTGTATATAATAATCATACCTCTCAACTGTACACATTTGTTCAGAATGTCCAGATAATTGGCTGATATTGTCTGCCGGTTACCCTGTCCCCCTGGCAAATCAGTGGGATGATCTCAGAATTTTAGTCCGCAAATAATGACGTGTGATTTTCAGACCTCAAAACCTTCAGAAAACAAATCTGTCACTCTACAAGTTTATGAGAGCAATATTCAAAATGTATCCCTATTACTACCCGTATGTTGTCAAGCTATGACCAGTGTGTGTGCATTAACAGATTGAGAGGTATGTGCAGAATAATAACTCGGAATCTGGGAATATGTGTGGAAACAGTCAGGTAGTGTTAACAGGCATTCCCTCCACAGGTCTGTCAGATAAGAAAACCATGCCTACCAATAAAGATTGAAATCCTGGACTGGTAGTGTTTCCTCTGGTATTGTATGGCTGACATGTAGCATTCAGTAACATCTGATATCAGAATAGTACTGTTGTGTCAACCACTATTTCTCACACTATGCTACATAAAAATATGTCTAGGAATGTCTGTATGAGACTGTTGTAATTACAAGGTCAGATTGTACAACCACAAGAGATTTAGACAGAAACCAATGAAGAGATAGACAGCAATATTCAAACAGCACACTCTGCTGACACTTAAATTGTTGTATTTTTATCAGACACAGCCATGGTTCGAACCCTGGCAGTGGTAGTA
>NC_056739.1:1983716016-1983728516 GCF_019279795.1 Protopterus annectens
AAGTTTAAAGTTATAAACCTTTTCCCCTAGTGTAGACCTCCCCTTCCCACCCTTGCCGTGTGTGTGTGTGTGTGTGTGTGTGCGTGTGTGTGTGTGTGTGCGTTTGGCTAGTTAGCCTTGATTAGTGTAGGGTGGCTATGTCGGAGTCTCAAAAGCCACCTTTTCTAAATGCACAGTGTGTGGCCATAAGCTGTCGCCGGCCGATGGTCTCACACTGTGCGTGGTGTGTTTAGGGTTTCCCCACCTTACTTCGGGCTGCAAGATCTGTGCAGCCTTCAACCCTCTGGCCCTGCGGGATCACAGGACCAAGCTGATTCTAGCTGGTCTTCTTCCAGCAGAACCAGCGACTTCTTCTTCTTCCTCTTCTTCAGCCATGGCTGTGGCTGTACAAGCTTCTGGCCCTCCTCCCCTGTCTGGGACTCCCGCTCCCACTTCAAAACAGGACAATAGAGAAGCCAGGAAGGAGAAGCATTAAGAGAAGGATAGAGAAAGAGAAAAAGAGAGAGATAGAGACAAGGAGAGGGGGGTCGCAAGAGACAAGCGGACTTGGATCCGTCACCCCCCCCCCCTGCTAAAGTGGTCTCCACACCTGAAAAAGTTACTAGGCCATCTTCCCCTCGGCTCCATTCTCCAACTTTCTCCCCGGAGCCAGAGGAAGAGGCTCGGCCTGTTTCGAGGTCTTCTTCACATTGGCCCTCCTGGCCAGTGTCGGTGGCATCCTCCAGATCCACGAGGAGCCTCTCTGAAGCTGACATGGACCAGATGATAAGGTTCTTGCAGACTCAATTGCAGTGTTGCTGGCTCCCCCTCCTGCCGGAATGGGGAGTTCAGCTCCAATGTTTGCCCCGATAGCTCCTTCTCCGATCCATCCCCGGGTTTTGGAGTCCCTAGATCCGAGGAGCCCCGGAGTCAGGGGTCAGCGCTGATGCTTCCTCCAACACCGATGCTGGCCATGCCCTCGAGTCTGTTGGATCCTATGTCGGATCTGAGCTCTTCAAGACGAGATCTGGGTATTGCATCCGAGGTGATGAGTGTGTCGTCGGCTCCGTTGTGGTCGGGGCATACCATCCCTCTGGTTCCAACTGTTCCGGGCTTGACTCCGATCCCCTTGTCAGATCCGAGGGGCAGTGCTACTCGTTCCACCAGATTCAGGGAAGCCAGTTCCCCTTCAGCCTTCGACGTTGTGGAGAGGGTATTCTCAGGAGGATCGAGACCCCTCACTCTTTTCTCAGAGTCCGCCCCTGCTCCCTCGCAGGTGAGTATGTCTTCTGTCATCCAGTCCTCCCAGGGATAGCCTGTGTCTGATATGCCCCAGATGGTTCCCCTTGAGGAATATGAAACTGTTTGTGAGCCCTCACCGGAGACCCCCCCCCCGAGGAGGTCCCTAGCAAATGTCAGTGCAAGAGGAGACACATAGACTCCCCTGAGTCCCTCACTGAGGATACCGACTTGGAGGGAGGGGAAGGCTCCCCCAGATCGCCCCACGTCAACTTTGGAGACATAATTCCACCAGAGGGGTGGCTGGTCCACCCAAAAGCCTTCCTCGGATGAGTTGGTATTTCATAGGTTCATAGGTTCATAGGTTAGTACTAGGCTAACTGCCCTTGTGAGCCATTTTAAGCCTAGCCAGTTATCCCCTGTGAGATTCAAACCCTGTACCTTGTGTTTGTAAGGCAAACACCTTAACCATTAGGCCACCCTCCCAACCCCTGTTTCTGGAGGCGTTCGACACAGGCCCATCTACCTCTTGGGTGTCCTCCCCGGCTGATCCTCTGGTGGCCCTCATTACCACCAGAGTTAGGAAGGAACCAGACATTGTAGAGCCAATACCAAAATGGCCAAAGTGTTGAGCCCTCCTACTGACAAGCCCGCATAGAGTAAGGGTTCCCCAGTGGATGCCATGGTGGTGGCGGTGGCCACCAAAAAGGATCTGGCCCAGGAAAGTTCCTCGGCCCATCCTCCAGACAAGGAGTCTAGGGTAATGGATCATCTTGGAAAGCAGACATTTACTTCAGCTACCTTTACCATAAGGGCGCTGAACTACATAGCCCACGTGATTAGACTTCAGCGCTACCTTGTGAGTACGCAGTGTCTCCCCCGGAGTCCATTTCAGTAATTCTTGGCTCATATGGCCACTCTTAAGTCGGTTACAAATACTTCCATGTGTTTACTCTCTCACACCACCGAGGGAGCCGTGAGGGGGGCTGGGTCCGGTATTGCCATGAGGCGTCATGCCTGGCTCTGGCTTTGTGATTTTTCAGAACCTGTCAGGGCGTCCTTCGCGAATGCCCCTTTTGATGGCTTTTGATGGTTCGACCTTGTTCGGGAAGACCTTCTGAGACATGCTAGTTCAGAGTGAGAAGGATGAGAAGACACTGTCGGCCATCAGGATCAGCTTCTCCAACCCTCAAAGGTCCTTCTCCAGGAACCAGTGAGGGCAGAAGAAGTTGTGGTTCCAGAAGTCTCAGCATTCCCGAAACACTCTGGACTCCTATTCCCCCTAGAGGCAGAGGGAGACAAGGTGGATGCCGGTCCAGAGGCAGAGGGAGACCGAAGAACTTCGGGTCACGGGAACCTTTTTTAGATTGACCCACGCAGCAGCCCTGAGGGGTTGCCCAACTGCTCCACTCTGGAGTCAGGGGGATTTTTTCGAGGCACCTAGCTCAATGGGAGTCCATAACATCAGATCGCTAGGTGCTTCGAATAATATCCAGAGGTTATTCCATTCCCTTCGTAAACAGTCCCTTATCCACAAGGCGCCTCCCAGATGTCTCACCCGCTCAAAGGGAGGCGGCAGCTTTGGAAATAGAAATGCTACTACGCAAATGAGCAATCCAGCCGGTGCCCCCAGACCAGTCCGGATCAGGCATCTATTCCAGGTTCTTTTTGGTACCAAAAAAGATGGGGGGCTTGAGGCCGATTCTCGACCTATCCACGATGAACCTGTCCCTTGACAAGGAGAAGTTCCAGATGGTCACATTACAATCCATCCTGCCGTTCTTGCAGGAGGAAGACTGGATGTGCTCAGTAGACCTCAAGGATGCATACTACCATATCCTGATGGACAGGTGATCCAGGAGGTTCCTCCGCTTTTGGCTAGGAGCCAGTCACTACCAGTTCAGGGTCCTACCCTTCGGTCTCACCACAGCCCCCGGGGTGTATACTATGGTCATGGCAGTTGTAGTGGTCCACCTGAGGCTTCAGTGCATTCAGGTCTTCCAGTACCTGGATGATTGGCTCCTCATTGCCCCCACCAGGCATCAACTAGTGCTAGCCAGAAATTCCTTTCTTCAGCTGTCGAATCTGCTGGGTATTACAATAAATCTCACAAAGTCCTCCCTTCAGCCTATTCAAATTCTGGACTTCACAGGGGCAAGAACAGATTCTCTTCAGGCCAGGATATTTTTGACCCAAGACATACTTCGGAACCTGACCCTTCTTATCTTGGCGCTTCTTCAGACTCCTTCACCCCCAGCAGAGTTCGTGCTGAGAGCCCTAGGGTCCATGGCAGCAGCTATAAATCTGGTTCCTTGTGCACGTCTGCATATTGAGAGTGTTACAGTGGACGTTACAAGTTCAGTCCTCTCTGTTATATCAGTCCCTAGACTTCATGATTCCTCTAAGCAAAGTGTGCAAAGCTTCTCTCATGTGGTGGCTTCAATCCCAGGATCTATGAGAAGGATGCCCCTTTGTTATGCCTCCTACCCAAGCCATGGTGACCACGGATGCCTCCTGTCTAGGGTGGGGGGGGGCATTGTTCAGGCAGGACTGTCCAAGGCATGTGGACCCCAAATGAGACCATTCTGCATATCAATGTTCTTGAGATGAGAGCAGTCCTTTTAGCATTGCAGGCCCTTCATGCTTCTCTTCCTCTGGGAACTATTGCGATTCAGTCATACAATATGTCAGTGGTCTGGTATATCAACAAACAGGGGGGAACCAGGTCCTATCCACTTTGTCGAGAGGCCATGATAGTGTGGGAATGGGCGATCTCCACCAACCGTTTTCTGATAGCAATGCACATCCCAGGTCGGTCCAATATTTTGGTGGACAAACTGAGCAGGGCTATCCTTTTGCCTTACGAGTGGTCTCTGAACCCTTATGTAGCAGAACAGATCTTCCTCAAGTGGGGTCAGTTTTGCTGCAATCTCTTTACATCGCCGCCCAACGTGAAGTGCAGTGAGTTTTTTGCTCTGATTCTCCAGCGGGTGGAAACCCCCAGAGATGCTCTTGTCCATGCTTGGTCACCTGCTCTTCTTTATGCATACCCCCCGCTTCTTCTCATGACAAAATTCTTACAGAAAGCTCGGCAGTTGGGGAGCAGGATTATCCTCATAACCCCATTCTGGCCTCCTCAAATTTGGTTTCCTTGCCTACGGTCTCATCTAGTAGCTCTGCCCTGGATATTGGATCCCATTCCGGATCTCATTCGTCATCCCTCTGGAATTTCTCCACTGAATCTGGACAGCCTCAAGCTTACTGCTTGGTTGCTCTAGTTCCATTAATTGCCAGCACTCCCGGTCTCTCTTCCCCCTTTAAGTCCATTCTGGTGGCAGCACACAAGTCCTCTACCAGGAAGGTGTACCGTAGTAAATGGAAGCGTGTTTCCATTTGGGCTTCTCAGAGAAATTTGGATCCTTTTACCGCTCCTTTTCCAGTGGTGTTAGATTTTTTTTTCTCAAATTTTCCAGCAGGGGGCCAGCTCTTCCACAGTGAAAGTCCAGCTGGCGGCTATATCCCATTTTCATGTAGGAGAATATTCAGGTTCTCTAGCTGCTGCCAGAATTTGTAAGACCTTTATCAAAGGCACTTTTTTTACTGAGACCTCCTATTAAGCATCCTTCTCCTCTGTGAGATTTGACCTTGGTTCTTCAGGCCTTAGTTGCACCTCCATTCGAACCTGCAGCATCAGTTGATTTGAAATTCTTGTCGTGGAAGACTACTTTCCTGGTTTCTGTCGCTTCGGCCAGAAGAGTGTTGGAGCTTCAAGCCTTATGTATGAAACCCCATACCTAGTTTTTCATAAGGATAGGGTGTCTCTCAGGACTAACCCTTCTTTCCTTCCTAAAGTTGCTTCGGAGTCAAACATTAATCAGTCTATTAATCTCCCAGTATTTTTCCCTAACTTTCAAAATAAAGTGGAATACAAAGTTCATTTACTGGATGTTCAGAGACAGTTACGCTTTTACTTACATAGGTCTAAACCCTTCCGTAAGTCTGATCAGGTTTTTGTTTCCTTTGCTAAACCCTTTTCGAGGAAACCAGTTTCAAAGTTGACTCTTGCTAGATGGATCTCGCTTTGTATTTCACAGGCATACAAGGAGCATGGATTACTGTAACCAGACAAGGTTCGTGCTAATTCTACTCATTCTATGGCTGAACCAGACAGGGTTCATGCTCATTCTACTCGTTCTATGGCTACTTCTGCTGCATTTTGGTCCAAAGGTTCCCTTGATGACATTTGTTCAGCAGCTACCTGGGCTTCCTCTCACACTTTTATTACTCATTATAAGCTGGATATGGTGTCTAGAGGAAGGGTTTTTTTTGGCTCTGCAGTGCTCCGGAATATCCTTCCTTAAGGGCCTTCCAAGATTTTTGGTAGCTGGGGACTCTGTCCCACAGGTTGATGATCAAATGAAGTTAACTGCTTCAGATAATTCATGTACTCACCATAACGTTTCATCTGAGTAGTTAGACTTCATTTGTCAGCAACCTTCCCTCCCTCCTTCCCCCTGACCTTGGTGGTTTATGTCTGTGTTTTGGGCTCAGTGTCCTGGGTTTGGTGAGCCTAGTTTATGTATTCTGGTCAGGTTTTTGCTCTTAGGTTGTTGTGTGCCACGCAGTGGGTGGCAAACTCGATCTGAAGATTGGAAGGAGGTTGCAGTGTGGTATGGGAAAGGGGGAGGAGCTTGGAGCTCGGATCTTTAGCTTGGTAAGCTGCCATCTCGGACCCGTATCAGATCCGAAAACCACAGGTTGCTGACAAACGAAGTCTAACTACTCAGATGGAACGTTATGGTGAGTACATAACTTCTTTTTTTCCATACACTGACCTCCAGACTGTATAAGGTCACACATGTTTTGTCCAGCTGCTGCTCTCATACATACAGACCCTACCCTACAATTTGTGTGGGACTCCACAACATCACTGGAATGATAGCAGGAATGCCAGCACTAAATAATGATAGGCCATTACCTAACAACCTCTTACTGCATGACATCTGCACAAAGCCTGGTGTATATGTGGAGGACAGAGGCCGGAACACAGGGCCATATTTGAAATATTGCTGTTAGTTGCTGGTGTTGCAGGATTGTTTGCAACATACCCTTACTCAGGAATATGAAGTCAGAAACACAAATGGATGTTGCCATGTACCAATAGCAATCAATAGAGATAATGCCACTGATATGTCAGATACAAGACCTGTGTGGTGAACAGACAAAAAATAACAGCAAATCCTCAGGCCATCATATGTATAGGCCCACAGTTGAGAGCTATGCAGACAGACTGCATTCCATGCAAAACTAGCATGTACACACAAACCCTATAAAACCAGCAGTATTCAATGCATATAACAGCAGTACTCACTGTCCGTAGGTCTGGAACCTTATACAAACATGTATTTGGCCTGTGTCTGCAAGTACTGTCGTAAGAGGTATTGCTACCTGCTGTCTGCAACACTGCTGCCACACAGGAAGGATGTCTTCCATACAGGAAAGGTAAAGGGTCAACATCCACATGATATAGTCATTTATAGTAGTGGGTTGCTATGAGATTGGCTATTGTAAGTACTACACAACTGGCTACATGCAATTAGCATGTGGGGAACACCAGTTGATGCAGAGGCCATCACCTGATCATGAGCATCACCTGCAAAAGCCATGCTGCAACTTATTCAAACCAGCTCGATCCCCATAGTGGAGAGAGAGAGAAAAAAAGCAATAACACTAACAAAATAGTACTACAAACAAAAAGTAAAAAACACCAACCAAGAAAGATATCCTAGCAGTACACTGAAGAGAGCACAATAATAAAACAGGTATGTGAAACATGTATGCATGTAATTGAATGTAGTACTTGGTCTGTAATAATGAGATAGATGATGTTGAAAGATTTGTATGTGCCATCAAGACTTGTTGCTGTAATGATGTCCTGCTGAACAACTGCTATGGACATAGCATCTGACCCTGTGGACAGTGGGCCATACCTGTCAACTCTGCGGATCTGCACAGAATGACAAGATGTAAGCCATCGTACTGTTTGTTCTGTATCTCCAAACATGTATATTAGTCTGGCAAATAGCTGAAGGTGGAAGTAATGAAGTCATGATAGACACATGAGTGTCAGACCCCACCACCTTCAGAACAGTCATGCTAATGTGAAATGTGTCTCATAGGTTTGTAATAGGCTTATCTACGATCTGTCCCTGTATATCCCCACCCAATGCTAGGCTGTGTCCACATGTGACGCGCTGTTTTGTAGCAAGACAGAACAGTGCAGCAGTGGAGAAGGAGGTTCAGATTGTGGACTTGATGTCTGAATGCACTATATATATATATATATATATATATATATATATATATATATATATATATATATAATATGTATATATATAGATAGATATAGATATATATGTGTGTGTGTATATACGCATGCATGTCTACATATATACAGACACAGATTTTATATATATGTGTATATGTGTGTATATATATATATATATATATATATATATATATATATAGTCTACATATATACAAACACACACACACACACACACACACATATATATATATATATATATATATATATATATATATATATATATATACACACACATACATTTTCCCTATTGTTGAATGACTGAGCTGCATGATATGTTTGAGAACACTTCACACATATCTGCAGCTCAGATGGCTTGCTGGTAAATTGATGTGGCTATGGTGTGCAGGATCCTGGGTTACACACTTGCAAGGGCTGATAATATATTTGCTGGCCAGAACAAGGGCTGTTGGATACAGAGTGATTAAGTCACCTGTAAGCAATTGTAAGCAGGTGCGAAATGGACAGTTATGTATGGTGTGAAATTTGTGTTGGGAACAGATTGCCTTTTTTTTTGTTAAGGTGAGAGTGGGATATTAGAGAAGGATAGTAGGTATATATGGGGGTAGGCTGGTTTGGAAGACAGACAAGACAGCATACAGGGGCGGTATGTGGGTAAACACCTTGGACGGGGAGGGGTGTTAGGAAATTGAAAGCTCATGGGCCCCCAAATGGAAACGGGGACTGGGTTACCCACCCATGGACAGTCACCACTGCACCTTCACGGCCCTGAAGGTGACTGTGCTGGCGGCAGATCAGGAAGGGCAGGCTGATCCTCTACTAGTGTCACGAGGGCCTCAAGGTGGTGTAGCAGATCCCACAATTCTCTGCAGAGCTCCGTATGCACCAAACCTTGGACCTGACTTCAGGTTACAGGATCCTGTCTGTGCGCGCTCCCGGGGGGGGGGGGGCAAGCACCAATCCCTGAGGTGGTTCCACCTGAAGGTAGTGCAGGATCAGCAGATGATGTGGTCCCGGCTTGGGTCCCAGACATGCTGTGGCCTGCTGCCACAGCCAGATGAGGTGGGAGAGGTGGTTCTGCTGGGAGCAGCCTTCCCAAACATGCTATTGTGTTGCAGTTTTAGAACATATGTGGGTAGTAATAGTCAGCACAATCCAGGATTTGTTATAACAGTATGCATACATATTCCCATTAACCCAAAATACCAGATTTGGAACAGTTGCATAGCAAACAGAACACATGCATATATAGAACCACAGTGGCTATTACAATGGCATGCAGGATACATTGTTAGCAACAGGCCACCAGTGATTGTGTTTCAACATAGAACATGAATAGAAACACATTTCAATATTTGTTGCACAAAAAGATATATGTCCCAACAGTAGGTTTGGTGTAAACATACCCATTGATGTTTGTGTTCAGATTATTTTTTGCAGATATGGTGAGGGGAGTGTCAATTAACAACTGTTATATCTTTGCAGTATGAGGTCCTCAGACCTTTCTTCCTGTTTATCTTCCAGGTACCATGTCAAGAGAGTAACTCACTGGGTTCACTCCACAGGAGAATGAGATACTCATCAACTTTATTGTGCATCACCATGTAACCCTCTTTGAGCGTACGGCCCATGATCTGCAGGAGAGGTCTGCCCTGTGGAACGAGTTCGTCCGCAGGGTAAACGATGGCCTGCATAACCACAGTTATGAGCAGGTGCGACATAATTGCACTGACCTCATCCGTCATGCCCGTCAGCGTGCTGCTGCAGTTAGGAGGGACTAGGTAGCCACAGGTGAGGGTCATGCCATTCAGCCCCCACTGACACATGTTGAGGAGCACCTTGCCAGCCTTGGGGCACCTGCCCGCCAGCCAAGTCAAGAACCTGAAGATAGAATTGTGGAGGTGGGTGCTACCCACACAATGGACAAGGAGCATGCAGGTAAAGCCCCAGGGCACATTAGTAGACCACTGTTGCTTATCCATCTTCATCTGTAAATTTTCATGCATATGTCAGATAACATAGTCTGCTGCTGCAGTGTAGTAATGAACAGATGTGCATAATCTGTAGTATTGTGGGTTTGTACTGTTGATGTACTGAAATGCTCCTCCCACCCTGTACCAGTACCACAGGTGTGGCTACTGACATCACATCTCTCACACAACTATGTAGGTCCCTCTGATATACCTCTGGGGCAGCAGCTTGCAGCTGGTGAGTATGGAGGTCTTGTGTTCAGGTTTGCCAATACACTGTCCGTATTATTGCCATTGTATTTGCCATGCACACATTTAAAATACCTACCCATAATACATGCTGTACATGTTCACTTATTGCTGCTGTTAACTGCACTGCACCACAGTGGTCACCATGGTGGCATATCTGAAGGGTATGTAAGAGTCCTGCAGCATAACTAACAGCCTGTCAGTTAAAGATGTGTGGACAGAGATAAACATAATGGTGGGACAAATGGCCTATAGTATGGACATGTCTGAAGCATTACCCTTACACAGTGGCTACAGCAATGTATATACCAATATTGCAATGGCAACTTTTACAGATCTACACAATGGCATGTCACAATACCACAGAACACAACTTTTACACCCTTTAACGTGATCCTAACATGAGCAATGAATGTGTAATATGTAATCCTGTGTTAGGATAACTAATATGGGGAATACATACCTTAAAAAACACTGGAAACATATGTGTGCATACACTCCAAATAACATGTTGTGGAAGAAGCTTTTGAGGTACTGCAGCATTCACTTGTCTTGAGTGCACACCTTCCATCAAATATGGGTCTTCAATGTCATACCAAGTAATGGTCTGCTGTCCAAGAAGTATGTCCTTGACATTTGCCCACTCACCTGCAACAGTGGCAGCCATGGCTTGCACACAACTTACAAACCATGGAATGGATCCCATATCTAAAATGTAGCACTCAGGAGTGGGAGACGTAGCCTTACTTCACCATTGCATATACCATGGCAAACAGTGCAGGCAAGCATGTATGCGACTATGAAGTATGGGACACAATTAATGTAGAAAATAAACAGATGCTCATCCAAGACAGATGACAACACATGTTGCAAACTGGTTATGGAGGCTCCCCAGAAACATACAGCAACACTGAGGGACTTGCAGGAATGTCTAGCAAGTACTGCCTGTGCAGTACCTGTGTCGACATTTACCTGGACTCTGCATAAGTGTGGCCTATGGGTTAGGGTAATCAGATGGAAGAGTTGTTCCGCAGGAGATATCATCCAGGTCTCTCTACAGGTAGCATATGCATAACATAAAGTCTCCCAAAGGCATGTGTTGCAGTGTGTAATGGTGTACCAAGACCAAGGCTGATACCTGCAGACAGTATTAATACAGATACATGTACTGCACAAGCAACACCTCACTCCACCTCAGGCCCACCATTCACATCTGTACCTTGCTGGTGCCAGTGTACACCTTTACGTTTGCTGTTCATTTGCAGGACCTAGGCTGGTAGACATGGTGCTCTGAATTTGGGACACTGCAAATGACACTCATGTGTGGTCCATAGTTGTCAAGCATCTGCAAAAAGGCTGAGGATGGGGAGGGGTGTCATCCTGAAACACAACAGTGAACTGAAGCATACATCCAAAGCTCACTAAGAATGGCTGTATGTGAACACAGTCAAGGACATGCATTGTGCCAGACATAACCTTGACGCCACAGCAATAGTGAAGGCACTGTGTGACCTCCAAGGGCTGTGCACATGAGCTGGCCGGAGACGGTGAACTGCACACCCTGCCATAAATGGTCTGCAGCTGTCCAGCAAACCCCTGTATAGGGCAGCCACATGGCCAAACTGTGTGCATACATACACACACACACACACACACACACACACACACACACACACACACACACACACCACCAACACAGCTATGGCACCTCCATACCTACAGACACACCACATCTGCACAGCCCAATTAATAATGAAACCCCCTGACACACACATGATGTCAACCAAATGGCTCAGCCTAGGTCTCTGGCAAACCCACAACACACACTGTGCATATGATGATACCTATGCCACATCCCTGTCATCCATAGCATTGATGCAAGGACAGGCTAATATGGTTTCAATGCACAGGGTGAATGTACTAAGGTGTAACAATGTAATACTGTGTAACATGTTTTCAGAAGGAAAGTTTAATGCTTACATGTCAGAATGTGTAGCTGTCCAGCCATGATACATTATAGCTGTTATTAACACTGACTGATAGTGGTCTCCATAATGTATTCAGTTTGTGTTGTAGGTGTCTATGTGTCAGCAGGATGTTGGTCTGCTGTTGTTTCCTACAAGGGGTATGGCACCGTGGTGACACATTGACTGTGTCATATCCTGGGTACAGCTGAACACAAGTAACAGGTCTGTATAACAATTACTGCATGTGCCACATGGCTGATAGGTCTGAGGGGTGTATACATATGAGTGCATGGTGGCTGATGTCAGCAGCCCTTCTACATTGGACAATGGTAAGTGTACAGGGTGGCACACAGCACTTGTTTGTGTATAACACACACACACACAGAGGCTTTGGGGTTGATGCAATACACAGAGAATACTGTACACATGGATGTACTTAAAATTCCACCAAGACAAAATAGGCAAAACATCACATCAGTAAATAATCAGTCTGCTACTGTAATGCCATTGTGATGGTACTGGCAAGGTATATGTCCCCTTCCCCAATGTAGTGCAATCCCGGCATTGGTAAACATAGGTGTGCTGGTGTGGGTGGCACAGCCCTACACTTTGGAGGGTGTGGGGTGGTGTAGAGCCGCACATAGTGTGAGTGACAGCTACTTAACCTGTTAACATAAACTGTACAGTATTACAGCAGACTAAGCAAGGGGATACACACAGCAATAACCCCAATGAGGGTGGCTGTGTCCA
>NC_056739.1:1984386016-1984501434 GCF_019279795.1 Protopterus annectens
ACCTACGTCCATGGTTTGCAGCCCTGCTGTGCAGTTCATCCACACCACACACACTCACACGTGCACTCCCACCTGTGTCCAAGGTAGAATGTCCAAGCTACCTTCTGCATGCCTTTGGAATGTGTGCAGACACTGGAGCAACCAGAGGAAACCCATGTGAACACAGGGGACATGCAGACTCTGCATAGATGGCACCCCAGCTGACATTCGAACTGGGGAACCTCTTGCTGTGAGGCGATACCACTACCTTCTGTGCCACCATGCCACCCATTACAAATACAATGAAAACAAAGTGTACATAATTACCTGTCTATGTTTTTCTAACTAAAGTATTTTACAGGTTATCTGCTAAGAAATTTCCAGTCAAATGATATGTCAGTAGGTATTAGTGTAAAGAGCCAACAATTATCACTTATTTTGATAATTAAGACGCTGTCCCGTTCGATTCTCAGCTAGAGAGTCTTCTGCGTGGAGACATGCGTGAATGGGCGTACCTTCGTTGAAGGTTGTGTGTCAGAACTGGCAACTCGGCACGTAAAAATCTACTGCTACTCATTAGCGGACCGGAGTTCCGCTGTGGCGAACCCTAGCCGGGAAAAGCCGAAAGACAACCACCACAAGAGACAGTGAGAAAATACCCATCAGCAGCTCAGTTTGGAAGGTAATATGCAGGTCTTTTCTTGCTCAGTTCATTTTACATACTGGCACACAAAACTACTTCTGTTTTAAGCATCTCGATAAACATTTCACTGTCAAAAATTTTACAGAAACTTTATCCAATATGCACAAATAGGAGGAACACCAACATATATGCATAATGTCTGTATGTATGTATAACATCAAAATGGCACATACACACAATACCTATGAATCACCAATTTTCTTATCCATTTTATATTACTGAACCAAAGGTTACTAAGTTGTTCAGTGCTTTGAAGGTAAAGAACAGGATTTCCAATTACAAAATCAGCTACCAATGGATTGCTTCTAGATTACCACAAAGTGAATGGATGTCAAACATATATATTGATATACACACATTTGCACAGACACACACACACACACACACATATATATATATATATATATATATATATATATATATATATATATAGGAAAAAAACATCAGGGGTTTTGGAGGATAGTTAGTTGATGAAGAAAAAGGGGGTGGCTTGACTACAAACAGAGAAAAAACACATTCTGCCTTGTGCATTCATCAAAGTGCTAACGACTTCACCTTATGTGAATAACAGTTACAGCAGCTGAGACTTTTACCAGACAAGTGGTAATGACTCACTGTTATATTGTAACTGCACTTATTGCTAATGTGATAATGACCTTCCTTACAGTACTGCAAAGTTATGCAGGCTCAGACAAAGGTGATAATTGTTGCACATAACTTGTTGACTAGGCATTCATTATATTACCTTGTGCAGCTGTTGTGTAACAGACTCAATATCAGTAACGAGGACACCTGAGTAATTCAGTAAAATAGTATAACACTTGCATATTACTGAGCCCTTTCTCCCACCTAAATTCCACACATGACTGAAAGCCAGGAAAAATGCACAAAAAATATGGTAGCTCCATGCTGGCAGTAGTCAACAAGTGATAACCTTTATCTCACTCATGCAACTACTAATCACAAATAGAATACTACAAGCAGAAGTGATTTATTGTCTGCTTATTTTACATTATACTATTTACTCGATGGTATATCCGATGTATTATATGCTGGTATATTACACTATAATTACATTTCTGTGCTGTATTGTAAGTAATGTAACCGTATGAAATTGTCCCACTTAATTTCTATGTTTCCCCAGTAACCCATCCAGGTGTTTGCATTGTGTATGCACAAGCACCAAAATGACACAATAAACTATTTTGCCCAGCGGTCACTTCAGCAGTCAGACCATGTATCCACAAGCACTTCCCTGATATAAAATTAATTATTTCCCTAAGTAACATAATCATTACTATGTCCAGGTATACATGCACTTCAATAAAATGTTTCCCCCAAACAACCCTTCAGTAACATTTCCTAGTATGTGCAACCACCAGCATGAACACTTTTCCCCCAAGCAACTCCTTCAGTACAATGTTGAGTTATGCACAATCACCAAAATTAAACACTTCCCCAAACGAAATGTGTGTAACATTTCCTAGTATGTACAAGCACCAAAATGAAGCATTCACCCAAGCAAGCCCTTCAATATAATGTATGCACAGGCACCAGAATGAAAGATTTCCCAAAAACAACCATTCAGTAACATTTCCTGGTATGTACAAGCACTAACAGGAAAAATTCAGAAATAAACACTTTACACGCAGATGGGAAATTGCATCAGATTATCTGTTGAGTAGCCATTCATTATATTCAGTGTACAGGTGTAATATAAGACAGAGCCATTACCATCTGTTAGGACAAAGACCATAGTAATTCAGTCAAAGTAGTACAGCACGTATATCTTAGTGAGCATTGGCTATACCATGGAACACAGTCAAACAATGGAGAAAATATGGGACAACAGTGATGTTGCAAAGAACTGGATGTCCCTCCAAAATTTAAGAAAAGACAACACGATCACTGGTCAGGGAGGCTGCCTTGAGACCTACAGCAACACTGAAGGAGCTGCAGGAATTTCTGGAAAAGTAATGGTTGTGTATTACATGTGACACCAATATCCCATATTCTCCATATGTCTGCATTATGGGGTAGGTAGGGTTGGACAAAAGCCTTTTCTAACACAGAAAAACATCCAGGCCAGGCAAAAAACTGCAAAACAACACATAGAGTCTCCCAAAAGCATGTGGGAAAGTGTGTTGTGGTCTGGTGAGACCAGCATGGCTTTGTATAGTGTGCCTCCGTAAACTATGTTTGGGGTGGTTGCAAAAGACAAAAGATAAATGCATGTTGTTTTGAGTACTACCTAAGACTGCACCACCAATGTACATTTATCTCCCTCCCACTTCCTCTCTCTGTCTCCCTCTCAAGTTACTTCTTTCTCCAAGAACAAACAAAAGGGAAGAAATACAGCCAATGTTAACTTATCAAATACATTTATAGTGAAGCAACTGGCCTGATAAAATTACAGTAACCTGCAAAAAAACAAAGTCAGCAAAGAACCTGCCCATATCACCACCCACTATCTGCCCATCTTCATCCATTTAATTCTGAATTACAGTTTCTCTTCTCACTTTCAGACTGTAACACAATACTGTTAAACATTTATAATAAACAGAGCTAGCCCAACCATCAAGAAGAGTACACCCTGAAACCAAAAAATATATTGTTTATTTGACCAGAGCAGCAGGAGATAAGAAAAAAAAGAATGTTTACCATCTATAGCAATCAAGAAAAATAGAAGTGCCAGTACCATCCAATGAAGCAGACAATGATTGTTTTAGCGCTTTCAATCACTTTTAATATTTTGTGACCTTCCTCAGAAACAAACTTTTCTAATTGTCACTTCTTTAAATACCCTTACACAGGAAGTTACATCATCATTTGTCATAAACTTTACAGTTAAATACATATAAATTCATATAAATTCTAATAAATATTGTGAAAATAAATAATAAATGATGTAATAAAAACTGTTTAAATTACCTATATAGTAAAAAACATTTTAAATTTATTGTGTCATTTAATCCTGGGGGCTTGTCAGCTCCCAGGTACAGTTGCCAATAAGCCTCTTTACACTCTAATATATTATTTAAATCCCCACTAAAACTAATGTTATCCACTTTATCCAACACAAAGAATTCAAACTTTTTAAATTCCCTGCAACTAATGGAATGTCTGAATAAAGCATTTGATTTATCATTTTTCTTGATAGCCAGATTGTGCTCATAAATACGCCTTTTTAAGTGTCTCTTTGTCTTCCCAATATAATACTGTTTGCATGTTACACAACTTGCTGCATAGACAATATATTCACTATTACAATTGTAATAGTGTTTTGCCCAAAATGTCTCATTGCATTGTCCTAAAGTAACAAAAGAAGTGTTGCTAATGTACCTACACTGTTTGCAGTTATTACAGCTATAGGTTCCCTTTTTTATTGTGCATGCTCTTGATAATTTTCTAGTTGGTCCTTCTTGATGTTCTAACATACTTTTAATATTTAAGACCTTTTTATACGTGAACATGGGAGTTGGACCTACAATGTCTGCCAAATCCTTATTACCTAATATAATTTTCCAATTTTCTAAAATAGTATTCTTAATTTCCCACATTTCATCAACGATGGGAATTGGAAAACATGTTCTATATTCATTCTTGACATCTTTTGTATTTTGTAGTTCAAATAACCCCCCTGCTTCCACCATGATGTCAATAGACTGTAATATAGGTTTGGCTACATTCTTTCTCAAAAGTGATACCTCTTTCTCTATCTGTTTGATCCATTTTTTATCATAACCTCTTCTTTGAAATAATTTACTCAAAATGTTTCCTTCACTTACAAATGTGTCTTCACTAGATGTCAATCTACTAAGCCTTATATACTGTCCTTTGATGACACCTTTTTTCATGTGTGTGGGATGTAAGCTTTCACTATGTAAATACTGATTTGCAAAACATGCTTTTCTATATATTTTACTTGTGAAAGTCTTAAACTCATTATCAACAGTTATATCAATATCCAGAAAATTTGTAGTCTCACCGAAATTACCAATTTTAAATTGTAAAAAAGATGTCGTATTATTTAAATCATTTACAAATTCTTGGAATTCCAATTGATTTCCTGACCATAGAAATATCAAGTCATCTATAAACCTGTAATAAATTTTTACCTTCACAAAACTTGGATGTGTTTCTAGGTGTCTTTGCTCCCAGTTTGCCATAACAATGTTTGCAAAAGCGGGAGCTACCCTGGCACCCATAGCTACACCCGAAATTTGTTGATACATTTTACTGTTGAAGATGAAAAAATTATTTTCCAATATTAAATCCATCAAACTGCAGCAAGTATTAATTTTATTACTTGTTAACGTGGTGTTTTTGTTTAAATATTCTCTCATGTATTCTATTCCTGTCTGTTGGTCTATTGATGTATAAAGACTTTTGACATCCAAAGTCCCAAAAAATACAGGTGTTCCATCCAGGGTGTGATTCCTGAGAATTTCCAATAAATGCCAGGAATCTCTCAAATAATATTTTGACTTTTGTACTATTGGATTCAATATTTTGTCCAACCAAACAGAAATATTTTCGGTTTTTGCCCTCCTTGCTGCTATAATAGGTCTAAATGGTATAATATTGTTGTTCTCTTGAATTTTTGGAATTCCAAATAGTTTTGGCATTCTCGGTTCTTCTACTACCATATAATCATAACTATTTATATCTATTTCTCCCTGACTAAACATGTCAAATAAAAAAACTGTTTATGGCATTGTATTTCAACCTAACAGTTTCTGAACTAATAATTTTGTATGTATTTTTGTCTGACAAAGACATTTCTATGTTCTTCTCATATTCCTTTGTATTCATGATTACTATCATCCCACCTTTGTCTGCTCTCATTACTCTGACATTTTTGTCATCACTTAGAGACTTCAAAGCTTTTATTTCAATGTCAGACAAATTTCTTTCATGCTTATTGACTTTGATTTTTCTAAATTCTTTTTCACATGAATTCTGAAAAACCTGTAATGTGTTCAATAATGGAGGGTTGTATGTACTTGGTTTTTTAATACAATTTCTGTCATTGTCATTCTTTGTAATGTCATGCAAAATATATTTCAAATTCAGTTTTCTCAAATATAACCTAAAGTCAATTAATAACTTTCCGATGTTAACTTTGTTTGATGGAATAAAGGAGAAACCTTTTCTCAACACACTTAATGCATCATCACTTAGTTCAACATCTGACACATTTAAAATGTTCATTTCAAAACAATCAGTGTCCTCTACCATTTTCTCTTGTTCTTCCCTTTCGGCTTGAACTTTTTCTGGGTGGCATTGTACCACCGTGTAGTCCGTTTGTTTAAGTTGTTGTTCCCCTGAAAAGGAACCACTGAATTGCTGGCTGATGTACCCGCTATTTCAGCGTAGGTAGTATTATTAATGTTGTCCCCTTTATTTTTATTTTTGACAACTTGTTTTTCATTGGTGTTACTTTCAAAAGTCACACCTGCATTTGTAAGTTCATGTTCATTTTGTGTAATCTGATTGGAAACATTTTCAGTCATATTACAATTTGTTGCAATATTATTGGCATGTGTTAAATTTAAATTTTCACTGCCAACTTCTTCTCTTATTATGTAAGCCTTGTTGTTATTGTAGGCTATTAAGTCTCTCTTGAATTTGTGTTGTTTTCTGGATATAATGGTTGCTTTTTGCCTTTCGGCCTTCACTTCAACTCCATTATATAAAACCAGAAAATTATTGAAAGAACCATGACTTTTTATTTTTAGGTCCAAGTTCTGAATACTTTCCTTTAACTTGTCAAGTTCACCTTTATAGTGTTCTACTAGTAACGCCATCATTCTTATTCCGGTATCGTTGTACAATTTGATAAGATCTAAACAAAGTTTGTCACCGGGTATTACACAATTTGGAAACTTTGCTGTGCGTAACCCTTGAGGCACTACCTGGCGTTTAATACATTCTTCCAGGTATTGTACCGCAATGTTTAAAGATACATATTTCGCAACCACTCTTTCAAGCTCGTATATGCATTTGCGACAATTTACATATTCTAAATTGTCAGTACTTACATTTGGACCCACGTTAATATTTTCTATGTCAGCAAAAGGATTCAAAATTTCCTTCGATACATATCTCCAAACATCTCCCTTATTTTCTGATGTTCCGGACAATTCCTTGTGAATATTGGTGTCGGTTTGTCTAAACGACTCCGAAATCAGTCCTCCATGTTTTGCGACGCCTTCTGTTGCAGAGTTCACGTCTCCACGCCCAACTCTGTCTCCCAATGCGGAAGTAACATCCGAATTAGACGGTTGCCTAACTTCCGAAATACTGGCTTGCTTAGCTTTTAATTCAGAAAAGCAGTCTTTCACAGCCCCGATAATTAAATTCTGTAAATCCGACTTGGAGAGACCTTGTTTTTATCTCCTATGGTCTAGTTCATCTTCTATTGAATAAGTAGACAAATTAAGTAACACGTCCTGTGTTAAACTTTCTGCTGCCATGAGATAAGTCTGGAACTTCGAAAAACAGGACACCAAACTGTACCACCACTGACGATACAAAAAACAAGAAAAATAGAAGTGCCAGTACCATCCAATGAAGCAGACAACGATTGTTTGAAGGATTAAATGACACAATAAATTTAAAATGTTTTTTACTATATAGGTAATTTAAACAGTTTTATTACATCATTTATTATTTATTTTCACAATATTTATTAGAATTTATATGAATTTATATGTATTTAACTGCAAAGTTTATGACAAATGATGATGTAACTTCCTGTGTAAGGGTATTTAAAGAAGTGACAATTAGAAAAGTTTGTTTCTGAGGAAGGTCACAAAATATTAAAAGTGATTGAAAGCGCTAAAACAATCGTTGTCTGCTTCATTGGATGGTACTGGCACTTCTATTTTCTTGGTTTTTGTATCGTCAGTGGTGGTACAGTTTGGCATCTATAGCAATCATTGCACGAAAGACTCTGAAGCAGCACAGAATGGCAGATTCCCTTTTTTTTTCTCAAAAATCATTTTATTAAATTATGGAATATAACAAGACATCAACCAACAAACATTGTATATATAGTCAATTAGGAGTGATTTAAATTATACAACATTGTAAAAGCACATTTCAACTCATGAATGTGAAAAAAAAAAAATCAAAAACAACAACACAATAACAAACCTTATATACAATATATATAAATGGTAACCAGGATGCAAATGATAGAATGAGACCACAATCATATGAGAAAATAAAGTAGAAGAATAAATAAATCCCACACGGTACAAAAGATAAAAGTTTATAATCTAATATTCATAATTAATAATAGAAAGGACCTTTTCTAAAACTTTATTATTTAAAGCCATTTTTTTAGGACTTTTCAACATAGTTTTTTGTGCTGAAACGTACAAGTATGTCATTGTTCTAAAGGCATTCCAATTCAATTTAGTACGGTCAAGCCAATTTCTGGAAATGTAAAGTTTTATAAGAGAACAGATAAATATGAGTACATGTGTATCTGGTTTAGACAGATGTATCTTAGGTATATGTAGAATTGCAGTCTCACAGGAAAGAGTTGACTTGTGATACCCCATTTTCTGTAACCTTACTTTCAAGGAGGTCCAAAGTTTATGAGAGAATTGGCAATACCAAAAAATATGTAAGAGGTCAGCATTAGGAGAGAAGCAACAAGGGCAGGAAGGAGAGTTATTTACATCAAATTTATTAAGTTTGGAGGGAGTATGATAAGCATTATTATTTATCATCAACTGAGTATAGAACAATTTCTTGAAAGGGGAGTGTTCCAAAGTATTTCTAATGGCCAAGAGTTTTTGTTTCTCATTTAATTGAGGATTATGTTTGTCCCAGAAGTTACAAAAGAGACATAATGAGTCTTGAATTAATTTGTTTATCAAATTATAAGATTTTGCTAACCTTTTCTCAGGTAATAATAATGTTCTAATTACCATATCAATATTATTAAAATCTTGCTCCCTTGGGATTATATAAGCACAATTAGCCATAATTACATCTCTTAACTGACGCAGAATTATAGTATATTTACAATTGACTTTCAGTGTAGTTCGAAGATTTGCCAAAGACAAATCTTTGTGTTTCAAAAGATCCCAAACATTCATATTCTTTATAAGGGGATATTTAGTTAAATTAAATGTTGCATTATCTAACTTTAAGTTAGGGTTCAGATGAAGTGGTTGTATTAGATGAAAAATATTATCAAATTTAATAAGTTTTAATAAGTCCTGAAATGCTTTGATCTTATGTTTTAGAAAGTTTGAGATTTTAAGTGAATTCAAAATATCTAAGGAGATAAATGGAATGGCAATAGGGTTTATGTTTTTGGATAAAATATACTGATGCCATAACTTCATCCAAATTGGACATTGATTATAATGAATGATATTCAGTTTAGAAATGGACAGTAGTTTGCTAGCCAAAATAATTAAATAATAGAGATACAAATTTGGTAAACCTAAACCACCCCTATCTTTAGAAGTTGATAATTTAGAGTAAGAAATCCTGTTTTAGGGAACCACAAAAATTTAGCTAGTTCTTTGTTAACTTTATCGAAAAAAGATTTAGGAATGATTTGATCAGAAGAGTTGAATTGATAAAGAAATTTGGGAAGAATATTCATTTTAATAATTGCAGCTTTGGAAAGAAGTGATAAGTTGAGAAGTTCCCATCTATGCATATCTAACATTATTGATGTCCGTATTTTAAGTAAATTATTTTGAAATGAAGACAGATTATTATGATCTATATGTATACCCAGATATTTAACCCCAAAAGTAATATGAAAATAGGAGACTGATAATAAATATGGTTTATGTGCCAGATGGTTTATGGGAAATATATAAGTCTTTTGGGAATTAATGTGATAGTCCGACGCTAGAGAAAATTTCTCAATGGAATTAATTATTTTTTAAGATCTGTAATAGGAGTTTGAAAATATATAACTAAATCATCAGCAAAAGCAGAGAAAAGTAAATTATTGTTTAAAATCCTAGGAATCCTATGAAATGTGTTTTGTGCTAAGTATAAAAGTAATGGTTCTAAGTATAGATTAAAAAGAAAGGGAGATAAGGGGCATCCCTGTCTCATGCCACTAGTAATCTTTATAGAATGTGATGTGGATCCGTTAATATACAATTTGGTAAAGGATTCTTTGTAAAGGGTTTTGATAAAATTAATATATGTGATGGGAAAATTAAAGCAGGACATTGTTTGAAAGAGGAAATCCCAACTCACTCTGTCAAATGCCTTCGATGCATCAAGAATTAATGCATATATTGGGTTTTTGTCATTTTTTGTAATATGAATAATGGATTCCAAAGAGAGAGTGTTATCCCATACATGTCTGTGAGACATAAAACCTGCTTGTTGTGGGGAAATTATTGATGATAGAACCTTCTTCAATCTGTTGGCAAGAATAGAGGATACAATCTTGATATCTAAATTAATTAATGAGATGGGTCTATAATTATGAGGGTCTGTTTTATCTTTGTTGTTTTTTTTAAATTAGAATAGTTTTTGAGGTGTTCCAATAAAGATCCGAAATGTCATTTATTTTTATGTAGTTATAAACTTTAAGAAGGAAGGGTGCAATTACTGACTTAAATAATTTAAAGAATTCAGAAGTAAAACCATCAGGACCTGGGGACTTACCAAGTTTGAGTCTATCAATTGATTCAGATATTTCAAGAAGACTTAATGGGGCCAAAAGAATACTTTGCTGATTTTCATTCAAAGTAGGAAATGTTATAGAACTAAGAAAACTGTTTATATGACAATTTACTAATAAATTAGAAGATTTGGAATAAAGATCAGTATATAGTAATGTGAAGAGTTGCATAATTTCCTTGTCTGTGTTGTATAATTTATTTTTGAATTGTATGGGCGATATTTTGGGCCTATCAAAATTATTTTTCATTATTCTAGCTAGGGTTTTCGAAGGTACTTGAGCCCATTCAGAGTAGGTAACTAATAATCTTTGTTCCTGTATTGAAAGATTATTTTGATGTAATAAAATCAGATCTTTTTGAGAATTTATAATTTGTTTATAGACATCAGGATCAGAATTTAATCTATATTGATTCTCAAGAGACTGAATTCTTAGTTTTAACAATCTTTCTTTATTATTGAATTGTTTTTTAAGGTATGAGGCCTTACCAGTAAACATACCCCTTAACCTTGCTTTACATGCCGCCCATGGAATATCATAGGGAATAACTGTTGAGTCTAAGTTGTTTACGGAATGGCAGATTCCCTTGTTGAACTCCTGACTACTGTGCACAGTGATTCCAGTACATGCAAGTGAGGAAAAAAGTAACATTATAGCTTTAACCTGCAGCTACTGGTTCACAGGTTAGGTACTAGGCCAGCTGCCCTTGCAGACCATTTTAAGCCTAGTCAAATTCCCTTTTTATGCTCTAATTAACTTATCCCATTTGTTTAGAGATTGACCTTACCCATCCCATGTTCAATAATTACATACTACCCCTAATGATAACAACTTGGATTGTGCCACAGATAATTTGAGGGGACCCATGCATGGGTATTACATATTTTATTCAAAGTATGACATTACTGTGTGGTAACACTAACCTACCTCAGTGAGTAAAGTAAAGAATCCATAGTATAAAATTATTTTGTATTAGTGGCACTACACTACTACTGATATCCAGGTAAAGCACCTTATGTACAAACTAAATAACACAACAGCTGTGTGACCACTATAAAAAGGCATGTGACAGCTTATACAATCTCCTCTTGTACAGTCTCACAGTGCTTTTCTGCTGTCAGTTGACAGTGTCTGAGATCTCCTGATGTTTGACAAAACAGAATCATTGGATTTTAGTATGCTACTAAGCTCATACTCTTCTCATCACAAGAGATTACCACTGCCCAGTTTTAAATGGGAAAATTATCCAAGATGGACTTCAGACTAACTGCAAACAGGAGTAACAATAAAACCCAATAATCAACTGTGTTGGCAACAAAGGAATAAAAGTTTTGAATATAAACATAAAAGTATCTTCCTCCAAGAGTTGGACAAAAAGTTCAAAAGAAAGTTTTGTTGTTAAACACACTTCCATTTCCTCTGTTGCATGCACAAATCTAGCCATACATTCATTCTGTACCTCACTGCTGCCCAATCTTATCTTTTTAGAATGAAGTTCTAGGAATCATCTGTAACTCAGGTCAGGTAGGTGCATCTATTGGTATCATTGTATCCTAAATACCTTAGGACAAGATACTTCTTCCTAACAGTATAACATGTTTTAGCTGTAGAAACTAATATTTATGTGAGGAATCTAAACTCATACCAGCAAATAAAGCAGATTTCATTAGTGTGCATCCCAATGAAGTTTTACACCAAGGTTATAAATAGACCTGTGCAACCAGTAAGATTACACTAAAATAAGTAAACACAATTTCCTGTTGCTAACTACAACAAAAGTACATTTGTCATATGTGCTCTACAATAGAAGGAACCATTTTCAAGTTTGTCATATACCTCTCAATCTCCAAGCACAAGAAATCTGGACTATGCCTAAACTAATGGGGGACAAAGGTCCAAAAATATGCACATATTTTAAATATTGCTCTTACAGACTTAGAAAGCTGTTTAGAAGACCTTTGAACTCGTCACAGTTTTCCAAACAGTTCAGTGCACCCATCCTCCCAATGTCCTTTTATCACATAGTATAAAAAAGAACTACATCTACATCTTAGTCTATATTCTTCAGTCTGTTCTTCTAGCCTTGTGCATATCAAGGAAAAAATGATGACTTTAAAAAAAAAAAAAAACAATTCCATATTCCAGCCCCCAGCAGCTACGAGTTAGCACTTTTTTTAACTTGACTTGCTGTCAATAACTAAGTCGGTTTAATATTCAAGAACAGTTACTTCAACCAGCATACAATGACCTCAGCTCCAAACATGCTCATGATTTTTGTTTTGTTTACCCTTGTCTGTCGACTCCGGATCTAAAAAAAACACACATGCATTGTATTGAGAAGAAGCAAGTCCAACTCTCTCTCTCTGCGATCTTTTATATAGCGGCATAAAGTAGCTGCTAGGAAATAATGTGCTAAATCTCACGAATGGTAAACAGTAGTTGGTATTGTCATTTCCGTCTCATCACAGTTACTGTTTAAATATTTTTTTATATATTATATATATATATATATATATATATATATATATATATATATATATAATATTTTTTATTCCCTGCCCTAGCGCTGACATCACTGTTCAAAGCCATCCACAACACGATGTCGGCTTGTCTCAGGGTTTTTTGCAGGTTCTTGTATGTTTCGTTGCTGGAAAGTCTTTTTAGTTATATGTAGGAATATATTTTTGAATCGGACTTCCTAAGGTCTGCAAAAAAGACTGAGCCAGGTTAGGACCAGATCTCTCAACTGTGGATTTTTTTTTTGCCTTGTGTTTATTTTTTCTTGTGCATTGAAAAATGTAATCAAATTAAATGACATGATGCTGTATGTGGAGGTGAATATAGTGTGCAATACTGGCTGTCTACCTAACATGGCTCTCAATAATGGTCCAACCTACCGCACAGCCACAAAGGCTCGCAACCGGACGGGTATCATGTATTTCGTCCAGACCTACTTTCAACATTATGTATAAATACACTGTAATCAGCGTAACTCTTGTAAGACAGTATATTCTTATCAGAAATGCCTAACACTGTTATTGAGGTTTGTTTGTTGGACTTTCTGGTCTAGCTAAACCTGCAAATCTAATATTTATTGCAGAACAAACTTGCATCTCCACGTTTCTGCACAGCTGCCAGCAAAAAATAAAACAAAAAAAGTCTTTGAAAAACAGATGCAAAAGTAAAAAAAAATATGACAGCTTACCAGAAGACACAAAAAAAAAAGCCAAGCTGACTGTGGACTGATAGTAGTGCGATCCGAGAACTCCTTGAATGCCGATAATAAAATAGAGGATCCAGTGGCAGGTGAAATCTCCAAATCTTTGAAAAAAGAAAGGAAATACCTGCTGCTGGACCCTCTTTTTATTTAGAGAAGACAAAAGAAATTTAGTTTAGGGGTGGAGGTGTTAGGCAAGTGGTGGCTTGGATTGCAAGAATCCGATTGGCTGCCACCACTTGCTTTATAAACACCTTTCAAACCCGATTTTCTCCAAAACCTTTAATGTTACCTTAGTGTAATAATACACTGAATCATAACTACAGAAGGTAAATTACACATTCTGTTACGATTTCAGTGTGTCTTACATTAAGGTGAAGTACAAATCTGCATGACAGTTGGTCTCGCTTGTGGAAGGCACTCGGGGGTAATGGCTTGAAATTTGTATCTTCTCATGGCGCGCTCATGTTTAAGCACACAGGCACCATGAGAAAGCACTTGGGGTTAATGAGTTAATCAGGCCGACTAAGGGCTACCTGCAAGCAGATAACCCAAATGTAATGACTGCAACAGTGAATACACTTGAACATCTACATTTATGGTAAGTGTACACAACTGTACTTTTTCACACCGGGAGACCTTAAATTAAGCTTTTACCCAATGTGCAGCTATCTTGGAAGTCTTGTTTCTATTCCTTCTTTGCTGTATCTTGTACTGATTCTTCTGGCAGTGTATTTCTGCACCTAACCTCCCTCTCTGTGAAACAGTATATCTGAAGTAGTTAATTTCATTTGGTCTGCAACCTGTGGGATTCGGATCCGACCTCGGTTCCGAGCCAGCAACTTTACAAAGCTTAGATCCGAGTTCCTAGCTCCTCCCCTTACCCATAATCCGCTGTCAACCCTGACTGACCCCAGATCTAGTTTGCCGCGCTTCTGGTCAGCAGCTAGGTTTTGAGCTCCTGGTTCTAGGGTCTTCACAGAGTTTAAAACTTTGTTTTTCTTCTACCTTTTAGTGTACGATTGGGTTGTGTTAGGTTCCCTTTGGTGTAACTCTCGTAGTTGAACCTTTTTTAGTTAATTTTAGTTAGTTTACCCTCCCCTTTGCTGGTGCATAGTTCTGTGTGTAGTGTGTTTGAGGCCTAGTGAGTGTGTTTTCTTTATTATGTCTGAGGCCCCAAAGCCAATCTTTTCTAAGTGCACTGAGTTTGGCCATAAGCTCTCCCCGGCGGATGGCCACACTCGGTGAGTCCGGTGCCTTGTGGTTGAACACCTTTCCTCTGGATGCACTATCTGTGCGGCGTTCAACCCCAGGGCACTGAAGGACTGGAGGTCTAAGCTGATCCTGGCGGGACTTTTGCCCCCGGATTCGGCTTCGGCCTCCGGTGCTTCTGTGGCCTCCTCCCAGGCTTCGGTGGCGGCCACTCCTGCCTCCCTCCCCCTGGCCGGGACTCAATCTCCTGCTTCGGCACCGGAGGAGAGGGAGGCCAGGAAAGAAAAACGGAGGGAGAAGCACCACAAGCGGCGGGCCGAGGCCTCTGCTTCGGCCCCCCCCCCCTGCTAAGCAGGCTTCTCCCTCTACGGCTTCCAGGTCTCCTCCTTCTCGGCTCCGGTCTCCATGTTTCTCACTGGGACCCGAGGAGGAGGAGACCCGATCTCCGTCGAGGTCATCGAGGCGGCACTCCCGGCCAGCCTCGGTGGCCTCGTCGAGATCAACACATAGCCTTTCTGAAGCTGATTTGGACCGGGTGATGCGAAGGTTCATCCAGGCCCAAATGCAGATGGGAGTGCTCCTGCCTCCCCCCCTCCGGGGGGGGGGCTCAACACCCTTCTTTGCCCCGATAGCTCCTTCTCTGACCCGCTTCCCGGATTTGGAGCGCTCAGAGCCAGGCAGTGTTGGAGCCGGGGGTGGGTCGGCGCCGACAGTATCTGGTACTTCGGCTCCGACTCACTCTTCGAGTTTTCCGGATCCGTCCTTGTCGGATCTGAGCTCTCGGAGCTGTGCTCTGAGCTTCAGATCTGAGGGGTTTGGTGTGTCTTCGGCTCCGTCTAGGTTGGAGCTCACTGGCCCTTCGGATCCGATGGTCTCGGCGCCAGCTCTGATCCATCCATCGGATCCGAGTGAGGGTCGGCTCTCGGATCCTAGAAAGAGGGGCTCTCCCTCGGCCTTCGATGTGGTGGAGAGGGCTCTGTTGAGTGCATCCAGGCCCCCGCTCCCTGCTACAGCTCCATCCCGCACTCCCTCTCGTTTGGGCAGGGCTTCCATCCCCCGGCCACAGGGACAGCCTGCTTTGATGTCTCAGGTCGTTCCCCTGGAACAAGACGTTGCTGGTAAGTCATCCTCGGACAGTCCCCCCGAGGATGTTCCTCACAAGCGGAAGTGTAAGAGGAGGCACGTGGACTCCCCCGAGTCCTTGACAGAAGACACAGATTTGGATGAGGGGGAAGGCTCCCCAAGGTCACCCCCCGAGGATGTCTCCTTTGGAGACATCATGGAAATGCTTAGGATAAGAGGGGGGTGGTCTGCCCCCAAGGCTTCCTCGGACGAATCCATGTTCCTGGAGGCGTTCGAAGCAGGCCCATCTACCTCTTGGGTGTCCCCTCCGGCCGACCCCTTAGTGGACCTTATCACCACTATGGTGTGGAAGGAGCCGGACACTGTGGAGCCAGTCCCCAAACGTCCCGACAGGATCCTGAGCCCTCCAGCAGAGAAACCCATTGGAGCAAGGGACCCCCCCGTAGATGCCATGTTGGTGGTGGCAGCCACCAAGAGGGAGCTAGCCCAAGAGAGTCCCTCGGTCCATCCCCTGAGCAAGGAGTCTCGCTCGATGGACCATCTCGGGAAGTGGGTTTTTAGTTCAGTGACCTTCTCTGTAAGGTCCCTGAACTACATGGCACATATCATTCGACTGCAGCGAGACTTTATCAAAGAGTACGCTGCATCGCCCCCAGAGTCCATGTCGAGGGAGGACAAACAGTTGTACGCCACTCGCATGGCTACTCTTAGGTCTATATCAAACACCTCTATGCGGCTTTTATCCCATGCTACAGAGGGGGCCGCTAGAGCCAGCGGAGCAGGCCTAGTTATGAGGCGCCAGGCCTGGCTCCGACATTGTGATTTCGCAGAACCCTTCAAGGCGTCCTTTGCGAATGCCCCCTTCAATGGTTCTGTCCTATTTGGCAAGACAGTTCGTGAGACCTTGGTCCAGAGCGAAAAGGACGGGAAGACGTTGTCTGCCGTCAGAGTCCGCTTTTCTGCTTCCCAGAGGTCCTTCTCCAAGAACCAAAAGGGACAGAAGAAGATGTGGTTCCAAAAGTCGCAACAATCCCAGTCCGCTCCGGACTCTCAGTCCTTCTGTGGCAGAGGAGGACAGGGTGGACGCCGCCCTAGAGGCAGAGGGGGCCCGATGAACTTTGGGTCCAGAGAAACCTTCTCTGATCGGCCCACTCAGCAACCCTGAAGGGTTGCCCGACTGCTCCACTCTGGAGGCATTCGGGGGGCGTTTCTCGAAGCACCTGGCAGCTTGGGAGTCCATTACAGCAGACCGCTGGGTGCTTCGTATCATATCCAGAGGATACAGAATTCCCTTTTCCTACATTCCCGACACCCCCGAACACCTCCCCGATGTTCCACCCAATCAGAGGGAGGCAGCAGCTGCGGAAATACGGCTGCTTTTAGAAAAAGGAGCCATCCAGCACATCCCCCCAGGCCAGTCCGGATCGGGTTACTACTCCAGGTTCTTTTTGGTGCCAAAAAAGACGGGGGACCTAAGTCCCATTCTTGATCTTTCCCTACTAAATCTGTCAGTAACCAGAGAAAAGTTCCGGATGGTCACTCTTCAATCTATTCTCCCCCTCTTGCAGGAGAATGACTGGATGTGCTCCATAGACCTCAAGGACGCATACTACCACATACTAATGGACGAAAGGTCCAGGAGGTTTCTCTGCTTCTGGCTGGGAGCCAGTCATTACCAATTCAGGGTCCTCCCCTTTGGTCTCACCTCAGCCCCCAGGGTGTTCACCAAGGTATTAGCAGTGATTGCGGCCCACCTGAGACTCCAGGAAATGCAGGTCTTCCTGTACCTGGACGACTGGCTTCTCACCGCCATGACAAGGCATCTACTATGCTTAGCCAGGGACTACATTCTCAACCTTGCTCCACAACTAGGGATCACCATAAACTTAAACAAGTCCTCTCTCACCCCGACTCAGGTGATAAACTTTATCGGGGCCAGACTGGACACCAACAGGCAACTAGCCTTCTTAACTTCCGACCGGTTACACACTTTGAGGGCACATATGCGGGCCATCTTTCAATCTTCAAAACTTCTGGCGGGATTGGTTCTGAGGGCCCTGGGGTCCATGGCAGTTGCTATAAACCTCCTTCCCATGGCGCGTCTGAACATGAGGATTTTACAGTGGACTCTCCAAGTCCAATGGTCCCTTCTTCACTACCCCTTGAGTCACCCCATTTCTCTCAGCAGGGCCTGCAAGAAGGCTCTCGTTTAGTGGCTTCAATCGCCGGACCTCCAGGCAGGACGCCCCTTTGCCACGGCCCCCCCTCTCGCAACGGTGACCACGGACGCCTCTCGTCTGGGGTGGGGGGGCATTATTCGAGCAGGACGGTCCAAAGCACGTGGAACGATTCGGAGACCTTATTGCACATAAATGTTCTAGAGATGAGGGTAGTGCTGTTGTCATTGCAAGCACTTCAGAGCCTTCTCCCTGTAGGAACAATTGCAGTCCAAACAGACAGTATGTCTGTGGTATGGTATATCAACAAACAAGGGGGAACCAAGTCTTACCCACTCTGTCGAGAAGCCATGAGGGTGTGGGAATGGGCGATCTCCACCAACCACTTTCTCATTGCAACGCACATTCCGGGACGGACCAGCATCCTAGCGGACAGACTGAGTCGCACCATCCTTTCACCTTACGAGTGGTCCCTCAATCCTCGAGTAGCGAGTCGAATTTTTGCCATTTGGGGGCAGCCCTGTTGCGATCTTTTCGCATCTCCCTCAAACACAAAATGCAACAATTACTTCGCTCTCATTCCCCCTGCCCGGGAAGCCCCGAGGGACGCCTTGGTGCATGCTTGGCCACCCGGTCTTCTCTATGCTTACCCTCCTCTTCCCCTCATGCTGAAACTT
Source organism: Protopterus annectens (assembly GCF_019279795.1). NCBI lineage: Eukaryota > Metazoa > Chordata > Ceratodontiformes > Protopteridae > Protopterus > Protopterus annectens. The sequence goes on from NC_056739.1 coordinate 1,984,404,747, forward strand.
CTTCAGAATGCCAGTCGGTTGGGGAGCAGGATGATCCTCATTGCCCCATTTTGGCCTCGCCAAGCTTGGTTCCCTTACCTCTGGTCTCATCGAGTAAATCTGCCCTGGATTCTAGATCCCCTTCCGGATCTAATCTCCCACCCCCAGGGACTCCCACTTCCCGGCCTGGCCAGCCTCAAGCTTACGGCTTGGCTGCTCCAGTTCCACTTGTAGCTAGGACTCCCGGTATCTCTTCTCCAGTTAAAACTATCCTAGTAGCAGTGCACAAGCTCTCTACTAGGCAGGTCTATGGTAGTAAGTGGAAGTGTTTCTCTATTTGGGCAGAACGCCATAATTTGGACCCTTTGACAGCCCCCTTGTCTGCGGTGCTGGACTTTCTTTCAGGTCTTTTTAATGACGGAGCTAGCTGTTCTACGGTTAAGGTTCAGTTGGCAGCTATCTCTCATTACCACGTAGGTACTGAAATGGGCCCTTTGATCTCTACAAAATTTTTCAAAACGTTCCTAAAGGGCACCTTTCTTCTTAGACCTCCAATAAAGGAAGCGGTACCCCCATGGGATTTGACTTTGGTATTACAAGCCCTGACAGCCCCTCCCTTCGAACCGGTGTCTTCAGTAGACCTCAAATATTTGTTGTGGAAAACAGCCTTCCTTGTGGCTATTACCTCAGCCAGGAGAGTATCCGAATTGCAAGTTCTTTCTGTGAAACCCCCATACTTAGCCTTTCACAAGGATAGGGTTTACCTCAGGACCAATCCCTCTTTCCTTCCGAAGGTAGTTTCTGAATCTAATATCAACCAATCTATCAACTTGCTGGTATTCTTTCCTAACTATAAGAACAAAGGGGAGTACAAATTACATTCTTTGGACGTACACAGACAACTTAGATTTTATATTCATAGGACATCTGGTCATAGACAATCCGACCAGTTGTTCGTCTCCTTTGCCAAATTTAATTTAGGTAAACCGGTCTCTAAAGTTTCCTTATCGAGATGGATCTCACTGTGTATCATTACAGCGTATCAAAATTCCGGCAGGCCCTGCACCTCAGAGAGTTCGTGCCCATTCAACTAGGGCTATGGCTACTTCTGCCGCCTTTAAATCCCGGGTTTCCTTGGATGATATCTGTTCAGCAGCCACTTGGGCCTCATCTCATACCTTCATCAATCATTATAAATTGGAAATTACCTCCAGAGGGAGAACTTCTTTTGGCTCCGCAGTGCTCCGGAACATCCTTCCATGAAGGCCGCCCAAGGTTTAGGTAGCCGGGGACTCTGTCCCACAGGGTGCAGACCAAATGAAGTTAACTTCTTCAGATTAAGAAGTTATGTACTCACCATAACATTCCATCTGAGTAGGTAAACTTCATTTGTCTGCAACCGTTCCCCCCCTCCGTCCCCCTGACCTTCAGATGTGTTTTCATGTCATATAGTGATGTACCATTCTAATAATGTAGTTAGCTATACACTATAGTGCTTGCGGGCAAACTTGATCTGAGGTCAGTCAGGGTTGACAGGGGATTATGGGTAAGGGGAGGAGCTAGGAGCTCGGATCTAAGCTTTGTAAAGCTGCTGGCTCGGATCCGAGGTCGGATCCGTATCCCACAGGTTGCAGACAAATGAAGTTTACCTACTCAGATGGAACGTTATGGTGAGTACATAACTTCTTATTCCTTAAGTTAGTCCTTCTTAGTTTAATTCCATTCACTCACCTTTTGATGGTGTGATGGATTTATTCTCTCTCTCTGTCTTCCCCTCTCCTGTCTTCATCTTCCAGTATATGCATGAGAAATCCTATGCAGCTTTGCAAGCCAAATGGTACACAGGTCACTCACTCTAAAGACCTTAACCTAGTATGTAACATTAACAGAACCTGCTGGAGGGACAGATTTGTCTCCCAGAGGTTTCCACACCTTTAAAAGACTCCCACTACATGTCAAACAGAGTACCTCATTGGCCCTCTTAAAACGCAATCTAGATGGATAACTGTAAATTCACTCCGGGGGTTCCACCTGTGTCCCTCTTAGACATGGGCATTATGTGCTGATCGTGGAAATAAGGGTAGAACTTGGCTAGGCTTGTAAGGGCCCTAGGGCCATTAGCCTAGTAAATTCCTATGATCCTGTGTGGCTGTGTGACAGAAGTTCTCCTGAAGAGCATATACAGCATATCCATGTATTTTTCTTTTTCACATCAGTAGAGGCCCAGACATAAAACTGCATAAAGTTGAAATATCACTGTCAGCACCTTTTACAACTATTGTACAGATATTTTTGAAATGGTATCCACAAAGCTGACTCATCTCTTTGTGGTATACTCTTAAATTTTGCATTCTTTTTTCAGATATAAGCCATATCAAATTATTAAATTGAATAAGAATGCAAACATGCAGAATTCTTCTACTGTTCCTTTAACAGTACAAACCAGTTGTTGGACTTTTCTAACTGCATTGCTGTTTAATTTCTTAAAAATGAAACCAGAGAAGCTTTCTGAACCTGCAGTCCTGAAGAAAGTCAGGAAAACGTCGATCTATGTGTATGTACTTTTTCTATAATTACTTAAGCATCTCTGAAAAAAGGGTTATTTATTTTCCTATGTTCCCCATGTTAACTCTTTGTATTGTGGCTTTTCATTTTGAGAATGTCAAATTTAAGGATGTGTGAGTTTTTGAACATTATTATTTAGCAGATATTTCGAATTAGCTAACACTCTTAAAGTCTTCAAAACGAAAAAACAACACAGGCTCCGATCTGGCTAACTCCAAAAACGTTTAATGTGAAGCTTTTTTCGTCTTCCACCTTTGGAAGATTTCATCAGACAAAAGAAAAAAACTTCATACACAGTTTTAAAATGAAAAGAAACGCCAAAGCAAAGCACAGTAATTTAATTCAGCTGCCATTCAATTAACTAATTAAATACTAAGTTAAATAATTAAGTGTTCTGCATCAAAAACCTTTTTCTTGTGTTAAAAAAGCTCATGTTAGCAAAATAAGATCATTCATTTAAAACTTATGTTAAAAACTTTCATTTTAGAAAAAACAAAATGCAAAACTGTACTCTAACATGAAGTACAGAAATACTGAATGAAAAGGAAAACATAGTTTTAAATAAATGCTTGGAGTGTAAAAAAAGAAAGAAAAATAATAATAATAAGTATAAAATGAGTACAAATATAACAACAGACTACTATCACAACACCAAGAGGTGGCAGTGTCTGGAGCAAAAATGTCAATAACTATGAAGAGGGTATCAAATACCTAAAAGTACAATTATTTAAAACTGTGATTTTGTTAGTTAAAGCCTCAATAGAAATAGAATAATGTTTGCACATCATGTCCATTAATTCAGTACCGTGCTTGTCAAGCAACATTAAAAGTTCATTGTAAAACACTGTCCCCACCTCTAACCCCGAAGGGTATTGCCAGAATCGCAAACCTTTTGGTACTACACCCTGTTTCTTACACTCTCCAAAATAATTTACTTCCAATTGTAGATCAGGTAGTGGTTGATGAAAAAGGTGGACCACATCAGTTACTGTTAGAGAAACGTGAACTTATTTGGCAGCTTAGGCTGAATTCCTACACCCCCCCCCCCGGTTTAAGCAAGGTCACACCTTTGACTTGTATTTTGAAGCTGAGAAGTCTATTGAGGTGACACACACAGTATTTCATTTCATGTTAGCAAAAGGTAGGAACTGTTGTAGTTTATTCCTGTTTCGTCTTGAGTTCCTTTGCACATTTTTATAGTCTAGTATTAAAAATTTGTTTTAAAATTTTTTAGCATTTTTAGAACACAGATCCTCGAAGGTCTTAGGACACAGATTACTGTATGTATTTGTATTTTTAGGTATTTGATATCCTGTTCATAGTTATTGACATTTTTGCTTCAGACACTGTCACCTCTTGGTGTTGTGATAGTAGTCTGTTGTTATATTTGTACTCATTTTATACTTATTATTATTATTTTCCTTTCTTTTTTTTACACTCCAAGCATTTATTTAAAACGTTTTCCTACATTTATGTTTTTCATTCAGTATTTCTGTACTTTATGTTAGAGTACAGTTTTGCATTTTGTTTTTTCTAAAATGAAAGTTTTTAACAGAAATTTTAAATGACTGATCTTATTTTGCTGACATGAGCTTTTTTAACACAAGAAAAAGTTTTTTGATGCAGAACACTTTTAATTATTTAACTTAGTATTTAATTAGTTAATTAAATGGCGGCTGAATTCAATTACTGTGCTTTGCTTTGGCATTTATTTCATTTTAAAACTGTGTATGAAGTTTTTTTTTCTTTTGTCTGATGAAGTCTTCCAAAGGTGGAAGACGAAAAGTGCTTCACATTAAACGTTTTTGGAGTTATTCTAGCCAGATCAGAGCCTGTGTTGTTTTTTTCATTTTGAAGAGTTTGTTGTTCCAGTTACTCTTAAAGTCTTCATGGTGAGCAAACATTTATGCATTAATTCATACTTGAGTGATTGAATATTGTTTGCTAGTTATGGCAACCACTCACTCTTTTGGTACCTGTTGTGGTTATGTTTTTTTTTTTATTTAAAAAAGATGTTTGAATCCCTTTTAAATAAATACAGGGTATGAACCTAATACTTTTTCGTTCATAATAACTGAGTATGTGCATCATTGCATGTCATTAAATTTATGATACTTTGGCATGCATGTGCTTAGGCTTGAGTTCACTTTATACCTTATGTCTTTTTTTCTTAAGGGAATGATGTTTACAACTGGGAAGTTTTTCTTTTATTATTTTTCTTTGAGTGGGGGTGTGAGACAGCCACTAGTGTCTTAATTTCTATTTGTTCACATTTTTTTTTCTTTCTTTTTACTTGACATATTTTGTGTTTTCCATTTTTTTTTACTGCTTCTGTAATGGTAGTATCCCCATTTGTCTGGAAGCACAGAATGAATTCCCTGTTTAAAGAATCTGGTTTGCTGAATGTCCCTTCTTCCAAGTAGATGCTTTAATATTTTATTACCTGTAAGAAGTAATTTTCAGCTGTCTGGTGGAGTTGTGAGGATGTAACTGCATGTGAAAGAAGATGTTTTACCCCAGCTGCTATTATATAATAACTAATATGCATCTTCATGCTACCTTAAGTGGCTGATCATCCTTTACAGAGTTGATTGAGAATGGTCCTGCATGACAGACAGAAAAGAAGATACTGCTCTTGTTGTAGCCTGCTTCTGTAGAAGTACTGTGGACCACTTCTCCTCTGTGCTTCTGTCATCATGTCCCTGAACGACATGATGATGCTTTTCTGCTTTCCTGAACATGGGGCTTTAAACATAGCCCTGTCACCAGGTGAGATGAATGGTACATTCACATGCTTAAGGTTTTACGTTCACTTTTCCTAGAATTGTGATATATGTATGAACCAAATAATATAACATTTACCTCACCTATATGAATGGCACTGACAACGGAAGGAGAATAATAGCCTGGATTTTTTAGGCCAAATTCTTTCATTACTGCAGATGTGAAGTCATTTGAGAGGATGTAAGCAAGGAGATGAAAGGAGTAATGGAGGAGTCAGTGACAGCATGGAAGGGAGAATTTATGAATGAATGCTCTTCAGTGGATCACTGGTGATTGGTTTTAGATTATATGGATTTGGTGGAAAGGCAAGGTTTTACAGGAAGTATTCCACTGGTCTTTGATCTCAAGAAGACTTCTAATGTGGTATTGAGGGGATTTATGTTTAGAGTGTTAGAAGACATAGTAAGACAATTCAAGAATGAAGGTAGCAGTCACTGGAGTTCATCTCTGGAAATGCACTTGAACAGGAGATTAGATATGGTGCCCCTTGTTACTATACTTTTTCCAGTTCCCCATGAAGGTTTTGACCAGTTGAATGAGAAAGTGGTTGAAAAGTGGTGAGGTGTTCAGACATTAAGGTAGTATTCCAGTTTGCTAGTTAAGAACTGCATACGTGTCTTGGGAAACATGGGGCAGCACTTGCCAGAGGTACTAGAATAATGTAAGAGAGGCTAGCCTTCAGCTTCATTCAGTGAAGTCAGTAGTAGTTCCTTCATGTTTTGGGGAAGAAGAAGTGGAGACCACCGCTTTTCTTGAATGGAGCAATACATACAGGTATGAAAGTGTGCCTCATTTATTTTTAAATTATCAACAATAATTGGGACAGCTGAGGGATCAGAAAGGAAGTTATCAGGTGGCCAGGAAGGGATGGATTGCTTTGAGGAATGATAACAATTGTATGAATAGTGTTTTTATCACAGGTTCTGCATCTTGTTATGCATCTTATGATAAAATCTAATAGACGTTAAGGTAATAAGGGTACAGGAGGCTTGTGGTAGATATGTTGGAAGGGAGGAAAGACCACAAATTGGTAGGGAGAAAAAGACAGAGGATAAGTACAAAGAAGGGTAGTGATAACAGTATTTTGGAGGTACATGGTGCTTATGAATATTGCACAAATGGAGAGAGAGGAGGTGAAAGACTCTCTCTATTGGGTTGCCTTGAACAAACTGAAAGAATGAGAAGGAAAATGAAGAGTAACAGTCATGATGTTGTGCCATGTTATGGTGCAAAGTTAGGAAGAAAGTACAAAGTACTGAATTTATGATGCTATAGGGAGACCAAGAAAAGGAAGGCAAATGAGGAAACTTTATGGAAAGATGGATAACAGGACTTAGTGTGAGGTACAGAGTCTGTAAATGTTGAAAGGAACTGGCAATAATGTATGACATGCAGATAAACAATTTAAATAGATGGTATAAGACACCCATGAGGTCAAAAATAGGAGTGTTAGTGGTTGAGTTAAGTGGTGGAGTTTTGAGGATGTAACTGCATGTGTATAGGTAAATAAAGCTTTATGAAAGATAAAGGGCGTATGGGAAGCAGATATGATTTGTTGTCATCAGGAGGAAACATGGAAGGAAATATTTGAATTAATATGTGTAACTAGCTGGACCAGGATTCTGATACCTAGGCAGTAAAAACAGAGAGGTAGAGATCTGGAGCAAAATGTGACCAAGGAAGATGTGAGGTATCTAGCAAAAGTAATCCACAGAGTTAAAGGCAAGTGATCAAATGCAAAGAAAGTAGTTTTTGAGAGAAAGACCAGAGTGATTTGAATCTTTAAGGTTGGGGGATGACGTGATCCTTTAGACAAGGTATGTTGGGGAGGAAGGAGAAGTAAAGCTTTGAGAAAGCTAGACTGGATGAAGGTGTTTTTTTAAGGCAGAGGGGTAGATTGGTAAGGGATAGAGGGGGGAGTTAGGAACATAGAAACCTAGGAATAATACTAGGCAAGTGATCACAGAGGTAGCCATATACACCCTTGAATAAACACACTTAAAAGTTCTTGTCACCCTTTAAATTGACTTAATAGTGCCCACTTCCCAAATCAAGCAGGTTTGTGGTATAATCAAGCATCTATAAAGTTAGGAGTTGTACAAAGTATTAGATTAAGTTTGCAAAGTTTTCTTAATTGTATTATTGTACCTATTTTGCCCTACCTGTTTTTGTTCCATCACTACAGGTCAACTTACGAAAGGTAAAGCTTGCCTTTTCTTAGTATCGATAATAAACCATGAACTTGATGAGCCAGAGGCCTTGAACATTAGTGTTGACTTCTGAGAAATAGATGCCAAACAAGAATGGCCCATCACAGACCCCTGAGGTACTCTGCTGGTGACAAGTCTCTTGGTAGAGGTTGTCTCACAGATCCTGACTTCTCTGGTCCTGTCTATGAGCCAGCCAACAATCCAATGAGTTATGTAGGGATTTATGTCTAGCTCAGAGAGGTTGACAACTATGCCTGAGTGGGGTATTGTATCAAATGTTTTGACTAGGTCAAGATATGCCATGTGCACTGTTTTATCATCGTCCATTATCTTGGTGACCCTCTCAAAGAAGTCTACCAGGGTACCTAGGCGATACCCTTCCCTTAAAAAAAAAGCCAAAATAGAATGGGTCCAGTGTCTGTTAGTTGTCAATGTCTTTGTTTAGCATTTCCATAGTAATTCATACCATGTTTTTGCATATTAGGCTTGTTAAACTGATGGGTCTGTTCCCTGAGTCAGTTAATGGTCTGCTCTTGTGAAGAGAAATGACTGCTGCAGTCCTCCATTCACTTGGAGTGTAACCTGTTTCAAGGTTGTAGTTGAAGAGTGCCTTGAGTGGTGTTCTTGGCTGCACCTGGTCCCTGTTAATAGTTAAGGGTATGTTGGAGAGGGTTTCACCTGCTAGAGCTGGGGCAGGTGGTATGAGCTGAATTTATCAGTCAGTAGATTTGCTGTCACCCTGTTTGGTGAAGGTAGTACAGCTCGCCATCAGTTCATCACACTGTTCTGTGCAACTTTTAAGGCTCCAAGCATAGCTGAAGATCGTGTGATTGTCCTTAGTTTGTGAGGCTAGCCTGGCTTTGTAGTTGGCCTTGCTGGACTTAATTAGACCTCTTAGTTTCCTGTTTAGTTGTATAAGACAGCACTTATTTTAAGGGAGTTGCTCTTCCTGATTTTGGCCATGGTTTTTCTTCTTTTATTATATACCCTACTTTGGTGAGGATTCCACCATTGGGGTTTGTTTTAATGTTTGTTTTGGGTTTACTTCTGGTAGATATGGCAGCCTCTGTGGTGGAGCATGTGCTGTCTGTTCCAGGATGTCTGTGTTAATAAAGTCCAGGAAGCATTGTGCTTGTAAGTTTGAGGCAGTGTAATTTTCCCAGTCTGTAGAGGAGTTAAAGTCACCCATGAATAGAGTGTTTGGTTGGATAGTAAGCAACTTTGGTAGGTTTAAGTAAGAGTTGTGAGACTCTAGGGACAGATGGTGACCTGTAGCTAGCCATTATATGGTGAGGGATCTTACACTGACTTGCACATGGATGAGATCAATGGTATCATCCTGTTTAACCAACTGGGAAGTAAGTTTGTTGCTAACATCGATTGAGACACTTCCACCTTTGGTCCCAGTCTGTGCTGCTGTTGGTCTAAATGTGTGAAAGGCAATGTAGCCTTACACTGCTAGAGTACTTTCTAAAGCCTTAAACCAAATATCAGTCACAGCACAGATGTCTGCATTCTCCAGAGTGAGGATGGCATGCAGGTTGTGGAGTTTTTTGTTTAGGCTGTTAGCATTGAGCAGTAACACCTTAAGGCTGCTTGGAGACCTTTGCACTATGTTGATAGTTTTGTCTTTTTGGCATTGCCTAAAAAAAGGCTGTAACAGGATAGACAAAAGTTTTAACCAATATAAAAAAAGCCTATGGGATGTTTGGGGGACATAAGAGTCATTATAGGTTTTGCTTTTTGTAAATTGTATTTCATTTTTCTAAGTCTGATCTCATCAAATTCAATTTCTTAGAGGTTTTCCTGGTCTGTAAAGGTCTTATGAACTACAACAAGATCAGCAATGTTTCTTCTGTATTGTAAGGAGCGCAGTTTCCTCTTCCTTAATGTTTGTCTTTTTTTTAATAGTTTTATTAGTTTTAATAAAAAAGTTCATATATCAATCACATAAATTAACATATAAGTATGAATACAGAAGTTGTTGCATTTAAATTCAATTAAATATATAAAAGAGTTAACAAAATAAACAAACAGAGGTATTTACAAAGACATCCATTAAACTTTGCACATGTGAAGAATTGAACAATATTAATTAGGTATTGCATATTATTCAAAAGACTGAAATTAATTATTATGTTGATTCATTCTTTACCAACAAGTTGTGTAAGTTTATCTACATATGATAGTTATAGGTCTTTCTAAGTGTTCTAGAAATTATGGTTCTAATTTGTAAACCACATACTTTCAGTTAACATATTTTTAAACTCAGTGAAAGTGGGAGAGGACTCAGAAATCCAGTTTTTAGTTATACTCTTTCTGGCCACCGCCGGTATTGCCCAGAGCAAAGGATATTTTACTCTTTTAACACTGTGTGGTATAGGTATATTGAAAAACACTAGAGATATGTTAAGAGTAAAATTATTCGTAAATAAAGCTTGTAATAGCTCATTTACTTGTTTCCAAAATGTTTTAATGTTCGGGCAGTTAAAAAACATATGAGCCCAATCTATGTTTACATCTGACTTACACTTATTACAAATGTTTTGTCTCTTGTTAATTTTATTCATTCTTTGAGGAGTATAGAAGGATCTGTGTATAAATTTCCAGGAATATAACTTCCATTTAAGGGAAAAAGTCATTCTCCCTGCTGATTCAAGTATATTTTGTTTTGGTTACTAGGATATTCATTATTAATTGTGTGAAAATAATTCCAATAAGTTTCTGGACGTCCAAAGGTTTAATCTCTAATAGTCCTAAATATAAAAGAGAGCTTACCAGAAAAAGCTGGTTTATGTTGAAGAATAGATTGAAAATATTGTAATAGTATACGTGTCATTTTTTACTGTTGGAGATACTATATGTAATTTATTATCAGTGTATAGTTTAATAGTTTGTATGTCTAACCATAGGAATTTATCTAGCTGAAATTCCTGTATTATTTCATCCACTGTTTTAGATTTATTATTTGAAATCAATTGAAACCAAAACTTAAGATTGCTTTGTGTAAATGATGCAATTTTGTTTGAGACTGATGTTAATAAAGATTCTTGCGTAAATGTTATAGGGAACAAAAGAAAAAAAAACATTCCTTGTATCCAACATGCTTATATATAAAGTTTCTAAAATTTGATAAGATGCTGTTGATATAACAAGGAGGATATTTGAGTGTTAAATGAGTAGTAAAATAATCCTTTAATATCCATAACATTGAAAGATTAATTGTTTCTAACTTATATGGTTGAGGTTTTGTTATTAAAATCATAGCCGAAGCTTCCCAAAATAATTTCCACTTAGCTGAATATGTTGTATCCAAAAGTGCTATTGCTGTAATCATAGAAGAGTTTGAATATAGTATCAAATCTGGGAATGCTATTCCACCTTTTCTCCAACTATTAAGATGGAGCTTGAAAGCTATTCTTGATTTGTTTAGGATACCAAAATAAACTTAACATCAGAGAATTTAGTTTATTAATAGGGTTTTATTAGGTAGTAATAAGATGGATTGAATAATGTATAAAATTTTGGGAAGGATTATCATTTTTATGATTGCTAATCTTTCTTCAGTAGTGAAAAACATTGTATTCCATTTCAATATTAAAGTTTGTATATTTTCATCTTAATGTTTGTCTAAGTTAGACCCTCCTTACAGTTTATACTTTTTGTATACATTCAGTGCCATTTCAACTGATTTTAAATACATCTGTTTATATGGGAACTACACAGACAGGCCATATTCAAGCTATGAGTGAACTCAAGTTATGAATAAGGCACTAATACTTTGGTTTCTGTGGATATAAACCCAAACCATTGTTGTTGTTGTTGCTTTACCCTTACCATGTTGTTGTTGTTGTGTGTTTTGGCTTTTCCCGGTTAAGGGTCGCCACAGCGGAATGATTGGCAGTAGATTTTTACGTGCTGGCTTGCCGGGCCTAACGCACAATCTTCAACGAAGGAACGCCCATTCACGCATGTCGCCACACAAAAGACGCTCTAACCGAGAATCGAACGGGCAACGTCTAACTGTGAGGCGACAACGCTACCGCAGCACCACCGCCGCAGTTTTGCTTTACCCTTACCATGTGATTGTATTTTTTTTTTACCATCTTTACCCTTGCCATGTGATTGTATTTTTTTCTTTAATTGCTATCAGTAATTATATGCTTTTGTTGTTAATGTGATTCCTACAGAGTTTCGTGTTATTAATGCATGGAAAGGGAGAACTTGAATAGACTGCATGTATATTTATATGATAATTTATTGTTTAATTAAAATATAAAACAAACAATTCCCTATTTGGAAAGAATGTGAGCATATGGAATGGAATGCTCAGCCAGAGAAAGTAATGGAGGCAGGAACAATCATCAGATTTACAGATACATAGTACAGACCTGATAGAATCTCAGAGGTCAGGAAAGAGGAAAATAGACTTTAAGAAAAATGTATAGTAAATTTATAACATCAGATTGTCAAACTAAATGGACAGATCTATTGAGAGCTGTATTGCTGAATATTCAGAGAGCCATATGCATCATCATTTGGATAAATGTTAATGTGTGGAAGTGAAGGTTGTGTTGCTTTAAAAAAAAAGTTGTATTTTTGCATATTTGAGAATTGGTATAAGTTGCCCACTAATTACTTTCTTGCATTTTGATTAGGTGGGAATACTACTGTATATGGCTGACCTGATAGTTCGGTTCACGTGGCGAAGAGGTCTGGATCCTGACAACTTTTCTATTCCCTACCTCACAGCACTGGGAGATCTGCTTGGCACAGGATTCCTGGCCCTCTGTTTTCGGATAGTTTGGCTGATAAATGGTGCAGAGACAAAATTGGGAGATTAACAAACTGTCATTACCAAAGATGGTCCAATATTTTAGTTTTTTAATTTTGTCTGTTGACTATCAGAAGACAATGTAAAGTTCACCAAGTGAAGTTTGTTGAGCCCTTCTTGTTTTTACAATGAGGGGCCAGTTTGCTGCTGTTTTTTATTAAATGTAAAACTACCACCAATGAAGACGGGAAGAATTAAAGGTAAAATATTATGTTTAAGTTAAAGAAAAGAACCAGAAAAATGCCTTGCATATTTTCTTGTGTCACATAGATGATATAATAAAATTTATATTTTTGTACATTGTCTTGCAAACACATAGGGGGAACTTGCATAACAGCTTTATTTTTCATTACAAAGACTAAAGTAGCAGAAATGTCATATTTTATGCATTGCACTTGAGTGTTTTTAACCACTCCACAACTGTTTCCAGTGACTGCTTTATGTTTTTTCTAAGTATAAACACCTAGCAACATTTTTGAACATGAATTTGTGTTTTAACTGCTGAAAACCTAGACTCATATCCAGTTCATCACCTCTGCCTTATACTGCCCTAATTTGTTTTCCTTTGTACCCAACACAACTTTGAAGTAAGACCTCCAGCTTTTGAAAACCTAGAATGTTATCCAGTTCGCCATCACTGCCTTGTAGTACCCTAATTGTTTCCTTTGTACCTAAAGTTCTGAGTGATGGTATTACTGAAAACATTCACTGGGTATAACAATAACGAACATTGTAGCCCAGAGGTGACAGAATGGTAGCTGAAAAACTTGTGATCAAAATATTAAATGTTTATTTTATATATATATATATATATATATATATATATATATATGGTCTATATTAGATGAACGAACAATCAAAATGTCGAATACAACATGCTCGACACATTTTGATCGAATGTTCATCTAATCGAACCTTTAAAATAACGAAAACCAGAGTTCCGAAAAGTTTTGTTTGTCCCACACCTTCCCTACACTAACATGCAACACACACACATACAACTAATACATATAAACCCCTACATTCTCACATCATTCAGCAACTTTCAAACCTAAACACACTCTTCTACTTTTAAAAGAAAGTGGGGGGATGTACACCCCCCCCAGCTATATATACCAACTCTGAGATCGCTCTACATTGGGGAAAGGGCAATTACCTGGTAATCGCAATATACACACACGCACAGAAGTACGGAATTCACTTACCTAGCCATTGCAGACAGTGTAGGGTCCTTATGTCACAAGCTACACTCACCACCATAGCCAACTAAAACTTTTCGGAACTCTGGTTTTCATCTTTTTCAGAGTTTGATTAGATGAACAATCGATCAAAGTGTTTCGAGCATGTTGTACTTGACATTTTGATCATTCGTTCATCTAATAGGAACCCTGTATATATATATGTTGTGTGTGTATATGTATATATATATATATATATATATATATATATATATATATATATATATATATATTTTTTTTTTTAATTGTTAGGTATTTCATAAACAGATTTTGGAAAGTGAAGGAAAAAAAGATACATCACTTAAACAGAAGAAGGAGTCCTGAACAGGCATTATTTGCTATCATATTAAGTCAGAACTTAGATTAAATCAACTCAGTGTCACAGAATGATGGAGCCTAGATGACCCATGATTGACTGGCAACTCAGGTGATGAAGGAGCTGACTAGGGGTGATGGGCTTGAACATCTGGCACTGTCTCAGCCATCTCTGGCGAGGGAGACAGCTAGATCCACTGTTGTAATGACACAAAGCAGAGGGGTAGGAGCGATTATGGCTTAATTAGAAAAGCCTAATGGCTTCTTAGATAAGGGCCTCCCATGATCTCCTGCCATCCTACAGGGAATGCAAAGGCTGATCAGGTTATGGGAGGGGATGGTAGTTAGCAGGCATCAGTGAGAAAAAGGATAATAAAATACACAGTGCTTAGACTACACTGAATCACTCATATAAAATTGCAAAGTCTTTTATTTAGAAACAATCAATTCTATTAAGCTCAGATTGGCTACCTAAAATCAATTTAGATATAATTCAGAAGTATATGATCTGCATATTGCTCTAGGTTTCACTTTTATATTTGAATCTTATCAGTAAGGAACAGTAAACTAAATATTTGCAAGTCTTAATATTATTATATCCAAACAAGGGAAGGAAAGCTGCATAGAGGTTCCACATTAAATGAATGCACTCCAGGAAGTATAGGTAATTTTAGAAGACCAAAAACATGAGGCAGTTTATCATTTCAGTTTTGAAAATGCAGGAACTGTGAAACTTGGCGTCTTGCTAAAGAAATTCAATGACAGAGTCATGGCAGGTATAGTGCTGTTCTGATTTGAAAATGAATTTAGTAGACCTCAGTGGTGATCACTGCATTTCTATGGGTACTGCTTCCTGACCTTTTTAAAGCCATTATTCAAAGGCAGGTGGATGGGTTGTCTTCCAGCACCAGGCTGTAATCTTTTCTGCCAGAGTAAGAAGGAACTGCAGCATTCTGTGATCTGTCTTTGGGAATGAAGTTGAAACTGGAACTCTGCATAGTATCAGATGTCATCTGAGAGCTTTGTCACCTTATTGCTGAAGTCATTGTCATGTCCTCCTAAAACTTAATTAAAAGCGGCCAGCCCTAAATGTTATGTTATCAATTTCCATGTTCTCCAGCATAATGAAGGCAAAGTTAAGAACATTTTGTGCCAGTCTTGCTGTTAAATAAGAAAATGCCTGGGTAGCAGTTTTAGGAATACTGTTGACAAAAGCAGGTGGCTATGCATTTGGAGTCCTGTCTTCAAGAGAAATGGGATCACCTAAAGTTCTCTCCCTGCTTATTGTTTATGAAGTACAACCATGCAAAGTGCCCTATAATCTGGAACCCAATTTGATTTACGGCACTTGTATGCAATACAGCATCTCAGACTAATACAAGGATATCCAGGGTGTCTGGCCTCTGCCAGGCTTGGAACAGCAAGGAAGTGTCTGGTGTACAAATAATAGCACAACTGTTTTTTTTTTTACCAAGTCAAAACCCATTTTGAAAAGTAAAATGATGGAAACAGTAGATGAGCCATTGTTTGCACCATTGCATAAGAAACAACTGCAGTTTTTTGCATTTCTTTTTGATGTTTTCCGCCACTGAAACCATTAGAGAAAGTCATTCAGCTTGGACTGAAATGCCTTCTTAGTTACAGGCTCTAAGAGGATGAATCTTCAGAGGTAATCTAACCTTCCCAGTAAATACCAAGGTTACCACAAATTTTAAGGCTGCAGAAGCAGTATCTTTTTCACTATCCTTCCAGGAGGCTTTATAAACCAGGTTTTAACAAGTGGAGTCAGACCTGTAACTAAAATGCCCATAAATGTAGACACGGTCATGAATACCCAAATTCCTTTCCCTTGTAGACCAGACATTTAGGTGAACAGACCACCTCAATATGTGCAGGTACCAAGTAAAATTAATTAACCATGGCCTTAGGCTACTCAGCTAACAGTTTTGTGGTGTGTGTGTGTGTGTGGGGGGGGGGGGGGTCACTGGTGCCATGGGTATGATGGAAATTTGGAAAGTTAGGGTAATCTTAGTAGCCAAAGTTCTCTACCGTGCTGGCAATGTAAGAGATAATCTAGTGCTTCAGGTGTTTATTTCTGCATGATGGCATTAAGATGTCGAAAAGTACACTGAAAAATATTTACAGGAGATGCTAATCCCATCTGTAATCAAAACAAGAGGAAATGTCATCTGATGGGGTGCAATTGCTTAACATTTATATTCCTTAATTATGTAAACTGAAAATCCACTAAACAGATAACATCTTACACAGATTAGGCAGGGTGGTGCTAGGGTCTGGTAGAAAGACTATGAGGTCATCTGTAAATAAACCAGTCCTGTGGTCTTTTATGTTAATGAGGACCTGCCTAAAATAAGGAGTTTCCCTAATGGCCAATCCAGAGGCTGTGTATGGTCAAGCCAAACAGAAACTGTGAGAGAGGACAACCTTGCCTCTTGTCTGTCCATCATTGTGAATCATGTGCCCTCCCTACCTGAAGTTTGATAATTGGTTGCACTTTGTTATACTTTGTAGCAAGCTTGTTAACAAAGGGATCCAGGAAGACAAAGTTTTTAATTCAGGAATAAATGGTCACAGTGGGGATGACTGAATGTCTTCACTGGATGTTGTCTCTGCATCTAAACTAAGTTCATTTTTAAGCTTCCTACCTGGTTATTGCTGGATAACTATATTGTGGCCTTAACAAATGCTGCTTTAGGTATGCATGTCCTTGACAGAACTACACAGCAATCGGGGTATAATAGCAGAGAGATTAGGGCTATGTGTCTCCTGCCTATATGGTCATAAAATGTTATAATATTCATTTAGCAGTTACACTGGCATGTAAGAGAAACAGTTCAGACTAAGTTTTATTTGGTGTGAATATGAGTTACTCTGCAACTTCCTTTTAGGAATATCACATGGACCATCTTCCTATGGCTTATTTGTACAAAGAAATATAACTTTGAGTCATATTTGTTTCATTAATTTGTAGAGTTCAGCAAGTAAACCTTAAGGTCCTGGGGCATGTCTTGCTTTCATTTCATTTACTACCTCATACTTTTTGTCAGTAGATATGGGAGAAAGGGATGTCTGCACTTTCTCTGAGACTGAGGGACGCATCAGACAGGAAAGTTTAGACGTTATTTGTAAATCTAGTTAGAGAAAGAATAAAATGTTTATAAAATATCCACATCTGGGTATATCATTTCCTCTGTATTATGCTGCACTGAATTCAGCCCTTCATGACAGAGCTTATAGTTCCATTTTAACTTCTGCAGCAGTTTTTGTGCAATAACTTGTGAATTTGAAAACCTAAGAGTCTGCATATTTCCTTAAGTCTAAGCATACTCTCTTGCCTTTTGTGGGTCAAAATGTATATGCCTTTGTAAAGATGAGCTGTTAATTGCTTCTGTTAAATGATAATTGTATATGTGGAACTTTTCTCCCCTGGCCTCCCCTGAGAAAGGGCTCTCCAGCTCAGTCGGACAAATCCAAATGTAAAATAAATAAATAAAAATAAGTAAAATATGATTTTAATATAAATTCATAGGTTATAGGTTCATAGGTTCATACTAGGCCATCTGCCCGAGGGCATTTACAAGCCTAGCCCATAGTTTTGTAGCTTACGCCACCCCTTTAGTTTGGAGAAACTATGCCCATTATTTTGCTGTGCCTCTGTCGAGCAGTGACACTGAGGTAACCCCTGGGGTGTATCTGCGATCTCCCATCCATTGGTCAAGATTCCTCTTGAACAAGGCCAGCGAGGTGATCTGCCTCACGTATACCGGGATTTTGTTCCACAGCATAGGGAGTCTTTGGGTGATGAATCTATCCCTCCAGCACGTCCTATTAATAACCGTGTCGAGGTTTAAGTCTCCCGCCCTTGTGGCTCTGAGGGATCTAGATTTTTTGAGATGAAGCATGTTCATCAAATCTGGGTTTGACATGGCCTTGTATGTCAGGCACAGGTCACCTCTGAGCAAGCGGTAAGCAACTGAATATAGCTGGAGTTCTTTCAGTCGGGCAGCATAAGACAGATTTTTGAGACCCTTTATCCTTTTGGTGAGGAACTTTTGTGGCCTCTCCAGCTGCTGCAAGTGTCGGGTCAGATACATTCCGAATGGGGCATTGTACTCAATCATTGGTCTGATGAGTGATGAGTATAGGGAGACTATGACCTCCCTTGATCTAGATGTGAATCCCTTCATGATAAGGTGGGCAATGTAGAAGGTCTTCCTAACTACTTTAGCAATATGAGTGTCGAATGAAAGGCTACTGTCAACCTGGATCCCCAGGTCCCTGATAACTTCTTCTGTGATCAGTGGATTGCCACCTATATGGTAGCTAGGGGTAACCTTGTTTTTCCCGAAGGGTATGACTATGCATTTCTTGGCATTTAACTTTAGGCCATGGCTCTGGCACCAGTTATCCGTTTCTGTGAGACCCTTCTGAAGGATGTCTGTGTCAGATGTGTTTTCGACTACGGCGCCCAGTTTGCAGTCATCTGCAAACTTTGTCAGCCATAACCCTCCTGTGTTTGCTTGTACTTCAGAAAAGTAGATGCCAAACAAGAGTGGGCCCAGGACTGAGTCCTGTGGGACACCACTTGTGACAGGCTTTGAGTCTGACATGGCGCCAGCAACTCTGACCCTGTGGGTTCTGTCACTCAGCCAGTTTGCAACCCATCTTGTAATGTATGGGTTTACATTTAAGTTGATGAGTTTTTCAATGATACCTGAGTGGGGTGTTGTATCGAAAGCCTTCGCCAGGTCTAGGTAGGCTGTATGGACTGCCTTTCCCTCGTCAATGGCCTTGGTGACTGTTTCAAAAAAGTCAACCAAGTTTAAAAGGCATGATCTGCCTTTGACAAAAAATTACAGCAGAAATTCCATTTGAAAACTTAGCATTAGGTGGAAGACAATGGACTTGCAGTTTCTTTAATCTCTTGCTGTCTTCCTGGGAGGCCTTAATCTTTACCCACATATTTCAGGAGGTCCAGGGTAAAACACTACAACTTTAGTGAGGGTGATATCCTGTATACCTGTGTATCAGCAAGGCGAACCACAGAAGTAATATTTATGTTTAGAGGAGTATTAACTTAGTATGACTGATAAAAGCATGTAACCAATATATGCTGTCTACAGATTTTGGAGTGCATGATAATGCTTGTAAGATACAGGAAACTGCCTTTTAATCCACAGTCGTCTATCTAGGCCCATTTCACTGTGAAGATATGTACTACAGCTTTAGAGATGGCATATTGCATTTTTTTTCCTTTTACTGGCATTGGTATCCTGTGATAATGTAAAGCAGTTGAAAGCACTCATGAGAAGTGGAAACTTGTAAGGTAAGATGTAAATTGCTTCAATGTAGATCCTGGGAGAGAGATGCAGGATACTAAGGCTGTCAGCGTATGGTATATTGTGCCATTATCGCTCATTAAGTTTCTAGCTTATTACATAAAACTTTCTGAAGATGAACGATTGCATTTTTTGAGCCAAGTTGTTTACTCCTCATGTTTTTCCCAAGAGGCACAGAGTAGACTGCTAAGAGTTTTTTTTATTGCCATCTGTCTTTAATAAATTTAGTGAGACATGAAAGCAGCACAAGACAGAATAGAATGGCAACAAGCTGAGATTATACAAAAAGCAAAATCATGCAAAATTCAACTAACATGCCAGACTTAACTACAGACTTTAAGTACAGGAAACATGACACTGGCCAGTTTTCTGGAATATTCTTTTAAGTTGTAATTTCATATTTTAAGTTAGAGCACAATTATGAAATCATCATTCAGAAACTGCTGATACTCATTACATTTCAGGATATTTTCATACACTGTGCTGTTTTTTATGGCTTTATTTATACAGTATTTTTTCTTTACACAAATACAACTGTATTTATTACAGAATTTATAACAAGTCAAGAAAAAATTATAAAGACAAATGTATGTTTTTGCCTGCGTCCCTTAGGCAAGCAAGGTTTCATAATATTTATCTGTTTTAGTATGAGTTTCATCTAAACTTGCAACATACAACTGCTGTATCCATATCTCATCACTACAAGCATATCTGGTTTAAATACAGAAATCCATGTTGACAGTTGTAAAGTCTAAAGTAATTCTACTAGAGAAAATCTGTTCTCATATTTCTAATATTTCAATATTAAACATGGAGTTGGTAGCCTTGTTTGCACAACTGTTCATATTTATACTTAATATGACACATTTTCTGCAACAGTAGAAGCTCCTGCCCATGCCTTGTTAGAAACACAGTATCTGGTACCTATTTGCAGGCTTTTTAAAGCATTTGTAGTTCATAGAACAAATTACAATTACATATATTGTTAGGACATTTGATCTGTTGTTTCCAGCTATGCAGTTCCAAGTTAGGATTAGACGTATAAGAAGTAAGACACTCCTATAATTATACTTTTGAATCTATTTAGTTGTTGGCAAAGTCAGACCCCCTTCCTCAAATAACACACACACCTGTCTCAACAAATAAGCCTATAAGGTGTAACAGCACAAAACCTAATGTAATGATCATAGGTGACTCTGTTGTGAGACACACAGATGTTCCTCTCACCAGGCTGGATAAGGAGCGGGTTAGGGTTAGATGCCTGTCAGGTGCCAGGATCAATCATGTCACCCAAGCACTCAAGTCACTCATCCACAAGTACAGGTATGACTCCATCATAGACCATGTGGGGGCAAATGACTTGAGACATGCCTCACTAGACTATATAAAGACAGACCTGACTGATCTTTCAGATTATGTGTCATAGGCAGGTGTAAGCCTAGCCTTAAGCAGCATTCTACCTTGTCCAAGGATGATGCCATAATACAAACAAAAATGATTGACTTTAACAATTGGCTTTACTTCTGGTGTCACTCCAAGGGTTTCCAATATCTGTCAGCCTGGGAAGACATGATCAACAGACCACTCTGCTTTATCACCTGTCTCCTGTAGGCTTTTGGATGCTGGGAAAGGCATTAGCCACACCTCTGTTGTGCCTTTTTTAGGCAGTGTCAAAATAACCAACCTCCCAAAGTAACAAAATCCTCTCTAGATAAACTCAGGGTACTGCTGCTTAATGCTAGGAGTCTAAACAAGAAACTGCACTCCTTAGATGCATTCCTCACTTTGGAAGATGCTGACATCTGTGCAGTCACGAAGACATGTTTCAAAGGCATGGAAAGCTCCCCTGGCCATGCTGGGCTACAATGCCTTCCACATGTTCAGACCACAAACTGAGTGTGAAAGAACATAATACAAAACAAGTCTTAAGTGGAAAGACTGAAAGCCCTGTCACTGTATTCTGTCTCATACAAGTTGCTAAGGAGTGACCTGTGCCTGGTTTACAGGGCAGTCTCTGACCCAGCCCTGATGGAATGCTACACATTCGTAAATCAAACTGCATGAAGGTCACTTGCTCTAGGGATCTTAACCTAACATCTGACATGAACAGGTCATGCTGGAGAAATAGATACATTTCCCAGAGACTGCCACTTCTCTGGAACAAGCTTCCAATTCACATGAAACAGAGCCCTTCCCTAATCCTCTTCAAATGCAACCTAGATCAATGGATGGGTGACCACAAATTCACTCTTTGAGTGGTGCCCATGTCACTCCTGGACAGCAGAAGTCTATATTAACTACCATAAACTCTTACCTCTGCAAGCTTCACTCACCTAACCACTGATAATTGTGGCAACTTCGGATAAATATGGCTAGGCTTGTAAGGGCTGTAGGGCCGTTAGCCTAGTAACCTTCTATGAACCTACAAACTACAAAGAGTGCCAGTAGTTCACATTATAACAAAGTCTGTAAATGTTGAAACTCAACAAAAGATTAAATAATAAACTTTATACAGAACTGTTACCTTTCCTATACAAGAGGTGAAAGTTCTGCACATTTAGACAACCCAAGCTATATGCACTGTCAGTTATAAAAGAGGATATCAGGAATGCAGTGCCATGTTGTACATGTGAAATCCTGTCAGGGCTGATTAAGTGTACTAAGCTTTCTGTAGGTCAAATTATTGGTTATATCAGTTGTCTCATTTCATTAAAGCAGGTTGAAAAATGAGATTGTAATAGTAAGTAGTAAATACAGCATCATTGCTAGGTGTAACATTAGCAGCCTTTTGCTTAGTTGGCCTCAATTAACAGATGAATTCCTTCCTACATATTACCTGTTGCTTGAATATTGTCGATTAGTATTAATTTACAGATAGGGGTATAACACCCAGTTTTGTGAACTCACTGTTGTCCAGGTGATAAGAAACTACCAAAGATTAGAGGGTCTACAATAACTGAGGGGCATCTTTGAAGGAAAGACCAAGGCTGAGTGTCATCCTTCCTAAATGAAATGATCAGTTTTAGCTTTAACAATTTCAGTAGGTGATTGCAGAGCACCTTACCTATACTAATTAATACATCATGCTACTATACACTGTTTTTTGAAAAGAAAGGTTATTTTTGTTGAGATAGCATACAGAATATTTATTTTTTGCTTGAATTGCCATGTTTATCAGTGTTTATAACTGTACTTGTTTTGATTAGCTTAACTGATAATTGATAATCAGACCAATTTTGCAGTTATCTGCAAACAGTGTAGACTTTTATGTACTTTTACTGAAAAAAAAAATGGTTACATTCAAAGCTTAGGGGAAATGCAGCATATTGTATTATTTTGAACATTACCAGATGCAAATCTGCCCCCTTAAAATGGAGTTCATAGTACACCAGCTGTAGACAAAATGAGAACCAATTAATACAAAACTTGGCAAAATATCATTGTACTGGTGTGAACTAAAAGAGAGCCCAACATTGCAAACACCAGACAGTAACAATATTTATGCCTGGGAGAAATGGTATATGGCATTTCTATGCATAGTATCTGTGCATTCAGGCCTGATGCCCAAGAAATCCCTGCTTGAAATAAAGAATCAACGTGCAGATGGCAAACTTCATTTTGTTGAAGTGGCTTTTGTGGACAAAAAACATTAGGAAGAACCAAAACAAAACTAGGTAGATAGTACTGCTATATTTGAGTTTAGACTTTTGAGTACCAAACCCTTGGGCAGCAAACTTACTAATTCTGTTACTGGGTTAGACCCACATCAAGGAAAGATGAAGTGCAGGTGTGGTCTTCTGTTGTGATTATGTCATATGATGAGCATGCGTACTGTGAATCACAGTATAGCAATTTTTAACTATTTCATCAAAAGAAGGCATTTTACTTATTGCATTTGACACAATGAATAGCAAGTCTAGCATCTGTGCCTTTGCATTTTAAGAGCTCATTTGTATTTGCTGTCAGCTAGTGTTTAGAGGACTGACCTCACTTGAATATATAGATGTTTAAACCCCTCCAATGCTTCCTTCACAAGTCTGTGTAAGAACAGTATCTGCCTTTGCCTAATCAAACCAGTCGTCTAGTTAATAATATACTGTATAATCAATTCATCTTGGTGTCTCTCTGCAGTGTTTCAGTTTCTTTTTGAAAGGTGTCATAGTGCCCATCCAACTCAATCCAACACAAGGTACGCACAGTATAATTCCCACTCCACAGTGGACCATTCTAGTTGGTCACCTCAACTGTTAGCAGCATTATTTGCTTCCTTTAACCACAATTGTTTATGTAGTAAATGGAGAGCAGAGAAAATGTAGTTAAGAGATTGTCAGACTGGATACCCAGACTCAGTTGAGCACTGTGTTGTGTCACAACTTTACCCTAGTGAAACCTTGGTCCCTCATAAAAGGAGAGAGCTTCACAAAGAACATATTTCTTGTTAGAGTTATTACCAGGGACTGAAATTGGAAACATCTAAGTTTGTAAAAAGTAAATTTATTTAAAAGCTCTAACTTGTCACATAAACATTCAGGTTTTGAACTAAGAGACACTACAGATATGCAGGTTAAGCAGAATGCCATTATCACAGATGAAAACATAAGTAATGCACAGTATATTCATTCTGCAGCTGTCTGTTTTCTCAGGCAAGCTAGAGCTGCTATGGTCACCTACTTCCATTTGCCAAAGCTTTATATTTCTCCTACAGCTCTTGATTCTGTTTTTGCACATATATCTCTTGTACCCTAGCACCATATCACCTCCAGTGGTAGTATTATTTGCCTCAGTGAGCCAAGTCATCTAGGAACTCATTTAGTTTATTTTGTTTTGTTTACTGGGATAGTCCAGCTAGGTGTAACTTTTGCTCGTACTGGTACTTTTTTAAGGTTTTAATACTGGGTTTGGTTTAGCTTCTTAAAATCTAAAATAATTTTCAAGGTCTTCACACTGTGTGGGTGGGCCAGAGAGAAGACTACTGCAGTCATCGGAAGTGCTTTCTTCCACACCATTCTTCAGGGAGTCCCGATTCCAAGAAAACTGCGGTCAGTGGAATTCTGCTCCGATTCAGAAAGACATGCTCTCAGTTTAAGTGGTTTGCTTTGGTATAAGGCTTACGTATAAACAGGCTTACACTAGGAGCCACATTGCAAAAGGCCTACGCTCAGTGTAAGTCTTTTGGAATTTGACTCACTGTGTTCAAGTCTTTAGATAACAGTTTCTTCATGAAGGTCTGGGTGTTACATTTGTTACATTCCTAGATGGATTGATAATCAAACACAACAATGTGATTATAAAATATTTAATCTAAGGGAATTTATTCCTATAAAGTGATTGGTGGTTCTTCATAAAACTCTCCTTTTAGACTTCCACTAAGCCACCACCATAAATGGAAGTATAGGGTTTTAGAAGGCTTAGTTCAAATTCATATCACTTTTATCACTCTGGTTAATGGACAAGGGAAGGCACATTTTTTAGCTCTGGGTTTGTTTTATAGACACTAACTGCAATATAATTTTTCAGGAAATATCTTAGACATGATTTGATAACTATCATCTTTCACGAAATATTTTAGACATGATTTGGTAGCTGCTACCCGTCATAATTATAAAGTTGTGTAAAACTGTAACTGTGTTTGTCCTAATGTATGAAGTGTACTAAATTTCTTTCTCTTGTATTCTGAAAACTCCATAGACAGCCATATTACTGTTATCTCTGCTTGTTTGTGTGTGTGATCCCAACTCATGAATTTGATGTGTCATGGTTAAAAATAGGCATTTTGAGATCAGTGTGCAATTATCTCGTTACCAAAAGAGTAAATAAAAATGAACAACATCATAAAAATATACTTTTTTATTCAAATGGTGTTTTGTACAGTACTTAATTGCCTTGTCGTGTGTTAAAAATAGGCTAGTTGTTAAATTCATTGGGTACTGTGGAGATGTGTCTGTGTTACAAATAAGCAAAATATTGAACATTGCCAAGATTATGAACTTCTTTTTATGCAAAAGTTCCATTTAGAATTACAATGTATGTTTCTAACTCATGAAGAAAGTATGCAAATTCTGCTAAAACGGGATTTTTTTGACATTCAGATTGCTGTAGCAGCAGCAATGGCAGCAGTAACAGAGATCTACTGAAACCACCAGAATGTTCATGCCATCCACAATCATGCAGAATGTTCGTGTCATCCATGGTCATGAGTATGGAATAATGCATGAAAAGATACAATGACTGATACAATAGACATAATGAGTTTCCTTTACAGAGGAGCTGGATTCACTCTCTTTGTTATATCACTGATATGTGCTCACGTTCACACAAACACACACACACACATACACACACACACCATAAAACTAAGTGCACAACACTAAATCTATCCCTTATCTACCCCTATCCTATTTCTAACTCAAACATACACACACCTACATCTAATGCAGAAACTTTTGAGACATCCAAAAGATTCAACATTACTAAACAACCCCACTTGTACAGACACAAGCAAACCTCATGTTCCACATGAAAAGTTGATATTCTCCCAGCATCGACATTTTCGCAATTTGAAAAAAATGCACTTTTTATAAGAAAGGCACACTGCTTAATTTAATCAATATAATCAGATTCGATAAAGAGAACTGCAGTCATATTTATCTCTCTCTCTATATATGGGTCTACTTAAAATCACTGAAAGACCCAATATCAGCATTAAAATTATAGAGCACAAAACGTCAACAGCATAAACATCAACATGTTAGTACACATAAGTTCATCAATAACCTTGGTGCATGCAAACAAAAACACACACAAAAAAGAAAAAACATTTTTTGTAAGGGGCAAGCCCCCATGTGGGAGGCTGCACCCTTTACACCCCCCTGCTAAATATATACTAAAGATTAAGGGCCATATTCAGTAAAGCCTACACTAAATGTACACGATATGTATTCAATAAAATTCTTATCACATTTTTGTGCTTTCTAGTCACTCAGAAAGATTACACTAAGTGTATATGTTATCTGTACTTTGTGGTAGCCTTTATGAATCCCTATCAATATTTAAAGCTGCAAGAATATCAGTAGGAAAACTAAAATTAGGAGAAAGAAAGTGTGCATTATGTCTGTGTTGTCTGTTCACTCAGAACAGTGTACACTTAGTGTAGGCTTTATTGAATCTGGCCCTAAGTTTATTTAATTTAGTAGACCTACATTTATTACATTTAATAAACGTCTGATCTGAAGTAGTTAACTTCATTTGTGCAGCAACCTTTGGGAATCGGATCTGACCTCGGATCCGAGCCGGCAGTTTTCAACAGCTTTAGATCTGAGCTCCAAGCTCCTTCCCTACCCATAATCCCCTGCTAACCCTGACTGACCTCAGATCTAGTTTGCTGCGGTTTCATTCAGCAGCTTGATCCTGAGTCTCCTGGTGTTCTCGTCTCTTCGTGAGAAAAAAATTTAACTTTTTTAAATCTGTTTCTTTAATTTTTGGTGTGAGAGTGTTTTTAACCCACTTATAGTCTAAACTCTCTTAGTTTACCTTAATAGTTATCCTTCCCCTACCTCGTGGTTCCATCAGTGTTGTGTGTGTGTGTTTGGGGCCTTGTGTGTGTGGGTTACTTTCTCAGTATGTCTGAAGCCCCAAAGTTAATGTTCTCCAAGTGCACCGAGTGTGGCCATAAGCTGTCCCCAGCGGATGGCCACACTCAGTGTGTATTGTGCCTTGGGGTTGAACACCTGTCCTCTGGTTGTACCATTTGTGCAGCGTTCAACCCCAGGGCACTTAAGGACCGGAGGTCTAAGCTGATTCTGGCGGGTATTCTGCCTCCGGATTCGGCTTCTACCTCCGGTCCTTCCGTGGCTTCCGCAGCAGCTGCCACTCCTGCTTCCCTCCCCCCGTCCGGGACTCAACCTCCTGCCTTAGGCTCGGAGGAGAGGGAGGCTAGGAAAGAAAGGAAGAGGGAGAAGCACCACAAGCAGCGGGCCGAGGCCTCCGCTTCGGCCCTCCCGGCTAAGCGGTCTTCTCCCTCCAGGTCTTCTGGTTCTCCTCCTTCTCAGATCCGGTCCCTGTGCTTTTCACCGAGTCGTGAGGAGGAGGAGACCCGATCTCCGTCGAGGTCATCGAGGCAACACTCCCGCCCCGCCTCGGTGGCCTCGTCGAGATCCACAAGAAGTCTCACAGATGTAGATTTGGACCAGATGATGAGAAGATTCCTCCAGGCCCAACTGCAGATGGGAGTGCTCCTGCCTCCCCCCCCCTCTGGTGGTGAGCTCGACCCCCTTCTTTGCCCCGATAGCTCCTTCTCCATCCCATTTCCCGGGTTCGGACTCTTTGGAGCTGGGGGTGTGTCGGCACCGATAGTCTCTGGTACTTCGGCACCGACACTTCCCTCAAGTCGGTTGGGTCCATTTTCTTCGGATCCGAGCTCTCGGAGCCGAGGGCTAAGCTTCAGATCCGGTGGTATCGGTATGCCTTCGGCACCGTCTGGGTCGGAGCATGCTGGTCCGTCGGATCCGATCGCTTCAGCGCCGGCCCCAATCCACCCATCAGATCCGAGGGAGAGTCTGCTTTCGGATCCCAGAGAGAGCAGCTCTCCCTCGGCATTCGACATGGTGGAGAGGGTTCTGTCGAGGGATTCCAGGTCCCTGACCCTTGCCATGGCTCCACCCTGCACTCCTTCTCAGTTGGGCCCGGCTTCCATCACCCGGCCCCAGGGACAGCCTGCTTTGACGTCCCAGGTAGTTCCAGTGGAACAAGACGTTGCTGGTGAGACCTCCTCGGACAGCCTCCCCGAGGAGGTCCCTCACAAGCGAAGTTGCAAGAGGAGGCACCTGGACTCCCCCGAGTCCTTGACTGAGGACATGGATTTGGAGGAAGGGGAAGGCTGCCCAAGATCACCCCCCAAAAGATGTCTCATTTAATGACATCATGGGGTTGCTCAGAATAAGGGCGGGGTGGTCTGCCCCAAAGCCTACCTCAGACGAATCCTTGTTCCTGGAGGCATTTGAAGCAGGCCCGTCCCCTCCGGCCGACCCCCTGGTAGATTTGATCACTACCAGGGCGTGGAAGGAGCCGGACACGATGGAGCCAGTCCCCAAGCATCCAGACAAGATCCTTAGCCCACCCCCTGACAAGTCACACTGGAGTAAGGGTCCCCCGGTAGATGCCATGTTGGTGGTGGCGGCCACCAAGAGGGAACTTGCACAGGAGAGTCCCTTGGTTCATCCCCCGAGCAAGGAGTCTCGGTCGATGGACCGCCTAGGGAAGTGGGTGTTTAGTTCAGCGACCTTCTTGGTGAGGTCACTGAACTGCATGGCACACATGCTCCAACTGCAGTGGGACCTTATTAAAGAGTACGCTGCGTTGCCCCCCCGAGTCCATGTCGGCGGAGGACAAACAATTGCACTCCACCTGGATGGCCACTCTACGATCCATATCTAACATGTCTATGCGGCTTCTGTCTCATGCCACGGAAGGAGCCACTAGAGCTGGCAGAGCGGGCCTTGTTATGAGATGTCAGGCCTGGCTCCGATACTATAATTTCGCGGAACCCTTCAAGGCGTCGTTCGCTAATGCCCCTTTTGATGGTTCTGCCCTCTTTGGCAAAACCATGCGAGATACCTTGGTCCAGAGCGAAAAGGACAGGAAGACGTTGTCTGCCATTGGAGTCCGCTTCTCTGCTCCCCAGAGGTTCTTTTCTAAGAACCAAAAGGGACAGAAGAAGATGTGGTTCCGGAAGTCGCAACAGTCCCGTTCCGCTCCGGACTCTCAGCCCTTCCGTGGCAGAGGAGTGCAGGGTGGATGCCGCCCTAGAGGCAGAGGGGGCCCGCGGAACTTTGGATCCAGAGAACCCTTCCCTGACCAACCCACGCAACACCCCTGAGGGGTTGCCCAACTGCTCCACTCTGGAGGCAGTCGGGGGGCGTTTCTCGAAGCACCCAGCAGCTTGGGAGTCCATCACGACAGACCGCTGGGTGCTTCGCATCATATCCAGAGGATATCAGATTCCCTTCTCTCATTACCCATGCAGCCCCAGATACCTCCCCAATGTCCCACCTGATCAGAGGGAGGCCGCAGCAATGGAAATCCAACATTTGATGGGAAAAAGAGCCATCCAACACGTCCCCCCAGACCAGTGCGGGTCTGGGTTTTACTCCAGGTTCTTCTTGGTGCAAAAAAAGACGGGGGACTTAAGACCAATCCTCGACCTTTCTTCCCTGAATCTGTCAGTAACCAAAGAGAAGTTCTGCATGGTCACTCTTCAATCCATTCTCCCCCTCTTATGGGAGAATGATTGGATGTGCTCTATAGACCTCAAGGATGCGTACTACCACATTCTGATGGACAGGCGATCCAGGAGGTTCCTCCGCTTCCGGCTAGGAGCCAGTCATTACCAATTCAGGGTCCTCCCCTTTGGTCTCACCACAGCCCCCAGGGTGTTCACCAAAGTGTTAACAGTGATAGCGTCCCACCTGAGGCTCCAGGGAATTCAGGTCTTCCCGTACCTGGACAACTGGCTCCTGACCACCCCGACAAGGCATCTACTCTGTTCAGCCAGAAACTACTTTCTCCGTCTAGCTCCCCGGCTGGGGATCACTATCAACATAGAGAAGTCGTCTCTTACTCTGACTCAGATTATAGACTTCATACGGGCCAGATTGGACACAAACAAGCTCCTAGCTTTCTTGACCACAGACCAGCTACTATCCCTGAGGCTACATGTGCAGGCCATTCTACAATCTCCAGCTCCCCCGGCGGAATTGGTCCTGAGGGCTCTTGGCTCGATGGCGGCAGTAATCAACCTATTGCCAACAGCACGTTTGAACATGAGGGTCTTACAATGGACCCTCCAGGTCCAGTGGTCCCTTCTTCACTACCCTCTGAGCCATCCCATCCCCCTCAGCAGGGCCTGCAAGAGGGCCCTCCTATGGTGGTTCCAATCTCCAGACCTTTAGCAAGGACGCCCCTTTTCTATGACCCCTCCTGTAGCCACGGTGACCACGGACGCCTCCCGTCTAGGGTGGGGGGGGGGCATTGTTCGGGCAGGACAGTCCAAGGCACGTGGGACCTCATGGAGACCTCACTGCATATCAGCGTCCTAGAGATGAGGGCAGTGCTGTTAGTGTTGCAAGCACTTCAGGACCTTCTTCCCGTAGGAACGATTGCGATTCAGACGGACAACATATCGGTTGTCTGGTACATCAACAAACAAGGGGGAACCAGGTCTTACCCACTCTGTCGAGAGGCCATGAGAGTGTGGGAATGGGCTGTCTTCACCAACCGCTTTCTCATAGCAACGCACATTCTGGGATGGTCCAACATCCTAGCGGACAAACTAAGTCGCACCATCCTGTTACCATACGAGTGGTCTCTGAATCCCGAGATAGCGAATTGGATCTTTGCCAAATGGGGTCAACCCTGTTGCGATCTCTTTGCCTCTCCCTCGAACACAAAATGTTACGACTACTTCGCTCTCATTTCCCCCTCCGAGGAACCCCCGAGAGACGCTCTGGTGCATGCTTACCCTCCTCTTCCTCTAATGCTGAAGTTTCTTCAGAAAGCCAGTCAGTTGGGGAGCAGGATAATCCTCATTGCCCCGTTTTGGCCTCGTCAAACCTGGTTCCCTTACCTTTGGTCTCATCTCGTGAATCCTCCTTGGATTCTGGATCCCCATCCGGATCTAATATCCCACCCCCTAGATCTCCCAGTCCCGAACCTGGGCAACCTCAAGCTCACAGCTTGGCTGCTCCAGTTCCACTCATAGCTAGGACTCCTGGTATCTCTTCCCCAGTTAAAACCATTCTAGTAGCTGTGCACAAGCCTTCTACTAGAAAGATCTATAGCAGCAAATGGAAATGTTTCTCTATTTGGGTGGAACGCAAAAATTTGGATCCTTTTACAGCTCCTCTGCCCGCTGTATTAGACTTTCTGTCAGGACTGTTTCATCAAGGAGCTAGTTCCTCCACAGTCAAGGTCCAACTAGCTGCTATCTCTCATTATCACGTTGGAAATGAATTGGGCCCTTTAATCACCACAAAATTGTGTAAGACCTTTTTGAAGGGCACCTTTTTGCTCAGACCCCCAGTGAAGGAGGTGGTTCCTCCTTGGGATTTAATGTTGGTGCTTCAGGCCTTGACAGCTCCCCCTTTTGAGCCTGCAGTCTCCATAGATCTTAAATTCTTATCATGGAAAATGGCCTTTCTTGTCGCTATCATCTCGGCCTGAAGGGTCTCTGAACTACAGGCCCTATGTGTAAAACCCCCTTACTTGACCTTTCACAAGGATAGAGTTTACCTCAGGATCAATCCCTCCTTTCTTCCCAAGGTTGCCTCTGAGTCAAATATTAACCAGTCCATCAACTTGCCGGTCTTTTTTCCTAACTACCATAACAAAGGGGAATACAAATTACATTCATTGGATGTGCATAGACAACTTCGCTTCTACATCCACAGGACATCTGGTCATAGGAAATCCGACCAGTTGTTCATCTCCTTTGCCAAATTTAACTTGGGTAAACCTGTATCAAAAGTCACACTCTCTAGATGGATTTCACAGTGCATCCTTTTAGCATACGACAGTTCGGGCAGGCCCGCACCTCAAGGAGTCCATGCCCACTCTACTCGATCTATGTCTACCTCTGCATCTTTCAGAGCTAGAGTTTCTTTGGATGATATTTGCTCGGCAGCCACTTGGGCTTTATCTCATACTTTTATCAATCACTACAAATTGAACATTATCTCCAGAGGGAGAGCATCCTTTGGCTCTGCAGTGCACCGGAACATCCTTCCATAAAGGACACCCAAGGTTCAGGTAGCTGGGGACTCTGTCCCAAAGGTTGCTGCACAAATTAAGTTAACTACTTCAGATTAAGAAGTTATGTACTCACCATAACGTTCCATCTGAGTAGGTAAACTTCCATTTGTCAGCAACCGTCCCTCCCTCCTGTCCCCTCACTTGCAAATGTTCTCATACTCAGGTCCATGGGTTTTACCCATTTATCTTGGGATTAGTCATTGCTAACAGTTTTCTGCTGTTGGGCAAACTTGATCTGAGGTCAGTCAGGGTTGGCAGGGGATTATGGATAGGGGGAGGAGCTTGGAGCTTGGATCTAAAGCTGTTATAAACTGCCGGCTTGGATCCGAGGTCGGATCCAATTCCCAAAGGATGCTGACAAATTAAGTTTACCTACTCAGATGGAACGTTATGGTGAGTACATAACTTCTTATTTCTGTTTACTGTATGCTGAGCAGCTGTCCAATTACTTCCTGATTCCATGTTATCCAGCCCCACCTTCTGATGATGTTTGTAAAAGGGTGAAATAGATGTTCTTTGTGTTTCACTGTTGCAGTCATCACACTTGGGTTATCTGCCTGCAGGTAGCCCTCAGTCGGCCCGAACACCAGAGTCTTGGGATTTTGCGTCGGATGCTGTCACCTCTTCCATGATGTCAGGTCATCAGGGGTACAAAACATGCAGCCGACGCCATTACACCAGCTTTTCTTGTCGAGCGGAGCCCGAAGCAGAAGCAGTTCACAAGTGCCAGTCAGCCGCATCCTGAAATTTTCGTTATTCGAGTTTCAAACCTGAAGTCTTCTAAAGCTAAGTACCCCGTTGGGGATCCTTTTTCTTGCTCTAACTGATGTCAGAAAAAGTTAACAATTGTCTTGCCTGTGGAAAGCAAATACCTCACAGATATTTTCATTCTTCGTCACCTGTTTAGGCCCAGACCACAATGTTCCTCGCTGTTGGTTTTGTGCCTTGTTCAACGGCTGAACTATTCATCGTCGGGCTATCGTTGTCGCTAAATTCTTTCGTTCTCATTCTCCATATTCTGAAATGGCTTCATTAAGCCATCTGACTACCGATCTTCCAAAAAAAGTAAGGATAAAGACAGAGATAGACCGCATAGGTCCAAAATGGAAGACGATGCTTCCGTTAAGCTAGTTACCACTCCACCGGTACTCAGTGAGGTGTTTTTGCAGCCCCTGATACCCGCTTCTACAGATTCGCAGGCCTCTACTGAGACCCATTCAGAGTCCAGTATGCCGCTAGATGATTCTTCGACTATGGAACCTGCGGATGTCTCTACCTTGGATGGGTCCAGAGCCGCTGTGTAGGCACTGGCTTCTGTGGCTGTATTCAGACCTTCCGATGTTCATATTAAACTGACTACTTTGTTTTTTACAAAAACTACCGAATTTCTCAAGCCCAGAGTTCGCAGTATGCCTAGGAAACCGACGACCAAAGCACATTCTCAAGCTCCCATGCCACAGAAACAAATGCTTAGAATGGCTGAAGACCTTATTACCTTAATCAGGGGAAGCCAGCCTTCCCCCTCTAAAAGACAAAGAATTGATTTTCCTTCTGATTCTACAACACAAAAAACCAACCTGGCAGGACACACCACGAGAACACGAAATATTTCCAAAGTTTCTTTTATTCAACACGATAACAGAAATGAGCGCTTTCGCATGCCTCTAGCACGCTTCTTCAGATATAAGTTACTCTATCAAAACCCAACTGTTTTATACTCCCATCAATGTTGAACATCTTGTTACATAATTAAGTAATCAATTAATCAATTAGTTAATTAGAATGTCAAATAGTTCCATCACTAGTTATAAAACAGCAGTAGATAAATACATGAATATTCAGACTGATCCAAAACTCATATATGCTTCAAAACACTTGAAGTTGAATCATGTCACTAAAAGCCGTTCATCATTGTAATAATAATAATAAAAAATTCTCTAATAAAAATGTAAAAACCTATCTATACTGATCCTTAGATGTCATTTACAACAGGGTTTATAACAAACTTATTGAAAAATCTTTAAAAATCTTTAAAAACTAGAGAAGTATGTATTTATAATCTTAAAACAACTGTATCAAACTCATTTATGCTACTTTAAAATCCATTTCGTAAAAAACATCACATCTCATGTTATAGTGTATAAAGCATTCATCACGAATAGACATCGTGCAGCAATAATCTATATGTAAACATTATATCTGAATGCACGAACCCATGTATTTTTCCACACTTGAAATATATGCACATTCACCTTCAATTTGTTGAAATAGCATTGAATGCTATCACTGTGCAATACATACTTACACAAGAGTATATTTGATACATATAAATCCCATCATGAAATTCCCATCATAAATAAACATTTTATATGTAAGCTTCCACAAGCAGGTAAACAACTAATCGTTCCCTGAATAACTGACGAAAATATCTGTATATAAACACTTGCAACTCATGAAATTGTCTACAAATCAATATAATCGTGAAGTGTCGCTCATCCCATTCAAAGTAGAACATGAATCCATATAGATAATCTTAGTAAAACCAAATTTTGTTGCGTTGTTACCATTTAAGTAACTCGAATAAGTTAAGTGAAAATTCCTGTTACTCATAGAATTAAAGTATACTGCCCCCTGATGTTCAAAGGAATAACCGCTACATTTAACAGAGTGCGATGCTGTCTTGTCGTATCTGTCTGATGTTCAAAGAATATATATCTGCTACATTTAACAGGATGCGACACTGTCTTGTCGTATCTGTCTGACCTGTTCTAGTGTAGCACAGAAATGACAATCATGAAATGTCGCTCATCCCATTTAAAGTGGAACTAAATCTATATAGATA
Source organism: Protopterus annectens (assembly GCF_019279795.1). NCBI lineage: Eukaryota > Metazoa > Chordata > Ceratodontiformes > Protopteridae > Protopterus > Protopterus annectens. The sequence goes on from NC_056739.1 coordinate 1,984,439,678, forward strand.
GTCCTAGTGTAGCCAAATGATGTTACGTTGTTACCATTTAAGTAACTAAATAGATGAATAAATAAATAATTTAAGTGAAACTTCGTGTTGCACATTAATTTAAAATTGTGCTACCCACTGATGTTCAAAGGAATGTCTAATACACTTTAGCGGGATGCGACGCTGTCTTGTCGCATCTGTCAACACAAAATATTGTGACACAGAAATAACAGCAATAGCAAGCCAACTGTAATAATATTTTATATCTGATTTTAATTTAATAAGGCCCCAATCACAGTAGATACTCCACTGTATTTAAAGAGCAAAGCCATCTTTTCAAAGTCACTATTCTATTAGCTCATTATATATATATACACCATTCTTCTTATCTTTCTGTCTGTTTCACTTGTTATTTATTATTCACTGTTGCAAAATGCACCCACTGGCTGAATATCATAAAGCCCTCTCGGAAAAAATCCCAGAGAACGGCTAACACTCATGAACATTCTTAACAGCTCTTAGCATTATGCATTTCATATAGTTAGAAGAAATCCAAGTGGCTATAAGTCCTACATAGCAAACTCAACTGCTTGCTTATAAAAATCCAAATTATGATTACAATATGGGTGTCAAGGGCAAAAACTCAGTTTCTTACTGAACCATCTAAGTAGTTATTTTAATATATTTAAGTTATTTTATTTTAACTTTAACATAGGAGCTCACCTTCTAACTCCAATTCATGTATCTACCTCAATAACTGTGTATATATGAAATTTAGTTTCACTTATGACATCAATTGTGATTTATCTGAAAAGTTGCCACTATGACCAATGACTAGATGAAATCTAAATATAATATACCTAAAAATGTGCATGACATGCACATACTAAATCATCTATGTACTACTCGATTCTAATGATACAAAACTGTATGGTCCTATTATTAGGATTGGACACATCAATTGACCTGTCCTTGATTATATTTATTTATTACCATATATAGGACATCAATAAGTAGACATAACTAATAAATTTATTTGTGTCATTAGAACATAATCCTTACCATCCATATATAAAACTTTCTAAATAAAGAAAAAAACATATCATGAGTCTAATGACTCTGACCCATCTGATTACGAGGACATTCCCTTATTTACCTATGAGGATTCAGATGTAGAGGATTCCATTCCCTCTTCCTCCCCCCAGAGGACTTTTCTTTTGGTGAAACCCTGCATACCCTAAGAGAGCATTTCCACTGGGAATGCCAGGATTACCCTCAGTTCAAAAAGAGACTCAGGGAATTTTTAGACTTGCCTCAGCACAGGCCTCTAGCTATACGCCCTGTCCTGGATATTGTAGATGATGTCTTCATGGAATCAAGTCTTACCCCTGATACTTTACCTCCAGCTCCTAGAAAGCCTAACAGGTACTACAAAGTACCTGATACTCACAAAATTCTCTTTAAAAGTCCTACTGCAGATCCAGAGACTATTTCCCAGGGACCTAAAGGTATTCATAGGTTAGTACTAAGCTAACTGCCCTTGCGAGCCATTTTAAGCTTAGCCAATTATCCCTTGTGAGACTCAAACCCTGCACCTTGTGTTTGTAAGGCAAACACCTTAACCATTAGGCCACCCTCCCAACCCTAACATTAAGGCTACTACAGCCAAAAACCCTACCCCTTCAGACAGGGATTCTACGGCTTTAGACAGATGGGGTAGGAAGGTATATACCTCTGCAACTCTTGCCATCAGGGCTTTAAATTGCCAATTTTACACGCTGAAGTACCAGCAGCATATTATGGAACTAATTAAACAAAAAATGTTGTTGATTCCTGATTGTGCAGAGAATAAAGATTTACAAGAGTTAATGCATTCTGCAAACCAAGTTGGTAAACATACTTTGCAGTGTGGTTTCAATGCCTTAGAAGCATCTTGCAGGGCTGCTGTCACTGGGTCTGTTCTAGAAGGCATGCTTGGCTGAAGGAACAAATCTTGCCAGGCCATGTCAAAGCAAAATTACTAGATGCTCCATTAAACCAAGAATGTCTGTTTGGCACAAAAGCAGAAGTAGTTCTTAAAAAGATGGAGGAAAAAGCTAAATCTATGCAAACTGTTAAAGATTTCTTATAGGTACAGCCACCTAGATTCAGTAGGCATTGCCCTTCAAAAAACTGGTCTTTTCCAGACCCTCCCAGCCCTTCTCAGTCCAAACCCAGGAGCAACAGACCACAAATACTAAATACTCAGGATATGCATGGATCTAAACAATGGAGTGCTCCCACCTCAAAAACAGGGAGTGGTAAGCCACCCTCTTATGGATAAAGTTCACAATGACTTGTCCTTCATCCTTCCCAGCCATGCCGAAGTACTTGCACCCCTAGGAGGAAAACTCTCCCTGCATGCAAAAAACTGGGAATAAATTACCCAGGACTGATGGGTCTTAAACACTGTATCCCAGGGGTACAGATTCTCTTTCCACTCACTGCCAATCCCAAGCGAATTTCCAGACCTTCCTCCAAATCAGTGGGCAGAGGCCCAAAAGCAAGTACTTTCTCTTCTCAATATCAGGGCTATTCAACCTGTTCCAACAGGGCAAAGGGGGCAGGGTTTCTACTCCAGACTGTTCCTGGTGCCCAGAAAAGAGAACTCTTGGTACCCCATCCTGGATCTGTCAATTCTCAACACCTTCCTGATGGTACCAAAGCTCAAAATGCTTACACTCCAATAGCTGCTTCCTATGCTAGCCAAGAACTCCTGGCTGGTCACCCTAGACTTAAAAGAAACTAGTTTTATTGGCCATTTTGGGTCAATTCCCAACTCCTTGATCTTCCTCTCTTAAAACCCGATTTCCTCGTGGTTTTGGCATCTTTTTGGACTTGTTGGCTGTTGGTGAAGCACCCACCAAGAGGAGAAAACGCTGAGAGAAGAAAGGAGCCACTTTTGAGATTTTAAGTATTTTGCTTCAGATTATTTTTCTGCATTGCCGCCTACTTTTGAGCATTTTCTGGCTTGTTAAATTTGATTTCTGTGTTGGTAATTGTATTTAGAACACAACCTAGAGCTGATTACTGAATTTCCTGCCTGCACTTATTTTTAAAATCGTTTTTTTTTTCTTAAAACTTGCATTTTCTCTGTCTCTGGCCTAGCACTCAAGTGTGGGGTCATTTACTGCACTGTTCTAACTTGTTGATACTTGTGAACCTCCGCTTTCCTTAAAAAAAAACAAAAAAATCTTGCTTTTTCCCACTTTTCTGAGATTTAAAAAAGTTCAGTTACAGATTTGCTGTTCTGAACTGTTTGTAAGTTTCTTGGAGGCCATTGTTTGCTTGGGCTAAAGGGAAGTCTCTGTGTTCATCAGTGGCAGTGATAAACATTGAGCAGCCTGCCTGCCCCTGTGGGAGTGGTTACTGCCTTGAAACTGTAGTTTTATTGGCCATTTTGGGTCAATTCCTAACTCCTTGATCTCCCTCTCTTAAAACCCTCTTTTGCGTGGTTTTGCATGTTTTTGCGCATAGCGCAACATCGGGCAGCGCCACCTAATTGGGTTTAAACTATTCTTGGCTCCACAAAGTCTGCTCTTCACTTTTTCCCTTAGAACTGCTCTATCTCTCAAATTAAACACCATATTCTCATTCTAAGGCCCCTCACTGGTCCAAATAAGTAATTTTACAAGTTAGCACTAATAAACCATAAGCACTACTTACTCTTATACTCTCTACGATTACCTTGTCCCCTATTGGTCCATTTTAATTCAGTTCCCTATATTACTCTAGCATGTCCAAAGGTCAGTCAATGGTTTCCTCTCCAGTCCAGCTGGTGAATCTAGGAATTTTGGGGCAATGTTACAACTGTCTCATGTACACGGACAACCGTCTCCTCCTCCAAACAGGTTCAAATATATGTGAGAGATGCAACCATATAGCCAAACTGGAGGCTGAGCTCTCTCATCTCAAAACTGGTGTAACCAGTCAGGAGGAGAAGGTAACCTCACTCAACACAATTCCAGTATCACATAGTCCCACCACAACAGCGAACCAAACATATAAAAACACAAAAACATACTCTGAGGCTCTAAACAAAAATCTACCTAAGCAACAGAGACCTCCAAAGCAGACATCCAAGCAAATGCTACCCCAAAACAAAACACGTACAACACATAGCAAAGTCAGTGTGCCAAGCAGTCACAGCCCTTAAGGCTGAATAACACACCTGATACTCTTGTAATAGGTGACTCTATTGTCAGACACACTGACGTCCCGCTCACCAGGCTGAATAAAGAGAAAGTCACAGTGAGCTGCCTGTTGGGCGCTAGGATCCGCCACATAACTCAAGCACTCAGGTCACTCCAAAGCAAATACAAATACGACTCAGTCATTGTACATGCTGGCGTGAATGACCTGAGACGTACCTCCCTCGACTACATGAAAAGAGATATAGAGGAGCTCTCTGATCATGTAGCCCAGGCCGGTATGACCCTGACCTTGAGCAGCATCTTACCCTCACCTAGAATGATGCCACAGTATAAAGACAAAATGATCGATTTTAACAATTGGCTAAAATTTTGGTGTCATTCAAAGGGGATCCAGTGTCTGTCAGCCTGGGATGACATGCTCGACAAGCCACGTTGCTTCGCTAGGGATGGCTTGCACCTGTCACCCCTGGGCTTCCGGATATTGGCAAAGGCCCTTGCCACCCCCATAGTGCCTTTTTTAGGCAAGGCTCAAAAGTCAAACCCACCTCCATAGACAGCACAAGGAACAACAAACTAAGGGTAATGCTGCTAAACGCCGGAAGTCTTAACCTCAAGATGCATGCACTCGAAGCTCTCCTCAGTATGGAGAACATTGATATCTGTGCAGTGACAGAAACCTGGTTCATGGCTCCAGAGAGCACCCCAGCACTACCAGGTTATACCTCATGTCATGCTTTTCGGCCCCAAAACCCGGACCGGACCACAAAAGGAGGGGGAGTTTCCATATTTATCAAGGATATCCACACCTCCAGGTTAGTGGCATTGCACGAAGTATCGGAGACCATCCATGTGCAACTGACAGTGGGCAAGACTGCTTTTCAGTTTATAGCATCCTACAGACCACCCTCTCAAAGTCAGGAATCCCATTCGGCTTTCCTGAAAACATTGGAGAACATGAAGATCTCTCCGAACACCATTATATTGGGCGACTTCAACTACCCAAACATAGACTGGGAGCATTACTCAAGCCCCAGCACCTTAGCCCAAAGGTTCCTGGAATTTATAAACTCAAATGCTATGGAACAACTAGTCACCACTCCCACAAGAGGGGAAAATGTACTAGACCTGATCATTACCAACATGGGGACTCTATGCTCCATACCAGAAGTATATCCCTCATTGGTAAGATCAGACCATAAATTAATTTCACTGGGTATCCACATCCCGACCCCACCCCCAGCCCAGAAAACCCCAGTGAAACACTTCTCAAAAGCGAACTTCACATTTCTCAAAACCGAAGTGGAATCCTTCAAGGGCCCAGGGCCAGTGGAAACTATGGCCCAAACTGCAGAATCCTATATAAATGCATTCTACGGACATCTCCAGGAGTGCATGGATCATGCTATCCCAAACAAAATCAAGACCCAATCATCCAAAGGCAGGCGTCCAGTCTGGTGGACCCCAGCCATAAATAAACTACAACAGAAGGAGGAAGCTACTACATGATAGAGCAAAATCCCTAAAAGGGAAGACATCTCTGATCAGTACTAGCAAAAAATTATGATCCCTCATAAAATCCTTCAAGGCCAGCTTCGAGAGAAAAATTGCACAGGTCACTAAAGACAATCATAAGGCTTTTTTCAGTTATGTTAGGAACCTGGGATGCAACTCCCAGACTTGTTCTGAGTTGATTCTAAGCGACAAAAAATACACTGAACCCACAGACGTCGCCAATATCCTAGCAGACAGGTTCAGTGCAAACTTCTCCCCCGCCTCCCTCCCAAAAGAGCAAGTATCTATCCCGGCAGAGTGCAGCCTCCCAAACATCTCTGATGCTCAGGTGAAGGCCGCCCTCTCCAAAGCAAAAAACACTGCTTCCATGGGACCAGATGGCGTCCCGGGTTGCGTCCTACATGAACTCCAAGAAGAACTAATCCCTCAAGTAAAACTGCTGTACAATCTCAGCCTCACTACAGGATATGTGCCCAAAGAATGGCGTACAGCAACAGTGGTCCCACTCCACAAAGGTGGCGCTTCTGCGGACCCTGGAAACTATCGCCCCATAAGCCTGACTAGCCTAGTCTGCAAGGCTATGGAGAGGATCATCATGGAACTCATAAACAAAGACATTGGGGACCTACAGACACTAGATCCTACCCAATCTGGCTTCGTCAAGGGCAGATCCTGCCTTTTGAACCTGGTCGACTTCTTCGAAACAGTCACCAAGGCCATAGATGAAGGGAAGTTAGTCCACACAGCCTATCTGGACCTCGCAAAGGCATTTGTCACAATACCCCACTTGGGCATCATAGATACGCTATCCAGCCTAAATATAAACCCCTATGTCACAAGATGGGTCGCAAACTGGCTCAGAGACAGAACCCACAGAGTCAGAGTTGCTGGAGCCATGTCAGACTCGAAACCGGTCACAAGTGGTGTCCCATAAGGTTCTGTCCTGGGACCTCTCTTGTTCGGTATTTACTTTTCTGAGGTACAGGCCAACGTGGGAGGACTATGGCTCAACAAGTTCGCAGATGACTGCAAACTGGGCGCCATAATCGACTCTCCAGCTGACACAAACATCCTTCAAAAGGTCTACAGAGACGGATAACTGGTGCCAGAGCCATGGTCTAAAGCTAAATGCCAAAAAGTGTATAGTCATACCCTTTGGCAAAAACAATGTGCCCACAAATTACCACATAGGTGGTAACCCATTAAGTACAGAGAAAGTAATTAGGGATCTGGGGACCCAAGTTGATAGCAATCTCTCCTTTGACAACCACATTGCCAAAGTGGTTAGAAAGACCTTCTACATAGTCCACCTCATCATGAAGGGATTCACATCTAGATCAAGAGAGGTAATCGTGCCCCTTTATTCATCCCTCATCAGATCCATCATAGAATACAATGCCCCCTTTGGGATGTACCTTACCCGACACCTGCAGCAATTAGAAAGACCCCCAAAAGTACCTCACCAGGAGGATCAAGGGACTCAAACAGATGCCATATGCTGCTCGGTTAAACAAACTCCAGCTCTACTCAGTTGCGTATCGCCTACTTCGAGGTGATCTATGCCTGACATATAAAGCTATGTCAAACCCAGAATTAATGGACATGCTCCACCTCAGTAAATCTAAATTTCTTAGAGCCACGCGCTCGTGGGACTTGAACCTCAGCACAGAAATAAATAGAACATGCTGGCGGGACAGATTCATAACCCAGAGGCTCCCTTCGCTCTGGAATAGAATTCCAATTCATGTTAGGCAGAGCACCTCACTGACTCTCTTCAAGAAGAATCTTGATGAGTGGATGGGGGATCGTAGGTTTGTCCCGGGGATTACTTCCGTGTCACTATTAGACAGAGGCACAGTAAACTAAACTTTAAAAAGGGCACAGTATACTCAAATCAAGGGGTGGCGTAAGCCAAACACATTCGGGCTAGACTTATAAATGCCCCAGGGCAGATAGCCTAGTATGAACCTATGAACCTATAAGAAGCTTATCTGCACATCCCCATAAGGGAATCTTGCAGGAAATATCTACGTTTAAGGGCAGGCTTTATGCACTATCAGTTCTCTGCACTTCCCTTTGGCTTGTCTACTGCACACAGGGTATTCACAAAGTGCCTGGCTCCAGCCATTGCATACTGCAGGCAAAGAAGCATTCATATTTACCCATACTTGGATGATTGCATGATTCAGTTGGACAGTCAGGAATTGCCACTTCAGCATCTGATATTTGTAAAGAGACTCCTTACTTCCCTAGGGTATACCATCAACAAAAAGAAATCACATCTGGTACCCAGCCAAAAAATTGTATTCCTGGGAGCAAGCTAGAACACACCTTCTCAGATGGCATTCCTCATTCCAGAAAAGCAGGTTTATTTGACAAATTACTTCAAACTACTGGCCATCCAAACCCAGCTATCAGCAAGAAAAATACTGCAAGCCCTAGGGTTCATGGCCTCATGCATTCTTCTAATTCCATATGCAAGACTGCATATGAGGAAACTTCAGTGGTACTTAAAACGTCTCTGGTGTCAACATTCTCCGGACCTGGAAACAGTGATTCCTACCATTCCTTGCCTAAGGACAGAGTTCCTTTGGTGGGCAGAGGCCTGCAAACACAACAAGGGACTCCCTTTCACTCAACCCTCCACTGCCCACACCCTGACAACAAATGCATAAGACTATGCATGGGGGGACTCACATGGCAGGCAAATGCATTCAAGGCAAATGGAGCCCAAGACAAATGCACCTGCATGTCACTCAAAAAGAAATGTTAACTGTACAGAATGCACTGACAGCCTTCAAATACCTTATCCTTCCAGGACGACTCTTGATAAAGACAGACAGCACCATAGTCATGTGGTACATAAGCAAGCAGGGGGAAACTCATTCCTACCCACTCTGCAGGTTAGCCATGGCTCTGTGGAACACAGCCTTGAGCAACCAAGTGCACCTGCAAGCTCAATTCTTGCCAGGCAAAGAATATTCACTGGCAGAAGATTTAAGCAGAAATCTAATGGACCCACACAAGTGGAAACTGGAACCCAACACATTCAAGCTTCTAATCCACAGGTGGGGAACACCAGAGGTGGACCTCTTTGCTTCCCCCAACACCATAATTTTGCACCAGAACTCCTCACAGCCAAGCATAGAAAGTGGATGCCCTTTCCTTTACATGGGAAAACCTCTCTATCTATGCCTTTCCCCATCTGCCCTTCCTCTCGAAAGTACTACTCAAGATCAAACAGGACAGGCCAAGAACAATCCTGATTGCACCAGACTGGCCACACCAGCACTGGTACCCACTTTTACATAGTCTGACAGCAGTGTCACCCTGGCACCTGCATTAGACCCACTCTCTGCTGTCCCAGCAGGAAGGCCAGATTTTGCATCCTCAGCTGCAAACCCTGAACCTAGAAACATGGCTTATTCCCTGAATGCATCACCACCAACCCTCAACAAACAGGTGCTGGATGTCATCCTTGAGGCCAGGAGGCCTAGTACTAGGAAATCCTATTCAGAAAAGTGGAAAAGATACTGCTCTTGATGACAGTCTCAGGGTAAGGACAAAACCATGCCCACCTTACCTCAAATCCTAGATTATCTAGCAGAGCTGCTTCACAGAAGCCTATCCTTCTCTTCAATTAAGATTCATGCCTCTGAAATCTCAGCTCATTACAATACCAAGCCACCTCTCTTTTCTCACTCTCTGGTCAAACAGTTCCTGAGAGGAGCTAATAATTTAAGACCCCCGAGGAGAGCTCCCACTCCTGTCTGGAACTTTAACTTTGTACTAGAGAAGCTCACACTTTCCCCTTTTGAGCTTGCTGCTACAGCAGATATAAAATTCCTCTCTTGGAAAACAGCCTTACTTCTAGCCATAACTTCAGCAAGAAGAGTTTCTGAGTTGCAGGCCCTTATGGCCGTGGAACCCTTCATTATCTTCCATGTGGACAGGGTTTGCCTCATGACTAACCCATCATTTATGCCCAAGGTGGTATCCAGTGTGGCTTTAAACCAATCCATCCATTTACCCATCTTTTTTCCTAATCCTCAGAATAAAGGTGAAAGGATCCTGCACTCCTTGGACATGCAAAGACAGCTTAGGTTCTACCTTGATAGGACTAAACCTTTCAGAAAATCTCACCAGCTGCTAGTCAGCTTTGCTACAGGGGCAGAGAGCAAGGCCATTTCAAAGCAAACCATCTCCAAATGGATAGCACACTGCATCCATTTCTGCTACAAAACCATGGAAAACCTACCCCACATGGGATCAGAACCCATTCCACTAGGGCTACCTCAACCTCTACAGCATTTCTCAGGGGAGTCCCTACCAGGGACATCCTGGAAGCTGCAACCTGGAGTTCTGTACACAGCTTCACCAAGCATTACCACTTACCTATCTTTTCTAAATTCAGAACTGGTTTTGCTACAGCAGTCTAACAAGGCCTTCTAGCCAGCCCTAACACGTCTTGACTGCCTCCACCCTTCCTCAGCTTTGGGAATCAACCCAAGTGTGATGACTGCAACAGTGAAACCCGAAGAACATAGTACAGTTGTGTACACTTACCATAAATGTAGATGTCTGAGTGTATTCACTGTTGTGGCACTGGTTACCCTCCCTCCAGCCCCCTGACATCTATATTTTCTACCTGTCCTGTTTTGGCCATATCTTATGGCAATGGTATTTACTTTTTACTGGAGGTGTTCCACACCATGTAATTGTTTCCTGTTTTGGGGGCTCCTGACATCTGGGGCAAGAAAAACTGATGTAATGGCATTGGCTGCATGGTTATATCCCTGATGACCTGGCATCATGGAAGAGGTGACAGCATCAGACACAGAAATTCCAAGACTCTGGTATTCGGCCCGACTGAGGACTACCTGCAGGCAAATAACCCAAGTGCGATGACTGCAACAGTGAATACACTCAAACATCTACATTTATGGTAAGTGTACACAACTGTACTTTCTGTAGTGAGCTGATTTGTATTCTGTAATCTGCAACAGATTTTATTACAAAGTAACCAGAATGCAGCACAATCAGTTAGTCAGGCAATAACTCGATAAATAAACACAGCCATACTCAAGTGAAAGTCCTGTTCTGTTTTGAAGGCAAGCCCTCTAGCTTATCAGGTAAGCACTAGGTAGCGTATCAACCACAAGAGGAGTGGTGTCTGGCCCAGAAATTGTAGTTCATTGGTCATTTGGGGAGTTTTTCCATTCCCTTCCAACTTTCTGGTTTAAAAGCCTGTGTTTACATGGGTTTACACTGTAAAGCACTGCGGATACAGTTTTGGTGTCCTGCAGACTAGGACTGTTTTGTACGTTTCTGAGCCCCCCAGACCTTTCTGTGTTGGAAGGAAGCCTTCTAGCTTATCATTGGGAGTGGTAAGCACTAGGTAGACTATCTACCACAAGAGGAATGGTTTCTGGCCCAGAAATTGTAGTTTATTGGCTGTTTGGGCAGTTTTTCTGTCTCTTTCAACTTTCTGGTTTAAAAGAATGTGTTTATGTGGGCTTGCACTTGTTTAAGCTCTACGGATCCAGTTTTGTCATCCTGCAGACTACAAGAGCAACAGGATAGAGAAAAGAAATACTCCAAGTGCCTCCATTTTGATTTTTTGATAATTTACTGCTATCTGCACTTGTTTTTTTGTACTTTTTTAAATTTATCTGCATGTATTTAAACTGTATTTGCCTTAATATTGCTACACACTCAAGCGTGCTAGCTTGTACTGCATTTAAAGTGTTTTTGCTACTGTTCTAACTGCTTTTCTGCAAAAAAAAAATTCTAAGCTTGTTTCTCGCCTTTCCTGTAACAAGTGTAGTTCAGATACAGATTTGCCATATCCAGAACTGTTTTGTAAGTTTCCGAGCCCCCCAAAACTTTCTGTGTTGGAGGGAAGCCTTCTAGCTTATCAGTGGGAGTGGTAAGAAGTAAGTAGCCTATCTACCACAAGAGGAGTGGTTTTAGTTAAGAAATTGTAGTTTATTGGCCATTTGGGCATTTTTCTATCCATTTCAACTTTCTGGTTTAAAAGCCTGTGTTTGTGCGCTGTGCAGCAGCGCTCAGCTGAGGTAAACTATTACCGGTGCCAGAATGTCTGCTCTTCAATTTTCCCCTTTGAACGTGCTTGTTCTTTTACTTCTTGCACTTCAATTAGCATCATTGGCTAGCAGTTTAACATACTTTTGTAGCATTTATTGTAGCACACAGGTGCTATCAGCACTAGCTGTTCCTACGCAGTAACAGCACCTGTACTTATTAGTTATGACTACCCCTCCTGGTATGATTGTAGGGAAATTTCCTATGCTTTCTCCTGCTGACCTGGTCCACTTGGGCATTCTGACAGTGTGGCAACTGTCTAATGTACACAGAGAACCCTCTCCTCTTACCTCCCAACACTCACACCTGTGACAGATGAACTTATATCACCAAACTGGAAGCAGTGCATGCTCCAACCAAGACCGGACTAGCTGGTCAAGAGGAGAAGGTCAATACCTGCAACTCACTGCACAGAACACAAAGTCCTCCAAAACACCTACTATCACAACCCACACATAGAAACACAAACCATACACCCACCTTTGAGGAGATTTTCAATAAAAAATTACCCAAACAACAGAGACCCCTGTGACAAAAATGCACTTGACCACCACAACACAACACTAACCCCGGAACACATAGCTCACCACCACTGTGAGCCCCTCAATCCAAGCCCTTAAGGCAAAACACTTTGCCCAGTGTACTAATCATAGGAGACTCAATTGTGAGGCACACTGATGTCCCACTCACTATGTTGAACATGGAGAAGGTGACAGTCACTTGTCTGTCAGGTGCCAGGATCCGCCACATAACACATGCACTCAGGTCACTGCACAAGTACAAATATGACTCAGCCATTGCCCATGAGGGTGTGAATGACCTGAGATGTAACTCCCTGGACTACATGAAAAGAGATGTGATGGAACTCTCAGATTATGTGGCCCAGTCAGGTATGACCCTAGCTCTGAGCAGTAGTCTACCGTCACCCAGAATGATAACACAGTATGAGTAGAAAATGATTGACTTCAAAAGTTGGCTATGATTCTGGTGTCATTCTAAGGGAATCCAGTATCTGTCTGCCTGGGGCAACATGATCGACAGACCTCAATGCTTTGGCAGAGATGGCCTGCATCTGTTGCCCCTGGGATTTCGGGTACTGGCTAAGGCTCTTGCCACCCCTATAGTGCCTTTTTTAGGCAATGTTCCAAAGACCAAAATTCCACTGGAACAACTACAAATGCAGTCTGAGGGTCATGCTGCTCAATGCTAGAAGTCTAAATCTCAAGATGCACTTGCTTGAAACTCTCCTCAAAATGGAGAATGTCGACATCTGTGCTGTGACAGAGACCTGGTTTAAAGAGGCAGAAAGCACCCCTGTGCTCCCAGGCTACAACTCATTCCATATGTTTTTGGCCTCAGAATACGTCCAGAAGCTCCAAAAGCAGTGGTGTCTCCATATTCTTAAAGGATACACACACCTCTAGACTGGTAGCCCAGCATAATGCATCCGAGATACTTCAGGTACAACTAACACTGGGTAAGATGGCGATACACGTCATAGCTGCTACAGAACCTCAAACATGTCCCCAGACTCTCACTCCAACTTCCTAAGCACCCTGGAATCTGTCAAGGTCCAACCCAGTACTCTCATACTGGGTGACTTCAACTACTCTTCCATCACCTGGGAAAACTATTCCAAGTACCAATGTACAGACCCAACACTTTCTGGAATTTATTCCAATGCCCTGGACCAGCTCATTCTGACCCCCACTAGAGGAAGCAATATCCTCGACATGGTTATCACCAACATGATAAACCATTGCTCCACATCTATAGTCAATTCCTCCCTGGTTAAATCTGACCACAAACTGATCACCATGGAAATCTCCATCTCACCTACACCCCCTGCTCAGGTGACCACCATGAAAAACTTCTCTAAAGCTGACTTTGGGCTCCTAAAAACAGAGGTAGCTAACTTCTCTGTACCCATGCCAATGGAAAATAGCTGCATGACTGCCGAATCAGGGTCTATATTGGATGCTCGAACTTTTAAAAGTTGGAGTATCATATGATTGACACCATATGATCGAATTTAAAAGTTCGAACATCCAAAAATAAAAAAAAACTACACAAATAACCTACCTGAATGTTTTAAGCAGGGCAAGCCACCCTGCACCCCCCACACACACTGCTCTTTAAATATACCAACTACGAGATTGCACTACAGTGCAGAAAAGGAGAATCTTCATATTCCACACTGTACAGAGATCTTCATTAAAATGGTCGAACATTAAAAAATGCGATCATATGGTGTCGACCATATGACACTCAAACTTTTGAATGTTCAAGCATCCAATACAGACCTGCTGAATCATACACCAATACACTGTATGACCATGTACACAGATGCATGGACCTTGCCATACCAAATAGAACTAAGACGTTCTCTTCCAAAGAAAAGAAGACAATCTGGTGGTCCCCAGCCATCAATAAACTCTGCAACAGAAGGAAGAAACTGTTGCAGAAAAAAATGACGTCACAAGACTGGAAAACCTCCCTTATCAGTCTCAACAAAAAGCTGAAATCCCTTATGAAATCCTCTAAAGCCAGCTATGAAGGCAGAATTGAGGCTGACACCAAAAATAACTACAAAGCCTTATATAGCTATATCAGCAACCTCAAAGGCAATACCCAGATTTGCTCTGAGTTATTGCATAATAGCACCTCCTAAACTGAGCCAACAGATATAGCCAACATACTGGCTGACAGATTCAATGCCAACTTTTCCCCTCTCCTCCCAAGGGCCCTATCACAATACCAGAAGAAAGCCTGGTACCCACAATTTTTGCTGCACAGGTAAAAGCTGCATTGTCCAAAGCCAAGAATACAGCATCCATGGGACCTGATAATATCCTTGGCTGTGTCCAACTTGAGCTACAGTACAAACTAGCACCACATCTGTGTGCGTTGTTCAATCACAGCTTTACCTCAGGCTATGTCCCTAATGAATGGCACACTATGACAGTCATCCCACTCCATAAAGGGGGAACAACTACAGACCCTGGGAACTATCGCCCTATTAGCCTGATGAGTCTGGTATGCAATGCTATGGAGCGCATCATCATGGGTCTGCTTAACAAAGATGTAGGCAATCTCCAAACTCTTGACCCCACACAGTTAGGCTTTGTTCAGGGGAGATCTTGCCTGCTGAACCTGGTTGACTTTAAGGCAGTCACCAAGGCTGTGGATGAGGGTAAGGCAGTGCATACAGCCTACCTCAACCTGGCCAAGGCCTTTGATACCATTCCCCACTCAAGTATCATTGATAAACTCACCAAACTAGGCATCAATCCTTACATCACTAGGTGGGTTGCAAATTGGCTCACAGATAGGACCCACAGGGTGAAAGTTGTGGATTCCAAGTCAGATTGTCTATCAGCCATGAGTGGAGTCCCACAGGGCTCAGTCCTGGGCCCTCTCCTGTTTGGCATCTACTTCTCAGAAGTCCAGGCCAACACAGAAGGACTCTGGCTGACCAGGTTCGCTGATGACTGCAAGCTAGGAGTCATTATCAACTCCCCAAGTGATGCAGACATCCTACAAAGGGGCCTCTCTGTGACCAGTGATCAGTGTCAGAACCATGGCCTGAAGCTTAATGCCAAAACATACATTATCATCTCCTTTGGAAAAAACTCAGTTCTCATGAATTGCCATATTGATGGGAGCCCACTGAACACTGAAGGAGCCATAAGTGATCTGGGCACCCAGGTCAACAGCCACCTCACCTTCGACCACCACATTGCCACTGTGGTCAGAAGGTCCTTCTGCATGGCACATCTTATAACCAAAGGTTTCGCATCCAGGAAGAAGGAGGTCATCATCCCTCTCTATTCATCCCTCATTAGACCACTCATCGAATATAACACCTTGTTTGGCATGTACCTGACCAGACAAAAACAACAGCTGGAGAGGCAACAAACGTACCTCACAAAAAGAATCCTAGGCCTTAAATACATGCCCTACATGGACAGACTCAAGAAACTTCAGATGTTCTCAGTCTCTTATTGTCTACTTAGAGGTCATCTCTGCTTGACTTACAAAACCATGTTCGACCCAGCCCTACTTGAAATGCTACACCTAATGAAATCCCAGTCCCCCGCAGCACACGCTCCAGAGATCACAACCTCATTACCACAATTAACAGAACATGCTGGAGGGACAGTTTCATCTCCCAAAGACTGCCCATACTCTGAAATAAGCTTCCCATTTATGTCAATTAGAGCACATCGCTGGCCCTCTTCAAAAGAAATCTTGACGAGTGGATGGTAACAGAAAGTTTATTCAACCTGATGAAGCGCACTTGTGTGTGCGTGAAAGCGCTGGTTCTACAATAAAAAACGTTTTTACTTTGCCATGGTGGTTCCTTGCAGTTTTACTTATCTTCAGAAAGTTTATTCCAGGGATCATCCCAGTTGCCCTACTTGATATGGGGACTGTGAACTAACATTGGGTGGCACGGTGCCTGGGTAATATTTTTTTGAGCTAGGCTTGTAATGGCTCCAGGGCAATTAGCCTAGTACACACCTATGAACCTATGAAAGGTAACAAAAGTAAGATGGAATGGGATAAAATTCTCAGTAAGTTGTTTAGAGCTTGGCATACAATGTAATAAAATCAATGTAAAACTAATAGAGCATTGTCTACTAACAGATTTTATTGAGAAAACTACTGATATGTGGATCACCTCAATGACAGACCTACTGAACAGTGTGTTTGTATGTTATACCACAATTAGTGCTAAAAAGAAAACATTTAGAATAATTTGCTCATCTGTACAAATGAAGATGCAATAAAGTGATCATATCTATAATAAACAATTGTTTACTGCAGTGTGATAGTGTGTGTTATACTGAAGTGTCTTACAGCCTTTATATCTGTTAATTCCACAGTGGAGCATGTCATTTTCCCTTCTGTCCATACCTCTCAGATGTCTCTGACTTTGCACATAGGTTTGCCCTGTCCCTCGAAAAGGTTTTGAATTTCTGGTAAATCACTGAGAATTGCAGTTGAGTCAATAATGTCAGAGATTCATTCTTCCTGTTCAGAAAATGCATATTGTTGCAAAACCTGTTCTATTAAGTTTTTAAGTGAATTAAAGCCATTGATTGATCCTTTGTCCTCACATTATTTTTGGATTTGCTCAGAATTCTTAAATCAAAGAAGTTGAGAGGTGTGTTACTGTGTTTTCAACAGTGCTGTTTTTACCAGAGTTCAAATCTAGTAAAATACTTCACTCTACTATAGTTTCTGTTTTTTGTTTCTTTCCTTACTTTCTTTTTTGTAATTCATATTCTGGAAAAATCCAGAATGTATATGATTTATGCATCTGTAGTTTTCTCACTAAACATGATTAATCAATCCATTGTTGTACAGTAATTTATTAGTTTTACATCTGTTTTATTACACTGTTTGCCAAGCACTATACACCTAAGAATCTTAACTTGTTCTGACTTACCTTTGTTACTGTCCACTTGTGTTTATTTTTTATTTATTGTGTGAATTACTGATTGTGCTGCATTCTGATTACTTTCCAATAAAATCTGTTGCAGGCTACAGATAACATGCCAACCCAATGCAGATCTCTTTCAGCCCTCCAATACATCATCAGAAGGCAGGACTGGATGACATGGAATCTGGAAGTAATTGGACAGTTGCTCAGCATACAGTAAACAGCAAATACCAGTTTGTTAAACATAATAAATATAGGTCCACTAAAATAACTAAGATGAAAACTACATATTTTAGAATAAGAAAGACCACTTTACAAGATGAGGCCATAAAGATAACAAAAAGAAATAGTAAAACAAGTATTTGCTCTTTAACTCTTGAGATCACAAAATATTGGGGAAAGGACATATTTCCCAACCCTGATAATTGTGCGATCTTGCACATGTCAGCCAGGAAAGGTTCATCCTCCATAAATATAGGACAGAATCCCAAGTGAAAACTCAGGAGTAATGCCCCTTATATGAAAATACCCCTTACTACAAGGTCTTCAAAGGAAGATCAAGACTGAGAATAAATGTTCATCTTTGCAAAGGTATTGCAGTTACACCAAGTAGCTACTGCACAAATATCATTGAGAGTCGCATACCTAAAAAATATCATGGAGGTAGGAAAAGCCCTGGTGGAATAAGCCTTATGTACTGATGAAAGAAACCTATTGTACTTGGAGTAACATGACTGAAAACAGCCTCTGAGCCATTTTGTTAAGGTAATTTTAGAAACATTTTTTTTAAACTTTCTGTTGAAAGTGCAAACACAAGTCCATCTCTGTGGATTGGCTCAGTGCATGTCCATAAAATGTAGAAAACAGTCACTGTCATTAGAGAAGACTGAAAAGAACACCCAGAAGATAGCTGTAATGGATGAGATGACATGTTGTAGCCTCTTATGACTTAGGTCTTTAAACTACAAGTGCCATTATGACACAGTTATAGTCCATGTGGGCATAAATGACCTAAGATGCACCTTACTGGAATACACAAAGAGAGACATGATGGAGCTCTCTGAATATATGTCTCAGGCAGGTATGAATCTAGGCATGAGTAGCATCCTACCTTCACCAATGATGATACTACAGTACCATCCAAAATGTTTTATTCAACAATTTGCTAGGTTTCTGGTGTCAGTACAAGGAGATCCAATATCTCCTTGTTCCAACACCAGATTAATGACTTCATCTCTTTGAAATAATGGATATGGAGTTTCAACCACAAGTGTGTGCATTTCAGAATTCACCTGGCAAAAGTAAGAGCCACCAGAAGAAACAAGTCTTCCTAGGAAAGGTATTCCAAGTCTGCATCTACAGAAGCTGCTTGTTCACAGGGAGGTAGAGTCAGTTTTGCCAACATGATGCAGAGATCTCAAGAAAGCACAGGACCCCACAGGGCAGGTGTGATTAGAATGCACCTTTGAGTAAGGGTTTGCAAAAATTAAAAAAGTAGAGATGATAAGTACAGACCTCAGTGGAAATTAAACATTTTGTCAAATTGTACCTTGACTGAGGAGTGGCTCAGTCAAGAACTGAAAATCTTGGTGAAATAATAATGGAAATCACAGGGCTAAGAATACAACTAGTAAATTACACACAGCGCATGATTAACTTAAGTGAGCACGCTTTTGGATGAGACTTCCTTGATAGATTGGTTAGTGGCATTCTAAGGAAATGTAATTATAATGGCTTGTCAAAAAGATGAGGCAGAAGCAGTAGAAACAATACCTGCCAAGGTCAATGAGAGGACACGAAAATGAGTTTGGCTTCCTGTATGACACTCATTAGCAGAAGAAACAGGAAATAATTTATAGGAGTCCATGGAACAATTTCTGTACCAGAGTGTCCTTGGTATGCCTCCTGATGGGAGGGATAAGGAAACTGTAACTGCTGCATTTGGAGTTGGTCAGAAATGAGAATAGTTTGCACCAAGACCTGTCCCACTTCCTGAATAGCTTCCAGACCTCCAAAGAGCTGAGGAACCACTCCTATGGCATCAGTAGGCGGTGACTGCTTCCACTAGTTAATTGGTTTCCCTTGGGATGTGCAGAAAAGTGACCAGACTGAATGTCCTGTATCCATACTTTCGTGGCCAGTCTACATAAGGAGTATGACTGGATTTCTCCTTGTTTGCTGATATACAAAACCACTAACATGCTACATGAGTGGATGGAAAATGAACTTTAGGGAAGACATTCCTATTATTGTTGGGTGATCAAAAGGACTGCCCCTATCTCCAAGATACTGATATGCATCTTGGTCTTGTTAAATGTCCAGATACTTTGATCTATCTCATCACTGAATTGCCTCACACCTCCCTAAAGATGATGTGTCCATGATGACTGTTGTTAGTGAAACTGGTAGGAGGAAGAAATGTCCTGTTCTAAAATTATGTGTATCTATCGGTGACAATGAGAACCTCCTGATACATTGGATCTACTACTACACTTGCAGAGTCCACTGGAATACTCGAATTTGGAGCCTGACATGATGTACCACTGGAATGAAGGGTTCCATGAGGGGCTAACACCTTCATATAAACATGCAGAAACAGTCTGAGGCACTAAGATTTTAGTTTTTTGGCTGTTGTGAGTATATACTCTCTGCTGCAAGATGTGTTGTGCTCATAAGTGTGTCCAAGCCACACATAATGGATTTGAGAAGCTGACAGAGGTAAGGTTCTCTGTTATGCTCAGAGAGTAGAAAATTGGTGTCAGAAGATCTGTTGCTACAATTAAAGCCTAAACTGAAGGTGCAGCTAGGAGCCAGTAATTTAAATATAGGATTGCCTTGAGTCACATCAACCACTGATGAATTCCAAATATAGACATGCATTTGTTAAGTCCCCTGTGGGCTGAGGTAACTGACTGGATAGGTAGAAATTTAATGACTGGCCACAGCCTGAAAGTGGAAATACCTTTTGGACTCCTTTTCTATTTTGGTGTGGAAGTAGGTATATTGAAGGTCCAAAGAACACAACTTTAAAAGCAAGAAAGGATTGACTACATTGTAACAATGTGAAAGGTTTCTTCGAAGATAAAGGTATTTAGTGCATTTAGCACTACAAAGTATATAGAAAAATTCTGACCTTTTCTTGTTAGGTGTGACCTCACAGGTTGCTTCTTTTTTTGAAGGTTGACAGCCTCGGTTCTTGCCAGTGGTATGTGATAGGGCAGGATATCAGACAAGGATGTTATTTTCGGGACATGAAAGTCTTGACCCACCTATCCATGGTGATAGAAATAATTCATGTTGATAAATTTGCAGCTTATTCACTGGGTGCTAATCCTATAAAATCAACTCACTGAAATCTTAAGTCATAGGAAGTTACTAGGCTATTGGCCCTGAGGCCCTTACAAGCCTAGCCTAGAAATTAGCCCATGTTCTGAAAATTCAGCACACAATGCCCCTGTCCAGCAGGGACACAGGTGGAATCTCAGGGGTGCATTGTCTGTTCCTATCCAGTTATCCTGGTAGCACTTGAAGACAGTTAAGGAGATACTCTGCTTGACATGGAGGGGGAGTCTATTCCACAGAAAGGGGAGACTCTGGGACACAAATCTGTCCCACCAACAAGTCCTATTGATGTCACAGACCAGGTTGAGATTGCACATGTGGGTTACTCAAGTGAAGCTAGACCTGTGAATATGCAGCAGTCCCTTCAAGGCATGGTCTGAGATTGCTTTGTATGCCAGACAGAGGTCACCTCTGAGGTGTCTGTATCAAACTGAGTAGAGGGACAGGGCTTTTAGCCTAGCTGTGTAGGGTAGATGTTTGAGGCCCTGGAATCTCCTGGTTGAGGAACCTCTCTGGTCTCTTCAGCTGCCTCATGTGCTTTGTGAGGTACATGCTGAAAGGGGCATTATAGTTAATAATGAGTCTTATAAGGGAAGAATACAGGGATGTTATGACCTCCTTGTCCCTGGATGAGATACCCTTACTAATGACATGGGCCATGTAAAAAGCTTTCTGTACAACAGAGGCAATATGGTTGTCGAAGGTCAGTTTGCTATCAACCTGGGTGCCCAAGTCCCTCACAAATGATTGCGCTCTTAGGACCTTTTTATTAATGTGATAATTTGTGGGGACATCACTCTCCCCAAAGGGGATGATGATGCATTTTTTTGGCACTCAGTTTGAGACCACGTTTCTGGCTGCAGTCATTTGGGTGAGACTCTCTTGCAGGATGTCCACATCACTAGTCATCTGCAAACTTGGTAAGCTATAGCCCACTGGTTTTGGCCTGCACCTCAGACAAGTATATCCCAAACAGAGGCCCCCAAGGCCAATCCCTGGGGTTCACTGCTCATTACAGATCTACTGCTTGAGGTGGCTTCCCCTATTTTGACTAGGTGACTTTGAGTGAACATCTGAGTTTTTTTTTTTTTTTTTATGCAGTAGGGCAAGCACCCTCCCTCCCCCAGACTTGAGTACTTTGAGGTTGCAGGACAGTGGAGAAAAGAGAAAACTTCAGTGTCAGTGAATGTTGTTTCGGTGAGTTGAGTTTGTAGTAGCACCATGCACTGAAAGAGTACTCACTCTGCTGTCATACTCTCAAAAGACACATGGGCAGGTCAAGGAACTAGCCTCCCTTGACTGCTTTCAGAGAGATGCAGTCATGTTAAGGCCCCAGGACTACTATCATCCACCTGTGAGTGTGTCACAGCTACCATGGACTGCTGTGGGGCTCCTGCCTTTGAAACCGTGTCCTTTCTAGAAGTTGCATTGGTTGGTAGGCTACATTATAGACTGTTGTTCATTTTTGTGGTGATGACACCTTGCATTGACTCTTCTGCATCCAAAAAGAGGAGCATTCCCCCAGTAGTAAAGGTTTTACCCTCTTTGTCCATATGTTCTACATATGCCTTCACCTCTGGCCGCAACAGACTTAGGATCTTAAATGGGAAATCTGTAAAAGTTGCCTTAGTGACTGTTATGATACAGCTAGTGTTGAGCATGCTGGTACACAGCAATGAATGATTCCTTGGCTTTAAATTAACCTTTCACAATCTTGTAAAGGACCTGCATCATAAGGTCAGATAGCAATAAAGAAGTGGAAGACTGGGAAACAGTTTCTGATTTAATTTTCCATCTCAAGACTTGCTACACCATCTTGTAAATTTTGTCTGGAATATCTCATTCTAATTCCAGTGTATACAAGAGATAACCGACTTCACTAAGAGAAAAGGTAAAAGACATGAAAACTCACTTTCCTATTTGTGTCATTCTTGAGTCTTTATCTGGTGATAGACAACTAAACCTAAGGTGTTGGGAGTCATTTTCAAGGTACTTGCAGAGACAGGGATGTCAGGTTTACGCTTCTTTGACAAGAACCCCCACACCCTCATCAGCTGAAGAATGTAGACAATCTTTTCCGGAACAGGAGTCATCGTATATGGATTTTCCCTGATAGCTGGTATCATTCCCAAAATGTTTGTTAGAGAAAAGACTAATGACAAAGACTGTTTAATAGGCCTCCCTTGTGGGTCACCCACCCCTTCATCACATGAGCTTTAAGAAGTCTCCAAATTTGGGGTTATCTAGTAAGACTGGAGAGAGTATCATTCTCATCTGACAAGGAGGACTATGATGGAAGAGTTTAAGTGCTTCTTCTTGAAAGTGCCTTTCCTTGGTAGCTCCTAGTGGAAATCTAAGAAGAAAGAATTGATTTTCTTAGCAGAGGGTACTCAGAAGGCTTGCAGCCTCTTTGACTTGCTGTGTATCAGTTGGCAAGGCAGAGAGACCAAACAGAGGCTGCTTCAATCCCATGCAGTATCAGCATCTGGAGCTGGAAAAGTGCTGATTAAAACCACTGCAACTAAAACTGTTGACTCAACATCAGGATCTATGCTGTAGGTTGAATCAGTAGTGAGAAACTTGACACCTAAAACCCTGGGACTATATGGACCCAGATACAGAGAGTGTAATCAGCTTTGACAACATGTCAACATTCAGAGTATACTTGATGCTGAGAAGTTTAACAGTGACCTCTGCAGTGCAGAAAATGGGATTGTAATGTTTCACTTTGATATTGGTCATAGCATTAGGATCAATGTAGGCACATAAAACCAATACCTTTGAGATCAACATAAAAAATGAGAAGCCATTGAGAAATTCAGAGGCATCCATGGAACAGGTGAAAATACAGATCTAGGCTCCACTGGTGGAGGAGGAAACCTGTCATATCAGGAGGCTTAGTAAAGAGCATACACAGACAGTACTTGTAGACTAACCTCCATGCAGTCTGTATTGAAACTCTCTGGAACAGTTATTTTTATTTATTTATTTATTTATTTATGCTTTGTTGACTGGGTTAGAGTCATTAGGGCAGTGCCCTTTTTCAGGGGAGACCTGAGGTGGTATTCATACTGACTAGATGAAATTTATCCTTGGCACTAGTGAACTTCTCTTACTCTTTTGTCTTGTTGTTTTACATGAAAGAAGGCTGCTGTTGACTTGGTTGTGAAAAATCCATGATGGAGGATGTCATGAGAGATGGAGCAGTATGTGTTTTGGATGACGCAGACTGAGAGGTGGCTGAAACTATTGGAAATGAGGAAAATATTGTAACAGAGTTTGAAGGAGGTGGATTACCCACACAGGAATTATTGAATTTGATGGAGCAAATTGGACCAGAAAATGGAACAGAAGCAAGCTGCAGTACAGTAGTTGATCATGTTATGGAGGTGGAAGCAGAAAAAAAATTACAGCTTCAAAGGCCACATATCAGCAACAGGGTGTGTATAAATCTTATGTTGATGTAAGAACTAGAAGACAAGCAGATGTCATAACAGAAAGGAGCATGCATAAATAGACTATATGTGAGCAAGTAAGAATGAAGTCGCCTGTGGTAAGAATTAAAACAAAGAATAACTTTTGTTTAAACAGATATGATATTTTGGACAATATAATTTTGCCCTTAGGATTTACTGTAAAAGACATCAAAGCATTAATACATTTGGACATTAAAGACTTCCATGAAGTGATTTTGAAACATTTGGGTTATTATAAAAATCGTGTCTGAGGTAGAAAAGAAGCAAGAAACTGCACCATTGAAGGATTTTTTTTTAAATTTTGGGTTGCAAACAAAATGCACGTACAATTTGTTGACACTGACATTGTCAAGTTGAAGTATTTTTTCCCTATCTGTTTGTAAAGAACTGCGAGATATAAAAAGGGTATTTGAAGAAAGAAATGTGAGGACTGGGGTGAAAATTGTTAATAGCATTAAATGTAACAGAATGAAGAATGTAGCATGTTCAAAACTGTAATAAATGTTAATGTAAAGTGTGTGTGGGGGGTCTCTGAGATACCAAGGCCAGACAAAGCCTGTTTTTGGAGAAAAGGAAGATGCTAATAATGTGGAGAGAAGGGACAAACAGCTAAAAAGTACGAACCAAAGTGTAAATTTAATGCCCAAGGGCTTTTTTGATTTGATTGTTCCATGTTGCAGGATGAAAGAATAGCTGAAGAAAATACTGAAAATAACACAGAAGATAAAATGGATAATGTGGGTGAAAATATAATGAAAACATATAATAAATTCAGAAGAAATTACATTAAATATGAAAAAAAAACATTTTCAGGAAGAGAATAGGTATGAGCTATTGGAAATGATAAAGGAGAGGAGGGGATTTTCACACAGGAGAAGAGCAAGATCAAAAAAAGTCAATAGGAAGAAGGGTAAGAAAAGAGAATGAAAAATAAAAGGTGGAAACAAGAACTGAAAGGTCAGAGGCAAACAAACAAGTGTAAGTGTTAGTATTAGAAAGTATCTCAGGGTAATGGTAATTGAATTGTATAAGAAGATGGAAGTAGAAATTTTATGTTTATTATATACAAGATGTATTAAAAAAAGAGAAAGGAGATAGAGCTGGTGCTTTGTAAGGAAACAAGTCTATGTGGTCTGTAATGTTCAGCTATAAGGATTTTGATAATAAATGAAATTCAAACACTGGATGATACAATACTAATACTAGGCAGGATGATGTTATATGACATAACAGAAGGAGAAGGGTGTGTAAAGTTATTTACAATTTATTAACATACAAATACAACAGACAAGAAAAATATGTCTGAGGTCTTGAAATATGTTTTGGTCAATATGTTTATTATTATGATAGGATACTTTAATTGTAATTTAAGGAAGGAGAAAGGGAAAGGGACACAAGATGTGAAAGTATTGAAAGAAGTTATAAGATGAGGACTACAGGTAGGAAAAAAATAACTGAACTTATCAGAGAGGGATATTTTAAACAGAGATTATATAATATATTCTAATGGAATGGAAGAAATAGGAGAAGGTGTGGAAAATTGCTGAGTTTTCTGATCATAGAGCTGTGTGAAAGAATATGTGAGAATAAAGAGACATTAAAAGAAGGGGAATTAATAAAAAGGTTAACGGGTGACATCAGAAAGACAGAAGAAATGGAGCTGGAAAGCAAGAAATTATGGATAGAACATATGACAATGAGGGCAGTTTATGAAAATTGGTCTGTATGTTGGATAGTGTTTAAAGAAAAGTATAAGAAAGTGTTTTAATGGCAGAAAATAGAATAAAATGTAGAAATTAATATAAAGAAATAATGGAAGAGCTTCAAGTAGACATTCCCCTAGATTTAATAAAATCTGTGTAGTCATAGTGTAGAGCCTACACTGAATGTTACCGTGTCCATGTACACGGTTGCCCCTCGGCAGTGCACCATGCATATTAATCATGGCGCATTGCCGAGGAGGAGCCATGGAATATGGTTTTTGAATCAGTGTAGGGAGTGTGGTGATAACTTAGTCCACAGATGAGTAACACACTCCCTGCACTGTCCAATTATATTATATCAATGTAATTTAATTTTTTTTGTATTTTTTTAAAAACTATGTTTGCGTGGCATGGCACAGAGTGCTGCAATGCAAAGCAGTGCTGAGATACCTGCCAGACATCTAAAATTAGAAACTAGATGTATTTAGTTATTTATTTAAAGGTCAAGTTTAAGCATAACTGAGCAGGTTTACATGGTGTAGTGCAGTGCCCAGCACTGCTTAAAGGTAGCTCACAGGTACATGCAAAGGTATAGCAAAATTTCACATATCCATGTAGCTAAATGGATAGAGCTATGGCCATAGGTGCAGGGTTTGAATGCATGGAAGGGCAATTAAGCATTTATTTTTGAAATACAAATTATTTTTAAATCTTGGCCTGCTGAGCTCAGCTAAGCTCTGCAAAGACATGCTAGGCACTGCATAAACAAAATAATAGCTGATAATGCTTATGCACTGCTTGGCAGGTTTGTGCACTGCTAAGCATATGGGTTTTTGGATTTTCTCACTGCTCAGCTGCACTGATTTTGCGCATTTTTAAATGCTGCCCAATGGCATGTAAGGGTGAGAAAACAGGCTATATTAAGCCTAATAGGTGGGAATACAGCATAATCCATGGGAGTTCTGTCTCTGAATGATATTATGGCAGGTGTTTGGTGATGGTTCATGCTTTCGGGTACAGCGTTGGGGCATCCTGGAGTCCAGGGTCATGGTCAGACTCCTTGTAAAAAAACATGAAGGCCGGCTTCTGCAGGAAGGTTACCAGGGTTCAGAGTGCAAGGCGGAGGCCTAGGATCGTCTGACAAGGGACCTCACCAGTGCAACTGGTATCCCCCGCACAAGTGAGCAGTGTCATCACCACTACGATGACCTAAAGAGACGCAAGTGGGATCTCTTGAACAACTGGGTCCAAGAATTTCGGACAGAGGATGTCCCACATGTACTGTATGCAAGTACCTTTATCTGTGTACCACTAATATCTAATCTGAATGTCTGCTAAACTGGTATACATAATAGTGGTGTTCTCTCCCAACAGCTGCAGAGGAGAGGGCTCGCAACATTGATGCACATGCTGGGCACTTGGCCAGGTTGCACCATGAGTATGGTGAGTATAGATGTAGTTTGATATCTACAGTCAAATAAGCAAGAAAGAGTAAAACATTAACTGCAGTTAGGAATATACAGTAAAGATTGTATTGCACTGAATATGGACTTACAGCTGTACTGCATTAAGTGCATGCTGTCGACTCTAGTGCCATAAGAAGGGAAGAGTAAAGCTTTAACCATAATAAAGTATATGCAATAAAGTTTGTAGTGCAATAACTGTGGACTTACAGCGTATTGCAACACCTACATAATGACATCTGTTCAATAAAATACTCGAAAGTATACCAGTAACTGCATGAAGGTATCTCTAATAAAGTCTGTTGTGCAATAAGTGTGGAATTAGGGCTGTTTTGCAAGAAATCAATTATGACAGCTGTTCTGCAATAAAAACATGACATAATATCAGTACCTGCATGAAGTTATATCTAATAAAGTCTGTTGTGCAGTACGCGTAGATTCAGAGCTGTTTTGCAAGATATTAATTA
Organism: Protopterus annectens; assembly: GCF_019279795.1. Taxonomy (NCBI): domain Eukaryota; kingdom Metazoa; phylum Chordata; order Ceratodontiformes; family Protopteridae; genus Protopterus; species Protopterus annectens. Next base: position 1,984,467,367 of record NC_056739.1, read on the forward strand.
TGACATCTGTTCTGCAACTACACATGAACCAAGAGCAATACCATCAATGTAAATTGTGTACATCAGGATTGTCTAGTTTTTACCATGCATGTCAGCTATATGCATTCATGCTATGAAGTACAGTGCTGCAGTCAGGTATAACATTGCAATAGATGTAGACTGCAAATAATAACCCATAATCAGATATTGTTTGTTGACTTCACAGATATTTCAACACATTAGCAATATATTGTGTACCTGTATTATACGTAGTAATGTATAGGTTACCTGCTATCTCTGTCATGCTTGAATTTCATGCATGTGTGTTCAACTGTCACTGTAGTCTAGTATAAAACTGTGCTACTATTACCAGGTCATATTTTGGTGCTAGGTGAGCTCTAGGAAAATATCAGGTGGTCAGTAACCAGCAGTGACTCAGTAGCTCAGTTTGCTAAATACTCTGTATGAAGTACATTTTGCCACACACAGACCAGGCTTTGAGTCCAATGTTATGTAGCACTAAATATTACAGTATCAGTCATGTAATGTTAGCAGGTATTCTCTCCACAGGAACTACAGGTAAATGGGTGAGGTAGCCCATATTATGAATAAATAATTGTGTGTTTAGATCTCACAGACTGTTACAATCACTACCAGGAATGTGAAAATACAGTATAAAATAACGGAAACAAGTATAAAAGCAATAAAATAGAATAAATGAAATAAAATGTGTAATGTTTGGTATGGCTGTATGCCTAGAGTGTCTGTTAAGGTTACTGCAGTCAATTAATACAGTTGATGCAGATGTCCTCTGCAGTCACTGCTATTGGGTTCTAACCCCATGCCTGCCAAGCAAGGCATGCTAGTTGTTTACTTTCTGTACTATACATGTCTCTCAAGTGTCACATTGTCACATAATGTAATTACTAGTGCGTAATCTCTCTGTCACAGATTTATCATTGACATAATTATGTAAATAGCAAAATATCACTATATCAGCCCACAGTACACCTTGGTCGTTATACAGGTCCACCTGATGTACAAGTGTTCTGTGTAGTTATGTACCTGTAGTTATTACTGCTTGGCCCATACTGTCCCATGTGGATAGCTTGACAGGTATGTGCGTGCTATAGCAGCTATAGGGCACTTTTACACATAAAGAAAGGGCAGACTTGTAGAGTAGATAGCAGTACTGTTGTCAACTATATAGCCTATAATGGTATTAATGGACTGTATTTCTCTCTCTCCCCACCCCTTATCATCTTCATATATTTATTATTGTCATTCATTGATTATGGTTTACTATTAACATATGTTGTTACATTAAACTGCATTTTGGGGCATATGTTTTATTATTGTATGTATTCAAATGGTTGCATATTAACATACCTGGTTGAATTACCTATCCTGTTGGTGTTATGCCATAACTGTTACTGGCTTGCCATTAATATAATGACTGTTCTGTTATGTATTGTGTTTCACATAATATGCATTGAAATGTAATGGGGTTATTTCCAATGTTCTGGCATGCTGTTATTACTAATAATGGTTTTGTTCATAACTAAGCTATACTTATTGCTATACCTCCATCACCACAGCATGTCAGGGTAGGTCGGGTCCCAGTGATCTGCCTACCCTACATCAACTGGCCGTGGCACCAGGTCCTAGCACTTCTGGGACCCAGGTCGGTTGTGCCCCCTCCACTGGCCCTGTCTCAGGCAATGAGACCCGGCCCTCCCTGGGAGCAGTGGCGGAGGTGCAGTAGTCACCCAAGATCAACTACCGGCCATGGTGCACAGGATTGTTTATAGGAACTATGAACATCGGCTGTGCCAGATTGAGGGTAGATTGGACAACCTGGTGGGGCCAGCTGGCCCTGGTGCCCAGCCTCCAGTACAGCCACCTTTGGGTAGTGAAGGAGTAGTGTCAACTGCCCATGGGTGGGGACCTTAGTCATACTGCTGCCATCTGGAGGCACATGCATCTTGGATTCCACAACACTCTCCCCATCCAAGGTGTTTACCCCCTCATGTGTCACACACTGCCCCTGTCTGCTGTCTTGTTGGTCTTGTCTCTTTGCAATTGCATCCTCTCCTACCCAACTTACTTCCCCACATGTAGCTATATCCCCTTCCCAACATTCCACTCCTTATTTTAAAAGAAAAATAGGCACCTGTCCCACAAAAAAATATAGCCCCATACATAGCTCTCCATTTCACACACGTGTCTACTGAACACAATTAATTTGGTCCAATTAGCCTGGCAAAACATTTATGTTGTCCTCATCCCACTCTCTGGGGTTTGTGAGTCTAAATTCATCCACAAAATCTTTCAAATGCACAGCTGTTGCTGTACAAGAAATGGAAAGCTATGGTTCTTTCCTACACCCTTCCTGCACATTCCTACCTGCTTTTCAGTATGTTTTTACCTCTGCCTGCTCCCATTTTACCACTGTCCTATCACCCCTTTTTCTTTTCTTTTTAATTTTTTAGTGTGGGTTTGCATGAAGCTAAGTGAAGAGCCGTACCACGCAAATCTGCTTAAATGATCTTTAATGTGCCTTAATGATCTTATGTGTTTCTCACAGTGTTAGGCACATGTACAAAATAATAACCTCTACCACTATTTGGACACAGGCCCATGTCAACTACTGCCAACTGCACTAACCGACTATGCCACACAGGTCTTACTTAAGACAGGTGTTTCCAGCAAAACATGCTGATTGCCCCTGACAGACTGAAATTAAACCTAATGGGAAAATTGGAGTGTACCTGGAACTCTGATGCAAAAATACACCAGTAGACAGCCAAATAAATAATAATGGCAGTATGTGAAGCCTGGGATAGCAGATAAATGTTCCCTTTTATCTACAACATCTTTAAACACACCTGCTAAGGTATCAATGGCACAAAACATATGTTAAACTGGGGCCCTGCTGCAGAACAACTGCCTTTGAAAGCTATGCACATATGATGGCTGCAGACAATGTGTGTTACAGCTTGTATGTCTGCACACATATCTGACAACAGCACTGACTCAATAGCTCAGTCTGTTAAATGCCTTGCATACAGTACATTTTGCTATACACAGTCCTGGGTTTGAATCCAGTGTATTGCACTTCAGTTACATTGTTGTGAAAACAGCAAGTAATGAGTGAGTTATGCAATTTTAATCCCCATAGGTCTGAATTGTCTGCCACACAGTTTTGCAAGTCAAAGGTCTGCAGGTAGGAACACACTGCACATATTCGTGTAGCCTAACTATATGTCACCTACTACTGTACTATTGGCACTGTTGCATAACAGATGTACCTTAAGCACATGCCTTGATTGGACTGTAAAGTGTACCTTCATCCTGGCTCTGTTGTAATGACAGAGCTGCCACTGCTGCCACAGTTTGTTGACCTCCAAAGTGTTCAAACTCCCCTCTATGTGTCCTAGGCTGCAGCAGCAGCTGCCACCTGGAGCATACACAGCTGTATGTTGCAGTAGCTGCTACAGACCAATCATACCTCCCAACCTCCTGTAACAGGTGATCAGGACATAACTATACATAAGGGGGGGCAAAGGCCCAGAGATAGGGACACATTTCACAGTTTGACCCTACAAAGATAGTAAGTTGATAGAGTAGCAGCTTCCACGTTAGCATGCATATTCTGATGGGTATGAAGTGTGACACTCATGTCTCTCTCCCCTTACTGACTTCAACCCACAATGTTGGCCAGTAAACTGCCAGATGACCACACTGTCATGGGATACTGACCAGACATATGAGGCAAAACTGTGGACATACTTCATACATCTCTACACAGGTCAGTATTAGTGCTTACTCTCTGTGATGCTGTAGTCTCCACACCTCAGTAATGTCCATCTCAACAACTAAGAAAGGGACCAAGGCCTAAATGAAGGCCTCATATATTGCACTGTTGTGCCATGTCAGTGGCTACTGAAAGTGCAGTGCAGTTGTTTTGGATGCAATTAGTAATTCTGAGCCACAGATTGGTGCAGAGGAAATTACCTGTACATGAGCATTACCTACAAATGGCAAGCAACTGCTTATGGGGAGCGGGTATGTATGTGGTTTTACTCACACAGACCACATATGTGCAAAGCATTTGCATTGAAACACTAGATTTCCCCATAAAACAGAATGCAGATGGGAGGATGGAGGTATGAGGAACAGAGATTACAACAGTAGGCTTTTTTAGATCTAGGATATAGATCTATGATATTGACATGTCAGTGATATTGTGCTGTCCAACACCTACAGGCATGCCTCTCAACTGTCTGTGCTTTGAATCACATCTCTGTTCTGTTTCTGTCAATCCCTCCTACAACGGTTGTCTGTTGTAGTAAAGATAGTGGATTACACATAAGACATAGTGACAGTAAGTAAGGATGTACACTCCTGTAACATCAAACAATGTAGTGTAATTCATCTCCTCTCAGTCTGTCAATGTCATATATACATAAGTCTAACATTGTAAAAGTGTCCCTGCATGTCCCTGGTGTACTCTGGCTATGTCCCTGTTTCATAGACACTCGTCCTTGTCTGGTTGAGAGCTATGCCTAATATACCTCTCAACCTCCTACAGCATAAAATCAGGACAAATCCATAGCTAATGGGTGGACAAAGGCCCAAACACAGCCAAATGCAGCTCATTTCAGACTTAAACTAAACTCAGCTGTCAACTGTTTGGCACAGCCTAGGCCTCTAGCACCCCCACACCACATCCTGTGCATGTGGTAATACCTATACTACATCCCTGCTATTCATGCCATAGATGCAGGGACCTGCAAATGTGTCTGATGCATAGGGTGGCTATATTACTTTACATGTTTTTGTAGTGCGGTAGTGTTATGCCATGGCAGTTGTGGGCCACGACACGTACTATATGCTGGCATGTGTCTTTACTACACATAAAACTTTGTGTGTCTTTGTTGCCTGTTGGTACACTGGCAGTAGTGTTACAGAATGACAGGTGTGTCACAGATCTGTGTATGTTTGTGTGCCAGGGGTCTGAGCACTATGGACACATGGTGGCAATACAGTAGCACAGGACGGCAAGACAGCACAGCAGAAATAAGGTGTCAGCAAGGTATGCCAGTATGCATGCATGGCTCCCTAGGGGCATATGTGTAGAAGAGTGTGGCAGGGACAATGGGGACAGTTAGTGTCATCATGCTTTCACACCCTGTGACAAGGCCTGCTACCTTGGTATGTGTCATTTGGGTATACTGCATGTACAAATCTAGATGGTGGTGGACACCAATTATACTTTTGTAGATGAGGGCAATGTAGGGCCAGTGGCTACCCACAGGGCCATGAAATGCATAAGCAATTCACACATACACACACACACACACACACGTTGGATGTTCTGGCCTAATGGTTGAGGTGTTTGCCTTACAAACACAAGGTGCAGGGTTTGAGTCTCATAAGGGATAATTGGCTAGGCTTAAAAATGTCTCACAAGGGCAGTTAGCTTAGTACTAATCTATGAACCTATGAACCTACCTATCTAGTAATACACAGTACAGCTTGCAGTATGTATTGCATGCACCACAACATTTATCTGCTATCAGGGTGTCAGCCAGCACTCTTAAGGTGGATGACATCAGGAGGGCAATGTTGGTCAGCAGCTAGTCACAGGGCCTTAAAATGCATAGCCATTGCAATGAGATATGCCATATGAGCATGTCTGTAGTGTGACAAGGGAATATATGTACATACACACATACAAAAGTTGCATGATGTGAGATTAGAACCCCTACCTATTTACTGTTACACACTACAGCTTGCAGTACTTATTGCATTTGCCACACTGTGTATTTGATATTACAGTATCAGCCAGCACTCTTAAGGTGGATGACATCAGCAGGCTTTCTAATGGAGGCCAGCAGCTAGTCACATGGCATAAAATGCATGACCATTGCACAGAGATAGCCCATACTGAAGTGCTGCATGGAGATGTATTTACACATACAGACATGCACACACAAGCTGGATGATGTGAGATTAGAGTCCTATCTATCTACTAGTACACAGTACAGCTTGCAGTACTTATCACATGTGCCATGGAGTTCATCTGTTATTAGATTGTCAGCCAGTGCCCTTAAGGTGGATGACATCATCAGGCCTTGTAGGGAATTTAGGGGCCAGCAGTCAGTCACAGGGCCATAAAATGCATACCATTGCATGGAAATAGCCCATATGGGCATGTCCATATTGCTGTGAGGGGATATATTGATACACACACAGAGTTGGATGATGTGTGATTAGAACTCATACCTATCTAGTATTACATACTACAGCTCACAGTACTTATCACACATGCCACAGGCTGTGTCTGTTGTATATGTTCATGTAGGCACAGTACCTGTGGAGTACACAAAGTGGCCTTCTGTTAGCATGTGTGGCCTGCAGAGTGATACTGCTTGGTACTGTTATTGTATCTGGTGTTCTATGGGTAGGATACCTGGTAATATCACTGCAATGTGTGTACACTTACCAGTCTGGCCATATGTGGTTGTTTGCAGTTTGATAGAAGGACATGTAGCCAGGGACAATATTCATACATTGCACGCATTGTACAGTTCACCACCTGCATACCTGTATCTGTCTACAGGGTGATGATCTGCAGGCACAGGGGTCTGTGGGTGAGTAAATTATGTACTGTTGCGGCCTTGGTCTGGTTCCATTGGACAACTCTTGTGATGTGTAAGTGCAGATAACACCAGCATTCTGGGGTATGTGGGGACATTTGTACATCCCCATCCATATCTATACAAATGTGTATAACAGGGATGTCTCCTAAAATGTTTTTGTGTGTGTACATTATGTAACTGTGTTATGTAGATATATGTAGAGAGTCTATGTATCATTGTACTTTATATAACTATGTATACATCTTTTATATTATATATATATATATGCCACATACTGATAAGACACTAATCAAGTGTGAGGGGGATAGAGAAAGACAGATATGTATACGTAGCTGTATGTATGTACAGGCATATTTCTACATATCAGGTCTTTGGGTGGTAGAGGCAACAGACTTGAGCTCAGTGTAGGAGCATGCCCAGTGTGATTGTCAGTACTTACAAGGTGACCCCAGGCTAGAGCTACCTGTATTGCAGTCCAGAATTATGTGTGCGGCAGGCAATTCGCTGCTGCACCTGTTACCACAGTAGTGCAGTTCTCTGATATTGTCCAAGGCATTCCCCGGCTGTCTACTGACCTTAATATGTAATTCATACCTTACAACTGTACAGAGCTTCACAGACTGTCCAGAAGTTTACCTCATATTTTTTGGTCCATTTCACATAACATTGTAGTTTTCCGGCAAATTAGTGGCAAGTCAGCTCTATGAGTTTGAGAGTTATGATGTCACTGGAGTACATGATGTAACACCACACACAGGGTGACAGTCTGCATACCTCTCCCTGTACATTTTTTTGCAGAATGTCCAGCATTTTGCCCCATATGTCTGCTGTGTTCGTCATACATTTGTGGTTTTCCGATACTATACTGTAAACAGCGGTCACTGACTTGTAATTACTTACACATTTAAGTGATGGCTTTTACATCCTGCAACCAGTCTGACTTGTTGCAGCCTGGTGTTATACTAGCCACCTGCTAGGCTACTCAGAGCATGTATTATGTCTGTCTGTAGGTATGGTCCTTTGTGCCCCCATTCACAATGGCTTTGTCCAGCTTTCTTGTAATAAACGATTGAGGGATTATGACAGTCTGAGGGAATACTACCATATGAGTACCTAACATGCAAAAGATGTTGGATGCTACCAGATTTGAACCATCAACACCATCACCCATGCTACTGTCCCTGGGCCTGTGAGCCACACCAGCTGCCAGACAGAGAGGTTTCATTCCTCACACTATCAGCAACATACTGGAATTGTCTGGTCTGCTGGTGTATCATTACAGACTTACTGTTACAGCAGTTGTATGGGAACCCTGATGTCTTTGGGGTGGGGGATGACCAGCTTATGCTCTGCTGGCATAGACAGTCATGTGACTGCCCTGTGACTCCACTGTTTGGTATCTCCCCGGAATAATATCATGGAGTTTCCAGCCATGTGGTCTAGTGGATATTATGGTGCACATACTAATGAAAAGAGGATCCATTGTCCCAAGTGGCTGTTAGATCTGTACAAGTAGCCCAGTAGTCCACTATACATCTCTGCAAATAACCCAGTAGCACACTATATATAGCCCACTATATTCCCTTGCATACATGTGTCAGGTCCATACATATGCTACCATATTGTAGTACCCCTTACAACTGGTGTATAGGAGAGTGCCTTACCTTGAGAATGCAGCAGTTGACAAACCTGTAGTTCGGGGATAACTATGTCTGATGCATGCAGTCCATACCCAATACACTGTGAGGCACAGGTTGTGTAGTCTGGCTGTCATCATTTTTACTAATATGTATGTGAGTCCGAGTAAGATGTCAGTCCCTAGGGCCCTAGGTTGTCAGTGCATGTGCAATGTGTTGTCTCTTGGCCAAGGCCAGGACATATTGGGCATGCCTGCATCTGCCTACAGGGACAGCCTCAAGGGTGGGTTCCTCCTCAGAGTTCCCCTGTGGGTGCAGCTGTGGTGATCTAGGCACTGGTAGGGGGCTGGTGTATCCCTTCCCTTTGCTGATCCTGCTGTAGCTGTTTCTGCAGGATCATATTGTGTAGCATGACACATATGGTGAACATCTGTGCACATGTGGCTGAAGAGTACTGCAGGGCTCCACTAGATATATCAAGGCACTGGAACCATGACTTCAACAGCCCAAACACATGCTCTATGATGTTTCTAGTTTGTGCATGTGCTTCATTATGGTGTTCTTCGATGTGTGTGTGTGTGTGTGTGTGTGTGTGTGTGTGTGTGTGTGCATTTCTGATGGGTGTCATCATCCACGGTTCGAGGGCATAGCCAGCATCCCCAAGTGAATGGTTGTGTGGGATGTCCCGCCTAGCAAACATCTGGTACAGCTGTGACGCATGCCAGATATGGGAGACGTGATAACTGCCAGGACTGCCAGCACACACATTCATGATAATGCCCTGGGCATTGCACATAACTGGCAGTTGATGGAGTGGTACCCCTTGCTGTTGATGTAGATTCTTCCCTTTTCACTGGCTGGTGCTTGATGTGTACATGCGTGCAATCTATGGCACCTAGTATCTCAGGGTAGTGTGATACATGGTAGTAGAAGTGTTGCATACTGCTGGCTCTGTCCTGAGGGGTGTGGGGAAAATAAATGTGCTCACTGGCATGTGGTAGCATAGCATCCAGGAACTGGTGGAGCATCCTGGAAGCAGATGCCTGTGAGGCCCACACCATGTCCCCAGTTTGTCTTTGATAAGTACCTGGACCTAGTATCCTAAGGGCTACACATACCTTTGTTTCCACTGAGATGGGTTCCTCTCTGTTGGCTCTGGGTCTGAGTTGAGGTTGACAGAGGTCAGTGAGTTCTTGTAGTATGTTCCTGTCCACCCTGTAGCACTGTACAATCTCCAGCTCATGTAGCTCCTGGTAGGTTACCCTGGGTGTGAACACTCTTCTTCTTCTCAGTCTAGGCCTATGGTCAGCATCAACAGCAGCTGCATTGACCTCAGCATCTAGCACATACATATATGTAGCAGACCTGCATCGGCCCCTAGGATTCTGTCAGTTAAAATTCCCAAGTCTGTACTCCAATGGTGCACAGTATGGGGGAAAATCAGATTGTAGGGTGTATGCAGCCTTTATAGTGCTCTGCTGTAGGTGTAGGCTGTGTGATTAGCTACCTATGATGCATTCCACCTGTCAAGTACATCATTAAGGGGTTTAATGGCCCTAGTTTAAGTGAAACATGGCTCCTCATTAATTAATATATCATTGGCTTTCTCAGACAGTTTTTTTTTTGACAGCCTTCCTTGTTGAGCACTGAGGCACACTAACCCACGCTGCAAAGATAAACAAAGCTTACCAGTCAGTAGACACACCCCCGTCGAAGGTCACGCTCAACACAGCAGCGCACCACACAAATACATGCAAACACAGTAAAACACACGCCTCAGAGGTAATCATAGCTTACTAGTCAGTGTACACACCCCTTGCTCAGCTCAGCGGAGAGGAGTGCAAACAGGTGCAGCTGAGTTCCAATGAGCTTAAAAGTTTGTGACACACCCCCTTTTGATTTCAGCTAGCTCTTCTCTGGACACCAACATGGCTCTGTGCCTACACAGATGGGGTCTGTGGACACAGATACACATTTGTGCTATTCAGTAACCCCAAACTACATAGTTTCAGGCCCTGCCTCATTAGCAACCACATCAGTCTAACAATGTACATACTCCACACAGGGTCCTATAATGCATTACTGTTACATCCTAACAAATTCTGTTTTTTACAATATTTTTTATATTTTTTTCCATAATGGCATGTTTACACACTGCGCTGCTCATAGCAAACATACCCAGGGTATTAAAAAAAATAAAATAATTTTACATGATTTTCCATATGGTTTTGGACACATGATGGTTAGTTTCAAACATATCTGTGTCCTCTATGCTATTTCTGCCACTGTCGGTAGACTTTTACAGCCCCTGGTGTCATTTTTACATCCTGTGCATGACTGCCTATCTACTTGCTGCATCGCTCTACCTGCCTCATTTACATGCATTTCACCTGCTTATGAGGTGATTTCCATGCCACTGACACTTCCACATTCATACGTTTGTGCTCGCCCCTCAGATCCATTCACTGGATCGCACATCTTACTTCCGTGTAAACACTGTGCCACTATGCATACATGGCAAATAAGTCCATGTAGGCTTTATTGAATTCCCCCCATTGAAAAATGGAAACAGAAAAAGAGGGTGATAAAAAGAAAGTTGTATTACAAAAACAGAGCAAAAGTTAAAAATCTATCATTAGGCAAAGATTTTTCTCAGAATGTAAGAAAGAAGAGGCATCACCTTAGTTAGGAAAACAAAAGAGAATAAAAGAAGGAAGAATGGATGTGATATATGATGAAACAGATATTATAAGATATAAACAAAAAGAAATAATGGAAGTAGTGGAAAAAGTTGTAGGTAAAATACACGAAAAGGAAGAAGCTGAGAAACAGGGATGGTGTGTTAAAAATTCAAAGGTACTAAAGCAGGATTCAAAAATGAGATTACTATGAAAGAAATACAGGATGCAATAAAAGAAGGGAAAAATAATTAGTACCAGGATTTTATGGATAAAATTAGTGTTAAAAGTGAATGGAGATGGAAGAAAAAACATTTTCTGTAAAGTATTAATAGATGGTTAGATAAATAGATAGTGCAAGGAGAGGTCTGTAGTGGGTGTTAAAATATAAATGGAAAAAAGATGAAAAGAAAGATATAAGAAAATGGAGACCTAAGACTTTAGGTAATACTGATTATAAAAAATGCTCAACAAAGCAAACACTGTGCATTGCATAGCAACTTCTGATAGTGAGCTACTGTGAGTAGTTTGTCATGTTAATGTCAAGGTTATGATGCTAAATGCTATGAGTCTTAACATGGAAACTACACTCACTGAAAGATGTCCTCACCTTGGAAGATGCAGATATTTGTGCGGTCATGGAGACCTGGTTCAAGGCTGTGGAAAATCTATCAAGAAACATCCGAACACTATGGGTTTGGGTGACTTTAACTACCCATCCATTGACTGGGTAAATTACTCATGTTCAAACTCACTTGCCCAAAGGTTCCTCGACTTCATTAACTCCAGTGCCCTGGCCAACTGGTTGACACCCCCGCAAAGGGTGCCAACATCCTGGAACTAGTCCTTAACAATATGGGGGACCACTATAGCACCCCCACTGTGACGTCTTCCCTGGTGTTATCTGACCACAAATCAATCTCATTTGAAGTAGCTGTCACACCTGCCCCTCCCCTCCAGTTGCAACTAAACTAAAAAACTTCAAAGCACATTATAACCTCTTACAGGACTGTATAAATAGCTTCACTGTACCTCCCCCACAGATGGAACTGTCAACGATGCCGGGTTCTACACCAATGCTTTATACAAACACCTGTATAACTGCATTGACACGGCCATATCTGATAGGACCAAAACAAACTCCTCAAGGAAGAGCAAACCTGTCTGGACAACTGCCATTAACAAGCTTTACAATAAGAGGAATAAATTGCTGTCTAAGTGTAAGAGGGAGTGAGCCCTAAACTGGAAACACTCCCTGCTCAGCTAAAACAAACAAATAAGACTTCTTGTGAAGTCCTCCAAAGCAAACTACAAATCCAGATTAGCTTCGTCAACTATGGACAACCATAAGACATTCATTAGTTACATCCGTAACCTAAAAGGAAAGATTCATATTTGTGCTGAACTGGTAGTTAATGATATCACATATATTGAGCCTGTGGACATAGCTAACCTGTTGGGGTCTATATTAAAACATCGAAATTTCAGGTCTTCGAATGTTCTAATATCGACTCCTAGTAACCGAAAACAGGTAAGACCAAAAATTTAGAACATCGAATTTTTTCCTAGGGAAAAAATTTGCTGTTCCAAAACATACACACAACACAAACACACCAAACACACAGCAATCCACACACACATACACCTAAAATCTTACATCTAAACCTACGCTAAACTGTACATACACCACTATCTACCCACTTACCTTAACCCAATCCCTAATCCTAAGGTCTGTCACTATCGCACACACACCTCACCTGCGCCCTAACCCTAACTCACCTATCCCATCCTAACCCTCATGGCCAAACATTCGCACACTTACCTGACCCATGCCCTAACCCTAACTCACCTATCCCACCCTAACCCTCACATCCACACAATCGCACACTTACCTGAACCCGACCGTAACTTTCCAGTGCAAAGCCGAAAATAGCGAAGCGACAATAACGGACAACCAAATTCTTTCCCTAGGAAAGAATTCGGTTATCTAAAAATTCGCTATTTTCAACTTACGGTTACTAGGTGTCGATATTAGAACATTCGAAGACGTGACACTTCGATGTTCTAATATAGACCTGCCTGTTGGCCAACAGGTTCTGCGAAAACTTTACTCCTCTGTCCTCACCATATGTACCCCACGACATCCCTACCACCTGTCCCCTACCCTGTATCTCTACAGAGCAGGTCATAAACACCCTCTATAAGGCCAAAAACACAGCATGTATGGGACCTGATAACATCCCAGGCTGCATACTACATGGGCTCCAACAAGAATTAGCAACACCACTGTGTGCTCTTTTCATTCATAGCCTAAGCACCGTCTTCTTCCCAGCTGAATGGAAAATGGCCACCATTATTCTCTTGCACAAAGATGGCGCTTCCACGGACCCCGGGAACTATAGACCTATTAGCCTGACTAGCCTTATTTGCAAGACCATAGAGCAAATCAACATGGACCTTATCAACAAAAATATAGGTAATCTCCAAACACTTGACCCTACTCTGTTTGAATTTGTCAAAGGGAGTTCATGCCTGTTAAATCTGGTGGACTTCTTTGAGACATTCACCAAGGCCCTGAATGAGGGGAAATCTGTGCATACAGCATACCTAGACTTAGCCAAGGCTTTTGACACTATCCCTACTCAGGAATCATTGACAAACTCACCCAGCTAGGTATCAACCCTTATATTGTTAGATGGGTCACTAATTGGCTCACTGATAGAACACATATAGTCAAAATAGGGGAATTATCCTCCAACAGAGCAGACCTATAACCAGTGGTGTTATACAGGGATCATTCCTGGGACTGATACTGTTTGGAATCTGTTTCTCTGAAGTACAAGCAAAAACTAAAGGTCTGTGGGTGACAAAGTTTGCTGATGACTGCAAACCGGGAACAGTCATAGAATCTCCAAATGATGTCAACATCCTACAAGAGGGTCTTACACAAACAAATGATCTGTGCTAAAGTCATGGCCCCAAACTCAATGCAAATAAATGTATTATTATCCCTTCTGGTAAGAGCAATGTTCCTGTTAACTACTACATCAATAGTAACACCCTAGGTATGCACTCAGTGGTGAGAGACCTGGGCACACAGGTTGACAGCAACCTTACCTTTGTTCACCATGTCTCCACAGTGGTAAGAAGGACATTCTATATTGCTCATCTCATAAGTAAGGTCATTGCCTCCAGAAAAAAAAAAAAGTTATAACCTCCTTGTTCTTTTCCCTCATCAGGCCAATAATTGAGTACAACACCCCTTTTGGTATATACCTTTCCAAGCACCTGCAGCAATTGGAGAGACCACAAAGGTTACTCACAAGGAAAATTCAAGGTCTTCAGCATCTGTCCTGTGTGGATCATCTGAAATCACTATCACTTTATTCTGTTTCATGCAGACTACTCAGAGGTGATCTCTCCCTTGCATATAAGGCAATCTATGACCCTGCTTTATTGGAAATGCTGCATATCCACAAGTCAAATGATACACAGGTTACTCACTCTAAAGATCTTAACCTAGTATGTGACATTAACACAACCTGCTGGAGGGACAGATTTGCCTCCCAGAGGTTTCCAGACCTTTGAAATAGACTCCCATTTTATGTCAAACAGAGCACCTTATTGGCCCTCTTCAAATGCAGTCTGGGCAATTGGATGGGTAACTATAAATTCACCCTGTGGGTTTCACTTGTATCCCTCTTCAACAGGGGCAATAGGTGTTGATCATGGAAATAAGGGTAACTTCAGGTACTGACACTGGGATACAGTATTGGGGGGGTTGACTGTGCTATCCTTCAGATGAGATCTTAAACTGAAGCTCCAACAGCTTGAGCTGGTTAATCATATTAAAAAGTACATATTATTTATATAGTATTTATAGTTTTTGCATCCCCATATTCATCACTAAATAATTTTTACATTTTCTTAATATAACATAGTTTTTGTACATATTTCTTTCATTCCCATTTCCCTAATTTTATCTATCTTCCCCAATGTTTTTTCCACATCCATTTTCTTATTTCTGCCAATGTACCTTCATCCCTTCTATTTTTGTTGTATAATAGTTCTTCACTATACTCAGATTGTAGCAAATAATACTTTAACCCATTTATCAAGTTCCTTCTTCTATTTTCATAGTTACCATACAATATCATTTCCATATTCATTTCATCAAAACCTTCCCAGCTATATACATTTAAACTTTTCCCCAAAAGACATTTGTCATTCTGAAAAGCTATGGGCCAGATTCACAAAACCTCCATGTAAGAGTTAATATGTCTTACACGGAGGCTGCAGTCTAACGGTATGACATCAGCATGCCATGCATATTCATGAGGGCATGCTGAATCATACCCTAGGCTAACACGGTCCATGTAGGAAAGTAGGGGGCGTGTCCGAATGCCGAGTTCTGCAAAGGGACACACCCCCAGAAGAGTCAGAGTCCTGAAAGTAAACACCCACGAGCGAGTCCGCGGAAATGTCAAGGAACACAACACCACATGCCCTCACAGACTATAAACCCAACTGTAATGTAAAACGTAAAAATAGCAGTTTAATTTTTTTTTTATAATTTCCAAAATGTTTGCCCGTAGTTGCGCTCGTTTGTGCGGGTGTGCCCTCCGCTCAGCCACAGTTAGCAGACATTGAAAAGCATATAAGATCTAAATATGCAAATTAAGCCAAGTAGCAATAGCGTAGCGGTAGAGACGTTGGCCAAAGAGGAGGTAGTCACAGTTCGAGCCCCCACAACATCATTTTCCATTTTTATTTAAATAAGCATGAAACAATCCCCTGACATATATATATATATATATATATATATATATATATATATATATATATATATATATAAACTATAATTTAAGTAAAATGTAATGAAATGGGCCATGTATTTTTGAAGAAATCCGACATAATAAAATATAAAAAAAGGATCAGAATTTTCCATAGCTTAGCAATGCTTTAACAAGCTTAATATGACTGCCCGCAGGTGAGCAGCAGTTTAACAGGTTTAATATGAGTGCCCGGAGTTGAGCAGCACTTTACCATGCTTAAAATGAGTGCCCGTAGTTCAGCAGCACTTCACTCAGCATAATATGAGTGCTCATAGTTAAATAACGCATTACCCAGAGTAAGCCGTTTGCGCGGAGCTGCGCAGCGTGCCAACCAGCTTAACATCGGGCAACATTGGGCAAGCTGTATCAAAGCCACCTTTACACAGACACACCTCCTAGCCTGTCTAGACAGTAGTAAAATAAAAAAAGCAATGCCCAGGGTCGAACCTGGGATACTGTGCACCATAGTCAAAGTACTGAACCACTAAGCCATGACAGTTGTACTGAGAAATGCAGTATTAGCATATATATAGGAATGAATGGAAATAGAAGCATGACAATGCAGGTTTTTTTAAGCTGATAAATATCCAAAACGACCAATCACAGATAAGTGTGGGAAAACCGGCATATATAAGCCCCATAGGTGGGAATACACAGCATAACTGATTGTGGTACCCATTTGCAGTCAGGATGGCAGGTGCAGGAGAGGGAAGTTGCTTTAGAGCACAAAGGTGGGGTGCTGAGGAGTCAAAATATATGGTTTGGCTCCTAGTCCATGATCATGAAGCACAACTCATGCAGGGCCAGGTTCACTGGGGTGCGTACAAGGCAGAGGCGTGGAACTGGTTGGCACATTATCTCACCAGTGCCACAGGCATTCTGAGGACTGGTGAACAGGTCCGTCACCACCATGCAGACCTGAAGCAACGGAAGGAGGACCAATTGAACTGTTGGATCCAGGAGGCCCGCCAAATGCCCAACGCCCCACTACTGAGTAAGTATCCATGTAATTAAGTATGTAAGAAATGCTATCCTAGCCTATGGTATGGAGACGTATGTTCCAATATTACTTCCTTTATATTACAGCTGCAGGTGTTCGTTCCGCGAATCAGTGAGCCTATGCTGATAGGCTGCTGAAGTTGTGCCATCAGGCAGGTTAGTAATTATTTAGCTGGTATTGTCATAGAATATATGTGAGACAGATTGTAAAAGAGTTCAGTGTTGTAACCCACTAATAAATGTCAAATAAGCCTAGAAGAAAGTTTCTGCTAGTATTTTAAGATTAGATAAGTGATGCAGCCTGGAAAATAGTGTAATGCAATCCAGTAATAAGGATTAAACAAGTCTCAAATAGAAGTTTCCACCTGTATTGTAATATCAGATAACTGCTGCAGCCAGAAAATGAGTGGTAATCAATCAACAAAGGATAGACAAGTGTCAAATACATCCTTGTAAATTCTGCCATATGAAATAAGTGAGTCAGCTGGAAAGGGTTGTTGTAAACCAGTAATAAATGTTAATAAAGCCTAGAATTAAGTACCAGTCTGAAATGTAAATTTAAAATAATTGAGAGAGTGTGAGAAAGACAGTTTGAAGCTACGAAGAAAGCTGTAATAAGTCTGGAATAAAGGTATACTGCAGTCACTACATTATGAAATGAATGAGACAGCCACAACCAAAGAGTGTAATGTGTTAAATAAAATACAGAACATGGACTGTGTCCGTCCCACAAATTGGATATGTTGCTGTACCCTTGCATTATGGAAAGAGTATGGTTGTATGAAATGCTGAACATCTACAGTTGTCTAGACCCACATAAATCAAATGTAGCAGGATGCTGTACCTGAACACAGCCAGATATGAACATGTATGAATAAAAATGGAATGTATATTAATGTAGCAGTAACATCCCCATCACCAACATTCCTAAGGTTACATACAGGAAACTGTAATAATACATGTAGGGGATATATATCTGAATCTACTAGGAATGTACAGTATATGTATAGGTAGTTTTAGTTGTTAATGTAAAATTTCTCCACCTTACCCAATTTTTACAAATGATGCCATTCCACACCAAACCAGGTATGTGTATTCACAATTAATTCCCATGGACATTTGTCCTGTTGGTTCATACATATCTGCATGCACGTTGATGCATGTGCCCCGTTCACATATCCACACCTCATGGCCTGTTGCCACCAATCAACCCTGCATGCTGTTGGAATGTGCACTGTTGTTCTAAATATGCATGTGTTATGCTTGCTGCTCAATGTTCAGAATTCATGGGTGTTTGGTTAATGGGAATACTGATGCATGCTGTTACAACTAATTTTGAATGGTGTTGTTTGTTACTAACCCAAAATGCCATAAAATACTGCTAAACATAGGACAACAGGGAAGGCGGGTTCCAGCGGACCCACTTCTCTCACCTCAGCTGGCGAGTGCACCTGGCACCAGTGCCCAGGCTGGGACCTCCTCCTCCGGTGGCCCTGTGCCACCTTTGGGTGGAAGCGCTGCAGGGGGTGGGGCTCATCCCCCCTCTGAAAGTGTGGCCGGAGGAGAGCTTCCACTCACCCTCCATAGGGTCCGGTCTGTGGTGCGTAGTGAGATCAGGCGTTCTGTGACTGATCCCCTACGCCAGCCTGAGGCGAGGGTGGCGCAACTCACGGGTGTGCCTGCCCATCCTATCCAGACCCCAGCACAGCCCCGGCCTGGGCTGTGATGGCGCAGTGGTAACTGCCTATGGGTGGGGATTTCAATTCCACTGTTGCCATCTGTGGGCTCATGGGCTTGCGATATCCAAACATCCGTCCCTGTCATTTGTGTTTACCCCCCACATGTCATACTCCGCCCCTGTATGTGTCTTGTTTGTCTTGTCTGTTAACCTCCCCAACCTACCTCCCCAAATATACCTACTTCCTGTACCTCACATTCCACTCTCACCTGAAAAAAAAATAAAAAAGGGCACTCTGTTCCCACAAAAAAATTACGCCCCATATATAGCTGCCCAATTCGCACACATGTCCACTGGACATGTAAACTGATAATCCTAATTGGCAGTACAACATATTTTGTTGTCCTCATCCCTCTCTCAGGGGTGGAAGGTTTCAAATTTCACACGAAATTTCACACATATGCACAGCTGTTGCTGATAAAGAAATGGGCAGCTATGGGCCTTCCCTACATCCTTTCTATACATCCCGAGCTTGTTTTCCTACTGTCCTACCCTCTTTGTGCCCCCTTTTTCACCACTTTCCTATCTCCCCATTTTCTTTTCTTTAAAATAAATTAGCATGGGTGTTAGCGGGAGTAAGCACTTTTAAGCAGTAGTCAGTGGGTGTGCGCTTAGCTAAGTGAGTGTGCGCATGTGTAAGCATCACGCAAACCAGTGCAAACCCTCTTACAACTGCTTAAAAGTGCCTTAGTCACTCTGTATGACAAGGCCTGTAATCTGCTCATCAGCAAAATAAAATACCCCTGTCAGTCTCAAACCCCAGACCTTGGAAACAGTCTGCATGAATTACCACTGAGCCACGGCAGATATACAAGAACTTGGTGCTGAAAGAAATATATCATGAAATACAAGGAGTGAATGTAAAGGGAATATAGGAAGGCCATTACACAAAGCTTGTTCCCTGAATCCTTACTGGCAATTCTTGTGGAATTGCATTACATTAGTGCGATAAGAGAAGCAGCCATGCTAGGAGGTAATAATGTTACAATAGCACCTTACAAACCCCACACAGTATCAGAGCAGGATAAACACTGCCATATTTGAATAGGTATGAGGCCAGACTTCCCAACTGTGACTGATTTAAAGGGATGTCCCTGATTTGCAAAAAAATGTTACCTGTGCCCCACTGACTCCCTGTGAAATATAGGCAGAAAGGTGGGGTATCCCACGTAATGGTGACTGTCAATAAGTTTAAGTAGACACTACTTGCATGTCAGAAATGGTACAGTAATACATATGCTCAAAATACCCCACAGTCACAACTGCAGAATATCTGAACTATATCACGGGTGTACCCCACTGATATGTACCTTTCCCTGAGGCTGGTCAAATATATACCTGAGAGTATCTGAGGCCTGCAAGTGTCAGAAATACACAGGCATATCAGCCTGTCTGCTGTCACACACTCTGCGAATCGCTGTAGAATTACTCCCACAAGCACACCCTCATGTAGGAGTACAACACAGAAATATCAAAGGATGTAGCCATCTAACAAACTAATGACAGTATAGCAGTTTACAAGCACTGCATGTGCCTGATATTCATAATTGTTAGTACAAAATACAAGGCCCTAGTACTGCTCAGAAGCAAAATAAAATACCCTTGTAAGTGTCAAACCCCAGACCTTGGGCTCACCAGACTGCATGCAGTGCCACCAAGCCACAGCAAACATATAAGAACTTACTGCTGAAAGAAATATATCATGCATTACAAGGAGTGAATGTAAATGGAAAATAGGAAAGACATAGCAACACATTCCAATAAAGACAAATATCAGGCCTTCAAGGAGTGAATGTAAAGGGAAAATAGTGAAGCCATAGCAACACATTGCAAGAACTACTGTTGTATACCAGTTAATCCACAACTCCCACAGGAAAGTAGATGCTACCATATAAACAGTGTTAGCATTAACAGTTGTGAGTTAACATACACACTGAGAAGAGTGAAATGGAAAAAGCAACAGTCAGGTTTCAGTACAACATGCATTTCAGTGGCTACAACACAGCCTTAGATATGAGAGACATACCAACCTTCTGACTGACACAACAGTGTCCACAGCAAACCAGCATGGTCCCCACCTTGCAAAACTGAAAGGCTTACGCCTACCTAACCTAACATTTTATAGCAGTGTCCTGAAATCACAGTGAGAACTGCAATTACCACACAGCAGGCTGCATGCAATTAGTAA
This sequence comes from Protopterus annectens, assembly GCF_019279795.1. Taxonomy (NCBI): domain Eukaryota; kingdom Metazoa; phylum Chordata; order Ceratodontiformes; family Protopteridae; genus Protopterus; species Protopterus annectens. The sequence goes on from NC_056739.1 coordinate 1,984,488,089, forward strand.
ATGCTGGCCAATTGGTGCAGAGGCCATCACATGCACATGTGCAGATACCTACAAAAGCAGCCTGTACTGCCAGTCCACACATGCAATAATATCATTGCAGCAACTGGAGGGAGAGAGAGAGAGAGAGAGAGACAGAGACAGACAGAGAGACAGACCAAAATAAAACAAACAAAAAAAGAAAAACCAAGCCAGCAAGCCATCCATCCAGACAGACAGCCATCCAGCCACCCAGGCAGCCAGCCAGCCAGCCATCCAGGCAGCCATCCAGCCAACCATCCAGGCATCCAGGCAGCCAGCCATCCAGCCACCCAAGCAGCCAGCCAGCCATCCAGCCAGCCATCCAGGCAGCTATCCAGCCAGCCATTCAGGCATCCAGGCAGCCAGCCAGCCATCCAGGCAGCCAACCAGCCAACCAGCCAGCCATCCAGCCATCCAGCCACCCAAGCAGCCAGCCAGCCATCCAGCCAGCCATCCAGGCAGCTATCCAGCCAGCCATTCAGGCATCCAGGCAGCCAGCCAGCCATCCAGGCAGCCAACCAGCCAACCAGCCAGCCATCCAGCCATCCAGCCAGCCAGCCAGCCATCCAGGCAGCCAGCCAGCCAGCCAGCCAGCCATCCAGGCAGCCAGCCAGCCAGTCAGCCATCCAGGCAGCCAGCCAGCCAGGCAGCCAGCCAGCCAGCCAGCCATCCAGGCAGCCAGCCAGCCATCCAGGCAGCCAGCCAGCCAGGCAGCCAGCCAGCCAGCCAGCCATCCAGGCAGCCAGCCAGCCATCCATCCAGCCAGCCAGCCATCCAGACAGCCAGCCAGCCAGCAAGCTAGCAAGCCAGCAATCCAAAAAAAAGCTGTCAGAGACAAAGGTAATGTATACTACATAATCTAATAATCTACATACTGTGAACTGTCCATATGTGTTAGCGGTCTATATCTATATATATATGAAGATGTGCATAGGGCAAGGGACATACTGCAACTGTTAGTGAAGGCTGGACATACATATGTAGTTGAAGGTTGCTATGTGCACATATCAATGTAGGTTGTAGTGTGTGGCATTGAAAACAGCATGCAGTGCAGGTATATGTCATGTGGTGGTGAACTTCTGTGGGACTGAGCCAGTGAGGCCTGCTACAGCTATATGGCTTGAGGACAGCATAATGCATTATGCACAACAGTGTGCAATATCATTACAGAAAGGTATATCTCACAACTGTTGCAGAAGTGATATTCCCACCATAAAAAGTGGGTAGTCCATGTACCTACATGTGCATGTATATGTACAGCAATGGTTGTTAAGAAGTGTGTGTGTGTGTGTGTGTGTATATATATAATCACTCTCATATGTTTGCAGGTCCCCCTGGAGTGACAGCAAGGCAGCCGATGCATGCTGGTGAGTGTGTAATAACAATACTATTGCTAATGACATGTGCATGTCATATGGAGGTGTAGTGTGTGCACATGTAACACACCTACACATAATGCATGCTGTGCATGTTTGCTGTGAGACTATGCATATCATATTATTCTCAGTAGCTGCCTCACTCACATGCAATACACAGAGCATGACACACATGTGTGGCAACACAGTACTGGACATTGTATAGGCACATCAGATACACATGTACGCAACACACACATGTTTGGCATATACACTACACCTTAGCCTGCTACACATGTCCAATTATGACATCTGCTGTATGGCCAGCCTTCAGCATCCCACTTATCTACGCAGCACACATAATATACCTGAGGGGTAGAGGCCTATCATGTCTTTGTGCAACAGTCTGGAACAAATAATACATTCATGTTAGGCAATGCTCACTATTGGCCACCTTACACACCCATGTAACAAGTGGCTGTGTAATTGTGGATGTATTCATGTTACTGCACTTCAGGTACAGCATGCTAGCTGCCTGTCTGGCACGCATTATTATTGACTGACCACAAGAAGCATGTTGATCATGGCTCACGTTACTACACCACATCCAGTTCCACTAACCACAAAAGTACACATAGCTGTTATTGTGTAGCACCGTCATGTGTTTTGTGTGTGTGTGTGTGTGTGTGTGTGTGTGTGTGTGTGTGTGTGTGTGTGTGTGTGTGTGTGTGTGTGTGTGTGTGTAAATCTATGCACCCACAGCTTGTAACACTTGCACAACATTGTTATGTCCTTGTACACATTGTGTCCCAGGGTGGAGACAATCACTGAACAACGACACACAAGCATCAAGTACACGTATACTGTTATTAACAAGGGCTGTCTACACTTGCACTGCATGTTCCTGTGCAACACATAACCTGCATGCTGACACGTGTGCAGTGATGTTTTTCCTTGTGAAACAGTCACCCACCCTAAAACAGTATTGTGTATGTGTTGGATTGCAGGTGTGTCTGTGTTTGTATCTGCTGTACTGAGGAGTGTGCCTGTGTGCTTGTGTGCTTGTGTGCCTGTGTGCATGTGCCCCTGTGTGCATGTGTGCCTGTGTGCATGTGTGCATGTGTGCATGTGCGCCTGTGTGCATGTGTGCATGTCCGCCTGTGTGTATGTGTGCATGTGCGCCTGTGTGCATGTGCGCCTGTGTGCATGTGTGCATGTGTGCATGTGCACCTGTGTGCATGTGCGCATTTGTGCATGTGTGCCTGTGTGCTAATATCGTGTACACATTTGTAAACTGTGTTTGCTATCTTCCTCTCACAGGTTCTGATGTTGCTCTGGTGGATTGCAGCAGGGAACCTGAAGCCACTGCTGGGGATAGTGCTATTGATGATACATGTGTAATGGCACAGGGAGGTGTGACAGGGTCTGTCATTGGTCATCCAATTGACAGTACACAGCAGTCAATCCCATCAATGCGCACAGTCATCCTGCCGATACATCCATTGTCACCGATGTCCTTAGCTGAGGGACAGCATACAGTGGGCATTGACCAGGGTAGTGTGGTATCATTGGCACATGCATCCCCTCACAGCAGCCATGGCCAGATTCCTGACATGGTACCACACAGGCAGATGTCCAAGGGTTCTCGTGGGAGCATCCATGGTTGTACTGCCCCTGTCAGACGTGCCCACAGAGGTCTATCAACCTCAGCTATGTTCCGGGCTGTAATGCAGACACAGGCAGGTATGGAACTCTACACCAGACATGGTCTGAGGGAGCTTAGAGCACATTGCACCACTATAAATGACACTATGTGTGACGTTGCGTCTGCCATCCGTAACATCAGCGAGGTCATTAATAGACGTTGGGGGGGACACATTAGATCTGTTCCACAACTACATGTCCAGGAGCCAGGACAGTGCAGGACAGTTGAGGTGTCGACATGGACGTCTGCCAGCAACATTATCAGTTGCCAGTCATCGCGGATGACAACAAACCTGCAGCCACTCCCATAGTGCCAGTACCAGCCCCAGCAATGCTGGGTCTGTGCTGTCATTAGACCGTCCTAGAAGACCATGTGCACATGGCTCTGGACAGTCCCAGCAGGGACATATGTCCAGTCAACAACCTACTGCTTCTGATGACAGTACCCAGTCTGGCTTAGTACCTGATACTGTCCGTAGCACCCCTGCCAGGCACAGGTACCGTGTCCATGGCCAGAGACAATGACCTGTATGACCTGGCAGGTACAGTCTGTGGCTGTCCGCAAACACCCGTATATGGCAGCCACATGGTGGAACTGTGTGCATGCATACATACACACATAATGCTAACACCTAGGGCTAACACATACACACACATCGCAGCATCGTTGCCCCATCTTATACTGTTTTCCCTCACTAACACACACACACATACATGTCGATTGGATGTGTCAGTGGTAGACTCTGGCAAGCCAAGTACACACCCTGTGCATATGATGAAACTGTGCCACCTTCTGCCATCTGTAACATTGATGCTGGAACAGGATAGCATGGTACTGATGCACAGGGTGACTACATAGCACTGTAGTAATATTATCATGTTGTTAACAGTACAGTGTAATGATATTGTTGTAGGTAGATTCGAACATGCATGATGCATTAACTATGTTTGCCATTGCAGTTTTGTATACACCAGTGTTAATTCCCAAAGTGTACTGTCTGCACATGTACCACATGGCTGTTGTGTGTACCTGTGCCTGCATGTGTTGGGGTGTGGACAGTACATGTGTGATGTTTGCATCACCGATTTGCAGGTGTACATTTGTGAACATGGACAGCATGGAACATGACAAGGTTTGACAGTATGCTGTGGGTGATATGGTTTCCACATGTCAATAGTCTGCATTCTGGTAGTATACATAGCTTACATAGCCTGACATTCAGTGGTCATTACATGGTGTCTCCTCAACTGATACACAGACGTAGGAACCTGGTGTCAGTGATATCCTGCAGTACTACACTATACCAGTAGCCATTGTTACTGAGCCCCACACATCCCTGGGAATAATACCCTTTGGCATATAGCAGTCTCATGTACATGCCAGCACACTATGGATATGTCCATCCATGACTGCAAATACATACAGTGGCCTACAATGCATTCTACACATGACACACCTAACCACCACAAGGGTATCATACGGACAGATACCTGTTGTCCAAGCCATGGTATTTTGCTGTAATGCTACTGTGGCATTGTCATCGGCATGTAGTTAACATAGTATTCCAACAGTACCATGTAGGTGGTAATGGTGTGTACATGTGGACAGGTGTTATCTTGTCTATCCCATGATAGTCACATTTCCAAAGGTATTCTGCAGTCCCTCTGTGTATCTCCTAAGCAAGAAAGTGTCTGTATGCATATTGGCAACAGTTGCCATACACCTACACTGGATGGCCATCACTCACAGACTATGTTGTGTTTTAACATGTCAGACATATACTGCAGACATGAACCATCACCATCACCCACATTAATCTATCAAAGCTTTCATGGGTGTGTGTCACATAGTTGGCATAGGACACAGATCACTGCAGTAGCTTGCATTGTCACCAACATACATGTATGGCCTAAGGTCTGGTAAGCTGCGGCACATGGCAGCAAAGGTAACAACTGTATTCATCTGGGGCAGGCTTCACACATAGGAACTATTATAGGTCACAGGTACATATCTGTATGTGGCAAACACATACCTGATGTGTGCATGGCAATTACTGTTATAATAATATGTCATACAATAATGAAAGCAAAACACACAACACATTCACAAACTGTGTGACAAATGCACACATGGCATTTGTAGGATTCAAACCCCTACCGAACTAGTTTATGGCACTTGAGAGAGATGCATTAGCACAGCATGCTATTCGCATTACTGGATGATTTCCCTTCTCCTAGTGTATTAATAGGGTGCTGACATCATCAGTGTTTCCAAAGAAGAATGTACATCTTTTAGTGTGTTATCCCAGTCTTCAAAATGGCCATTCCTTTCACAAAGAATTGCAGACATACACACACCCCTGCCCCCCCTCACACACACACACACACACACACACACACAAACACACACATCGTTTTGCAGGATTCAAACCCCTACCTATGTTATGATACTTGAGACAGACGCGTTAGCACAGCACGCTATTCACATTACTGGATGATTTCCCTTCTCCTGCTGTATTTATAGGGTGCTGACATCATCAGTCTTTCCAAAGAAGAATGTACATCTTTAACTATCCCTCAGTATGGGGGATAACAATATCTGTGCATTCACAGAAACCTAGTTCAGGGTCACATATGCACACCGGCACTGCCAGGTTATGTTCTATAACATGCTTCGTGACCACAGGACTTGTGACACAGAACACAAGTAGGGGGTGTATCCATATACATCACAGATACACACATCTCTGGGTTGGTCCCACTGCACTAAGCATGACAGGCCATACATATACACCTACCATTGTGCAAAACTGCCTTTTGATTTGGTGTGTAGTTCAGACCACCCACCCATATCCAGTTACCACACTTGGTTTTCCTGGGAACAGTGTTGGATATGAAGGTCTTCACACACACCATTATAGTGGTTGACTTCAGGTACACAAATACTGACTGGGGATACTACTCAAGCCCTCAACATCACCCTACAGCCACTACAATTTGTGAATCCATGTGCTATGGCACAACCAGTCACCACACCCACTAGGGGGAATACATATTGGACCTGATCATCACCAATATAGGGACTCTATGTTCCACACCAGAGGTAGAACTGTCATTGTTAAGATCAGACCATGATCAACTTTCCCTGGACATCCATATCCCATCCCCACACCCAGCCAAGGAAATCACTGTAAAGAATTTCTCAAAAGCAGACTTTGCACTTGTGAAGACTGGGGTGGAATACTTCAGAAGCCCCGTGCTGGAGGTTAATACAGACCAATCTGCAGAATTCTTTACAAACGCATTGTATGAGCAGCTGCAGGTATGCATTGATCATGCTATCCCACATAAAACCATGACTCCTCCAAAACTGGAGACCTGTCTGGTTGACCCCAGCCATATATAAGCTGTACAACAGAAGGAGGAAGCTACTACATAACAGAGCAATATCCCACAAATCCAGATAGATCATAACCTCTCCTTTGCTAATCACATTGATAGAGAGTCATTGCTAAGAACTTTGTATAGCCCTCCTTCTCACATGGGTGTTTGCATGTAGATCATGTGAGGTCATTGTGGCCCTCTACTACTCACTCATCAGGACCATGTTTGACTACAATGCCCCTTTTGGAGTGTACCTTACCCAACACCTGTGGCAACTACAGTGAACACAACAGTACCTCCCCAAGTGAATCATGGGCTACACACAGATGTCCTATGCAGCTCAGCTAAATGATCTCCAGCTCTACTCAGTTGCGTAACGCCTACTCAGAGGTAATCTATGCCTGACGTACACAGCCATTTCAAAGCCAGAAGTAATGGACATGCTCCACCTCATAACATCCAAGACCCTTACAGCTACACACTCCAGGGACGTAAACCTCAGCACAAACATAAATAGGACATGCTGCAGGGACAGATTCATAGGTTCATAGGTTCATAGGTTCATACTAGGCTATCTGCCCGAGGGCATTTATAAGCCTAGCCCATAGTTTTGTGGCTTACGCCACCCCTTTAGTTTGGAGAAACTATGCCCATTATTTTGCTGTGCCTCTGTCGAGCAGTGACACTGAGGTAACCCCTGGGGTGTATCTGCGATCTCCCATCCATTGGTCAAGATTCCTCTTGAACAAGGCCAGCGAGGTGCTCTGCCTCACATAAACCGGGATTTTGTTCCACAGCATAGGGAGTCTTTGGGTGATGAATCTATCCCTCCAGCACGTCCTATTAATAACCGTGTCGAGGTTTAAGTCTCCCGCCCTTGTGGCTCTGAGGGATCTAGATTTTTTAGATGAAGCATGTTCATCAAATCTGGGTTTGACATGGCCTTGTATGTCAGGCATAGGTCACCTCTGAGCAAGCGTAAGCAACTGAATATAACTGGAGTTCTTTCAGTCGGGCAGCATAAGACAGATTTTGAGACCCTTTATCCTTTTGGTGAGGAACTTTTGTGGCCTCTCCAGCTGCTGCAAGTGTCGGGTCAGATACATTCGAATGGGGCATTGTACTCGATCATTGGTCTGATGAGTGATGAGTATAGGGAGACTATGACTTCCCTTGATCTAGATGTGAATCCCTTCATGATAAGGTGGGCAATGTAGAAGGTCTTCCTAACTAATTTAGCAATATGAGTGTCGAATGAAAGGCTACTGTCAACCTGGGTTCCCAGGTCCCTAATAACTTCTTCTGTGTTCAGGGGATTGCCACCTATATGGTAGCTAGGGGTAACCTTATTTTTCCCGAAGGGTATGACTGTGCATTTCTTGGCATTTAACTTTAGGCCATGGCTCTGGCACCAGTTATCCGTTTCTGTGAGACCCTTCTGAAGGATATCTGTGTTGGATGTGTTTTCAACTATGGCCAGTTTGCAGTCATCTGCAAACTTTGTCAGCCATAACCCTCCTGTGTTTGCTTGTACTTCAGAAAGTAGATGCCAAACAAGAGTGGGCCCAGGACTGAGCCCTGTGGGACACCACTTGTGACAGGCTTTGAGTCTGACATGGCGCCAGCAACTCTGACCCTGTGGGTTCTGTCACTCAGCCAGTTTGCAACCCATCTTGTAATGTATGGGTTTACATTTAAGTTGATGAGTTTTTCAATGATACCCGAGTGAGGTATTGTATCAAAAGCCTTCGCCAGGTCTAGGTAGGCTGTATGGACTGCCTTTCCTCGTCAATGGCCTTGGTGACTGTTTCAAAAAGTCAACCAAGTTTAAAAGGCATGATCTGCCTTTGACAAAGCCAAACTGGGTTGGATCCAAAGTCTGCAAGTTCCCTATGTCTTTATTTATGAGATCCATTATGATCCTCTCCATGGCTTTGCAGATAAGGCTTGTCAAGCTAATGGGACGGTAATTTCCAGGGTCGGTGGAGGCACCGCTATTGTGGAGTGGGACCACAGTTGCTGTGCGCCACTCCTGGCAGTATCCGGAGGTGATACTAAGATTAAACAGCTGTCCTAACTGTGGGTTTAATTCCTCATTGAGTTCATGGAGCACACAGCCGGGGACACCATCAGGTCCCATGGATGCTGTGTTCTTTGCCTTGGAGAGAGCAGTTCTCACCTGGGCGTTAGAGATGTTTGGGGGGCTACAATCATTTGGTATAGTTATCTCTCCTTTAGGGGGGGGGAGAAGTTTGCACTGAACCTGTCAGCCAGTATGTTGGCAATGTCTGTAGGATCAGTAATCTTCACATCATTTTGAACTAATTCTGAGCATATCTGGGAGTTTCCTCCTAGGTTTCTGACATAAATAAAGAATGCCTTATGGTTGTCTTTAGAGTCCTTAGCTATTTTTTTCTCAAAATTAGCTTTGGATGATTTTATGAGAGCTCTTAGCTTTTACTTATAGTGATCAGCGGTGTCTTACCTTTTAAGGATTTTGCTCTATCTTGTAGTAGCTTTCTCCTTTTGTTGTAGAGTTTGTTTATGGCTGGGGTCCACCAGACTGGACGCTTGCCTTTGGTACAAAGAGTCTTTGTTTTGCTTGGGATTGCCTGATCCATGCAGCCCTGCAGGTGCTGGTAGAAGGCATTTGTAAGTGATTCAGCGGTTTGAGTAATGTTAACCGCCGGCTCAGGGGCCTTAAAGGAGACCACACTAGTCTTTAGAAGTGTGAAGTCGGCTTCGAGAAGTTCTTTACTGTGGTCTTTTTCATTTCGGTGGGGCGGGATGAGGACCTCCAGCGAGATTAGTTTGTGATCAGATCTCACCAGTGAGGGGTATACTTCCGGCGTTGAACATTGTGCTCCCATGTTCGTGATGATGAGATCAAGTATGTTTTCTCCTCTTGTGGAGATGGTGACTAGTTGTTCCATGGCATTTGAGTTTATGAATTCCAGGAACTTTTGGGCTAGAGTGTTTGGGCTTGAGTAGTGTTCCCAGTCTATATTAGGGTAGTTGAAGTCACCTAGTATGATGGTGTTTGGAGATACATTTATCCCCTCCAGTGTTTTCAGGAAGGCCATATGAGGTTCCTGAGTTTGCGAGGGTGGCCTGTAACATGCTACAAATTGCAGAGCAATCTTGCCTATGGTTAATTGCACCTGGATGGTTTCCGATGCATCGTGCGATGCCACCAATCTTGAGGTGTGGGTGTCCTTGATGAATATGGATACCCCTCCTCCTTTCTTGGTATTGTCCGGGTTTTGGGGCCGGAACGCATGATATGAGGTAAAACCTGATAGTGCTGGGGTGCTCTCAGGAGCCTTGAACCAGGTTTCTGTCACAGCACAGACATCGATGTTCTCCATACTGAGAAGGGCCTCGAGTGCGTGCATCTTGAGGTTGAGACTTCTGGCACTGAGCAGCATTACCCTTAGTTTTTTTTCTTTGTTTTGTTCTAGGGTGGTAGGTTTAGAATTTGAGCCTTGCCTAAAAAAGGCACTATGGGGTGGCAAGAGCCTTTGCCAAAATCCGAATCCCAGTGGTGACAAGTGCAAGCCGTCCCTTGGGCAGCGTGGCTTGTCCAGCATGTCATCCCAGGCAGACTGACATTGGATCCCCTTTGAATGACACCAGAGTTTAAGCCAATTGTTAAAGCTGATCATCTTATCTCTGTATTGTGGCATCATTCTTGGTGAAGGTAGGATACTGCTCAAGGTCAGGGTCATACCTGCTTGGGCTACATAATCAGAGAGCTCCTGTATGTCTCTTTTCATGTAGTCCAAGGAGGTACGTCTCAGGTCGTTAACACCAGCGTGGACAATGATTGAGTCGTACTTGTACCTGCTGTTGAGAGACCTGAGTGCATGCATTATGTGGCGGATTCTAGCACCCGACAGGCAGCTTACTGTGACCTTCTCCTTACTCAGTCTGGTGAGCGGGACGTCAGTGTGTCTGACTATGGAGTCACCAATGACTAGTGTGTCTGGCATTGTGTTTGGCCTTAAGGGCTGTGACTGCATGACACTCTGACTGTGTGGTCTATGTGTTGCAGGTGTTGTGTTCTGAGGTGGTAGTTGTTTGGGTGTCTGCTTTGGTGGCCTCTGCTGTTTTGGTAGATTTTTGATCAGAGCCTCGAGTATGTCTTTGTGTGTTTATGTGTATGATTTGAGGTTGTGATGGTATTATGTGAGACTGGGTCTATAGTGTGTGTGGTTACCTTCTCCTCCTGTCTGGTCATGCCAGTCCTATGTTGAGAGAGCTCAGCCTCCAGTTTGGCCGTATAGTTGCATCTCTCGCATGTATTTGTGTTTTGTGGGAGGAGGAGAGGGTTGTCTGTGTACATGAGGCAATTGTAACATTGCCTCAATATTCCCAGGTTCACCAGCTGAGCAGGAGAGGACATTAGCAACTGATCCCTCGACATGCTAGAAGGAATAGACAGAAAAACTTAAGAAAAGGTTCTGGGGATGTGGGTGACCGAGAAATGGGGTTTGCTTTTTGGGGTACTTTCTATAACAAGAGTGCTGTATCGAGGTGATAAGTACTGTAGGAGCAAGTGCTTCGCTATACAGATAGAGAATAGTCTACTTGGGAGTCAAGTAGAGATAATTTATAGTTGTAGGATACACTAAATAGAACAGTAGTATACTTTGAGGAAGGTAGTTTTAAGGGAAAATTTGAAAAGTGGACTTTAGGTAGCCCTAATAGTTTAAATCTGATTAACCAGCTGCCCTAGTGTGTAACGGTAAGCTCAGCTAAATCACGCTAAATCAAAGCGGCTAAAGCTTAACGCTGTGCTTTATAGCAGGGAGCTGGAAAAAACAGGAAATGACCCAAAATGGCCGACAAATTACTAGTTGCTGCTTCTAACCACTCCTCTGAAGACAAACAAGCAGCTCAGTACTCCCCACTCCCACTGGTGAGTAAAGAAACTACCTCTGGCCACACAAGAAAATGGAGGAACACAGAAACCAAATACAAAGCCCAGGGATCAGCAAAATCTGATCACTGGAACAACTAGCTAGGAAAGTTTAGGAAAGGAGAAATATTTTTTTGGTTTTTTTTGCAAACAGACAGAAAAAATGCAGTAAATGCTTTGTTTTCGACTAAATTGCTATCAAAGGCTGGTACACTTGAGTGTATTAGCCTGTTTGTTACTTTTAAGCAATACTTTAGCCCACAAGTGCAATCAACAATATAAGCTCACAAAAACAGGAAAATAAGGCAATAAAACAGTAATATAGGCACAAACAGTAGTCGAAAAGCTCAAAAGATCAAAAAATGCAAACTAAAAAGTTAAAAAATACTTATGATCAAGAAAGTTGCTTTTTCTGCTCTCTGCTGGCTTAGGAACTCTGCAGGGGACCACGAGGAGCTATGCCTAGTTCTCTAAAGCCAGAAAAGCCTGCCAAAGCGTGCTTTATAGCAGGGGGCTGGAAAAAACAGGAAATGACCCAAAATGGCCGACAAATTACTAGTTGCTGCTTCTAACCACTCCTCTGAGGACAAACAAGCAGCTCAGTACTCCCCACTCCCACTGGTGAGTAAAGAAACTACCTCTGGCCACACAAGAAAATGGAGGAACACAGAAACCAAATACAAAGCCCAGGGATCAGCAAAATCTGATCACTGGAACAACTAGCTAGGAAAGTTTAGGAAAGGAGAAATATTTTTTGTTTTTTTGCAAACAGACAGAAAAAAATGCAGTAAATGCTTTGTTTTTGACTAAATTGCTATCAGAGGCTGGTACACTTGAGTGTATTAGCCTGTTTGTTACTTTTAAGCAATACTTTAGCCCACAAGTGCAATCAACAATATAAGCTCACAAAAACAGGAAAATAAGGCAATAAAACAGTAATATAGGCACAAACAGTAGTCGAAAAGCTCAAAAGATAAAAAAATGCAAACTAAAAAGTTTAAAAAATACTTATGATCAAGAAAGTTACTTTTTCTGCTCTCTGCTGGCTTAGGAACTCTGCAGGGGACCACGAGGAGCTATGCCTAGTTCTCTAAAGCCAGAAAAGCCTGCCAAAGCGTGCTTTATAGCAGGGGGCTGGAAAAAACAGGAAATGACCCAAAATGGCCGACAAATTACTAGTTGCTGCTTCTAACCACTCCTCTGAGGACAGACAAGCAGCTCAGTACTCCCCACTCCCACTGGTGAGTAAAGAAACTACCTCTGGCCACACAAGAAAATGGAGGAACACAGAAACCAAATCCAAAGCCCAGGGATCAGCAAAATCTGATCACTGGAACAACTAGCTAGGAAAGTTTAGGAAAGGAGAAATATTTTTTTTTTTTTGCAAACAGACAGAAAATAATGCAGTAAATGCTTTGTTTTCGACTAAATTGCTATCAAAGGCTGGTACACTTGAGTGTATTAGCCTGTTTGTTACTTTTAAGCAATACTTTAGCCCACAAGTGCAATCAACAATATAAGCTCACAAAACAGGAAAATAAGGCAATAAAACAGTAATATAGGCACAAACAGTAGTCGAAAAGCTCAAAAGATCAAAAAATGCAAACTAAAACGTTTAAAAATACTTATGATCAAGAAAGTTGCTTTTCTGCTCTCTGCTGGCTTAGGAACTCTGCAGGGGACCACGAGGAGCTATGCCTAGTTCTCTAAAGCCAGAAAAGCCTGCCAAAGCGTGCTTTATAGCAGGGGGCTGGAAAAAACAGGAAATGACCCAAAATGGCCGACAAATTACTAGTTGCTGCTTCTAACCACTCCTCTGAGGACAAACAAGCAGCTCAGTACTCCCCACTCCCACTGGTGAGTAAAGAAACTACCTCTGGCCACACAAGAAAATGGAGGAACACAGAAACCAAATACAAAGCCCAGGGATCAGCAAAATCTGATCACTGGAACAACTAGCTAGG